>NC_042969.1:39871568-40125166 GCF_901001165.1 Salmo trutta | reverse complement strand
GCTGGGCTGTTGGGTTCCTCTATTAGCTCGGCTGTGTGTTCCTCTGTTAGCTTGGCTGTGTGTTCCTCTGTTAGCAGGGCTATTTGGGCCTCTGTTAGAAGGGCTGTGTGGTCCTCTATTAGCTGGGCTGTGTGTTCCTCTGTTAGCTTGGCTGTGTGTTCCTCTCTTAGCAGGGCTGTGTGTTCCTCTGTTAGCAGGGCTGTGTGGTCCTCTGTTAGCTGGGCTGTGTGTTCCTCTGTTAGCTTGGCTGTGTTCCTCTCTTAGCAGGGCTGTGTGTTCCTCTGTTAGCTGGGTTGTGTGATCCTCTGTGTAGCAGGGCTGTGTGGTCCTCTGTTAGCTGGTCCTCTGTTAGCTGGGCTGTGTGTACCTCTGTTAGCAGGGCTGTGTGGTCCTCTGTTAAATGGGTTGTGTGGTCCTCTGTTATCTGGGCTGTGTGGTCCTCTGTTAGCTGGGCTGTGTGTTGCTCTGTTAGCTGGGCTGTGTGTTCGTCTGTTAGCTGGTCCTCTGATAGCTGGGCTGTGTGTGTTCCTTTGTTAGCTGAGATGTGCGGTCATCTGTTAGCTGGGCTGTGTGGTCCTCTGTTAGCAGGGCTGTGTGGGCCTCTGTTAGCTGGGCTGTGGGTTCCTCTATTAGCTCGGCTGTGTGTTCCTCTGTTAGCTTGGCTGTGTGTTCCTCTGTTAGCAGGGCTATTTGGGCCTCTGTTAGAAGGGCTGTGTGGTCCTCTATTAGCTGGGCTGTGTGTTCCTCTGTTAGCTTGGCTGTGTGTTCCTCTCTTAGCAGGGCTGTGTGTTCCTCTGTTAGCAGGGCTATGTGGTCCTCTGTTAGCTGGGCTGTGGGTTCCTCTGTTAGCTTGGCTGTGTGTTCCTCTCTTAGCAGGGGTGTGTTCCTCTGTTAGCTGGGTTGTGTGATCCTCTGTGTAGCAGGGCTGTGTGGTCCTCTGTTAGCTGGTCCTCTGTTAGCTGGGCTGTGTGTACCTCTGTTAGCAGGGCTGTGTGGTCCTCTGTTAAATGGGTTGTGTGTTCCTCTGTTAGCAGGGCTGTGTGGTCCTCTGTTAGCTGGGCTGTGTGTTCCTCTGTTAGCTGGGCTGTGTGGTCCTCTGTTAGCTGGGCTGTGTGTTCCGCTGTTAGCTGGGCTGTGTGGTCCTCTGTTAGCTGGGCTGTGTGTTGCTCTGTTTGCTGGGCTGTGTGGTCCTCTGTTAGCTGGGCTGTGTGTTGCGCTGTTAGCTGGGCTGTGTGGTCCTCTGTTAGCTGGCTGTGTGTTCCTCTGTTAGCTGGGCTGTGTGGTCCTCTGTTAGCTGGGCTGTGTGTTGCCCTGTTAGCTGGGCTGTGTGGTCCCCTGTTAGATGGGTTGTGTGTTCCTCTGTTAGCTGGGCTGTGTGGTCCTCTGTTAGCTGGGCTGTGTGTTCCGCTGTTAGCTGGGCTGTGTGTTCCGCTGTTAGCTGGGCTGTGTGGTCCTCTGTTAGCTGGGCTGTGTGTTGCTCTGTTAGCTGGGCTGTGTGTTCCTCTGTTAGCAGGGCTGTGTGGTCCTCTGTTAGCTGGGCTGTGTGGTCCTCTGTTAGCTGGGCTGTGTGTTCCTCTGTTAGCTGGGCTGTGTGTTCCGCTGTTAGCTGGGCTGTGTGGTCCTCTGTTAGCTGGGCTGTGTGTTGCTCTGTTAGCTGGGCTGTGTGGTCCTCTGTTAGATGGGCTGTGTGTTGCTCTGTTAGCTGGGCTGTGGGTTCCTCTCTTAGCAGGGCTGTGTGGTCCTCTGTTATCTGGGCTGTGTGGTCCTCTGTTAGCTGGGCTGTGTGTTGCTCTGTTAGCTGGGCTGTGTGTTCGTCTGTTAGCTAGTCCTCTGTTAGCTTGGCTGTGTGGTCCTCTGTTAGCAGGGCTGTGGGTTCCTCTGTTAGCTGGGCTGTGTGTTGCTCTGTTAGCTGGGCTGTGTGTTTGTCTGTTAGCTGGTCCTCTGATAGCTGGGCTGTGTGTGTTCCTTTGTTAGCTGAGATGTGCGGTCCTCTGTTAGATGGGCTGTGTGTTGCTCTGTTAGCTGGGCTGTGTGGTCCTCTGTTAGCTGGGCTGTGTGTTCCTCTGTTAGCTGGGCTATGTATTCCTCTGTTACCAGGGCTGTGTGTTCCTCTGTTAGCTGGGCTGTGTGTTCCTCTGTTAGCTGGGCTGTGTGGTCCTCTGTTAGCAGGGCTGTGTGTTCCTCTGTTAGCAGGGCTGTGTGTTCCTCTGTTAGCTGGGCTGTGTTCCACTGTTAGCTGGGCTGTGTGTTCCTCTGTTAGCTGGGCTGTTTGTTCCTCTGTTAGCTGGGCTGTGTGGTCCTCTGTTAGCTGGGCTGTGTGTTGCTCTGTTAGCTGGGCTGTGTGTTCCGCTGTTACCTGGGCTGTGTGGTCCTCTGTTAGATGGGCTGTGTGTTGCTCTGTTAGCTGGGCTGTGGGTTCCGCTGTTACCTGGGCTGTGTGGTCCTCTGTTAGATGGGCTGTGTGTTGCTCTGTTAGCTGGGCTGTGGGTTCCTCTGTTAGCAGGGCTGTGTGGTCCTCTGTTATCTGGGCTGTGTGGTCCTCTGTAAGCTGGGCTGTGTGTTGCTATGTTAGCTGGGCTGTGTGTTCGTCTGTTAGCTGGTCCTCTGATAGCTGGGCTGTGTGTGTTCCTTTGTTAGCTGAGATGTGCGGTCCTCTGTTAGCTGGGCTGTGTGTTGCTCTGTTAGCTGGGCTGTGTGGTCCTCTGTTAGCTGGGCTGTGTGGTCCTCTGTTAGCTGGGCTGTGTGGTCCTCTGTTACCAGGGCTGTGTGTTCCTCTGTTAGCTGGGCTGTGTGTTCCTCTGTTAGCTGGGCTGTGTGGTCCTCTGTTAGCAGGGCTGTGTGTTCCTCTGTTAGCAGGGCTGTGTGTTCCTCTGTTAGCTGGGCTGTGTTCCTCTGTTAGCTGGGCGGTGTGTTCCTCTGTTAGCTGGGCTGTGTGGTCCTCTGTTAGCTGGGCTGTGTGTTGCGCTGTTAGCTGGGCTGTGTGGTCCTCTGTTAGCTGGGCTGTGTGTGTTCCTCTGTTAGCTGGGCTGTGTGGTCCTCTGTTAGCTGGGCTGTGTGTTGCTCTGTTAGCTGGGCTGTGTGGTCCCCTGTTAGCTGGGTTGTGTGTTCCTCTGTTAGCTGGGCTGTGTGGTCCTCTGTTAGCTGGGCTGTGTGTTCCGCTGTTAGCTGGGCTGTGTGTTCCGCTGTTAGCTGGGCTGTGTGGTCCTCTGTTAACTGGGCAGTGTGTTGCTCTGTTAGCTGGGCTGTGTGTTCCTCTGTTAGCAGGGCTGTGTGGTCCTCTGTTAGCTGGGCTATGTGGTCCTCTGTTAGCTGGGCTGTGTGGGCCTCTGTTAGCTGGGCTGTGTGTTCCGCTGTTAGCTGGGATGTGTGGTCCTCTGTTAGCTGGGCTGTGTGTTGCTCTGTTAGCTGGGCTGTGTGGTCCTCTTTTAGCTGGGCTGTGTGGTCCTCTGTTAGCTGGGCTGTGTGTTGCTCTGTTAGCTGGGTTGTGTGTTCCTCTGTTAGCTGGGCTGTGTTCCTCTGTTAGCAGGGCTGTGTGTTCCGCTGTTAGCTGGGCTGTGTGGTCCTCTGTTAGATGGGCTGTGTGTTGCTCTGTTAGCTGGGCTGTGGGTTCCTCTGTTAGCAGGGCTGTGTGGTCCTCTGTTATCTGGGCTGTGTGGTCCTCTGTTAGCTGGGCTGTGTGTTGCTCTGTTAGCTGGGCTGTGTGTTCGTCTGTTAGCTGGTCCTCTGATAGCTGGGCTGTGTGTGTTCCTTTGTTAGCTGAGATGTGCGGTCATCTGTTAGCTGTGCTGTGTGGTCCTCTGTTAGCAGGGCTGTGTGGGCCTCTGTTAGCTGGGCTGTGGGTTCCTCTATTAGCTGGGCTGTGTGTTCCTCTGTTAGCTTGGCTGTGTGTTCCTCTGTTAGCAGGGCTATTTGGGCCTCTGTTAGAAGGGCTGTGTGGTCCTCTATTAGCTGGGCTGTGTGTTCCTCTGTTAGCTTGGCTGTGTGTTCCTCTCTTAGCAGGGCTGTGTGTTCCTCTGTTAGCAGGGCTATGTGGTCCTCTGTTAGCTGGGCTGTGGGTTCCTCTGTTAGCTTGGCTGTGTGTTCCTCTCTTAGCAGGTGTGTCCTCTGTTAGCTGGGTTGTGTGATCCTCTGTGTAGCAGAGCTGTGTGGTCCTCTGTTAGCTGGTCCTCTGTTAGCTGGGCTGTGTGTACCTCTGTTAGCAGGGCTGTGTGGTCCTCTGTTAAATGGGTTGTGTGTTCCTCTGTTAGCAGGGCTGTGTGGTCCTCTGTTAGCTGGGCTGTGTGTTCCTCTGTTAGCTGGGCTGTGTGGTCCTCTGTTAGCTAGGCTGTGTGTTCCGCTGTTAGCTGGGCTGTGTGGTCCTCTGTTAGCTGGGCTGTGTGTTGCTCTGTTTGCTGGGCTGTGTGGTCCTCTGTTAGCTGGGCTGTGTGTTGCGCTGTTAGCTGGGCTGTGTGGTCCTCTGTTAGCTGGGCTGTGTGGTCCTCTGTTAGCTGGGCTGTGTGGTCCTCTGTTAGCTGGGCTGTGTGTTGCTCTGTTAGCTGGGCTGTGTGGTCCCCTGTTAGCTGGGTTGTGTGTTCCTCTGTTAGCTGGGCTGTGTGGTCCTCTGTTAGCTGGGCTGTGTGTTCCGCTGTTAGCTGGGCTGTGTGTTCCGCTGTTAGCTGGGCTGTGTGGTCCTCTGTTAGCTGGGCTGTGTGTTGCTCTGTTAGCTGGGCTGTGTGTTCCTCTGTTAGCAGGGCTGTGTGGTCCTCTGTTAGCTGGGCTGTGTGGTCCTCTGTTAGCTGGGCTGTGTGTTCCTCTGTTAGCTGGGCTGTGTGTTCCGCTGTTAGCTGGGCTGTGTTGTCCTCTGTTAGCTGGGCTGTGTGTTGCTCTGTTAGCTGGGCTGTGTGGTCCTCTGTTAGATGGGCTGTGTGTTGCTCTGTTAGCTGGGCTGTGGGTTCCTCTGTTAGCAGGGCTGTGTGGTCCTCTGTTATCTGGGCTGTGTGGTCCTCTGTTAGCTGGGCTGTGTGTTGCTCTGTTAGCTGGGCTGTGTGTTCGTCTGTTAGCTGGTCCTCTGTTAGCTTGGCTGTGTGGTCCTCTGTTAGCTGGGCTGTGGGTTCCTCTATTAGCTGGGCTGTGTGTTCCTCTGTTAGCTTGGCTGTGTGTTCCTCTCTTAGCAGGGCTGTGTGTTCCTCTGTTAGCTGGGTTGTGTGTTCCTCTGTTAGCAGGGCTGTGTGATCCTCTGTTAGCTGGTCTTCTGTTAGCTGGGCTGTGTGTACCTCTGTTAGCAGGGCTGTGTGGTCCTCTGTTAGCTGGGTTGTGTGTTCCTCTGTTAGCAGGGCTGTGTGGTCCTCTGTTAGCTGGGCTGTGTGTTCCTCTGTTAGCAGGGCTGTGTGGTCCTCTGTTAGCTGGGCTGTGTGGTCCTCTGTTAGCTGGGCTGTGTGTTCCGCTGTTAGCTGGGCTGTGTGGTCCTCTGTTAGCTGGGCTGTGTGTTGCTCTGTTTGCTGGGCTACGTGGTCCTCTGTTAGCTGGGCTGTGTGTTGCGCTGTTAGCTGGGCTGTGTGGTCCTCTGTTAGCTGGGCTGTGTGTTGCTCTGTTAGCTGGGCTGTGTGGTCCTCTGTTAGATGGGCTGTGTGTTGCTCTGTTAGCTGGGCTGTGGGTTCCTCTGTTAGCTGGGCTGTGTGTTCCTCTGTTAGCTGGGCTGTGTGGTCCTCTGTTAGCTAGGCTGTGTGTTCCGCTGTTAGCTGGGCTGTGTGGTCCTCTGTTAGCTGGGCTGTGTGTTGCTCTGTTTGCTGGGCTGTGTGGTCCTCTGTTAGCTGGGCTGTGTGTTGCGCTGTTAGCTGGGCTGTGTGGTCCTCTGTTAGCTGGGCTGTGTGTTCCTCTGTTAGCTGGGCTGTGTGGTCCTCTGTTAGCTGGGCTGTGTGTTGCTCTGTTAGCTGGGCTGTGTGGTCCCCTGTTAGCTGGGTTGTGTGTTCCTCTGTTAGCTGGGCTGTGTGGTCCTCTGTTAGCTGGGCTGTGTGTTCCGCTGTTAGCTGGGCTGTGTGTTCCGCTGTTAGCTGGGCTGTGTGTTGCTCTGTTAACTGGGCTGTGTGTTGCTCTGTTAGCTGGGCTGTGTGTTCCTCTGTTAGCAGGGCTGTGTGGTCCTCTGTTAGCTGGGCTGTGTGGTCCTCTGTTAGCTGGGCTGTGTGTTCCTCTGTTAGCTGGGCTGTGTGTTCCGCTGTTAGCTGGGCTGTGTTGTCCTCTGTTAGCTGGGCTGTGTGTTGCTCTGTTAGCTGGGCTGTGTGGTCCTCTGTTAGATGGGCTGTGTGTTGCTCTGTTAGCTGGGCTGTGGGTTCCTCTGTTAGCAGGGCTGTGTGGTCCTCTGTTATCTGGGCTGTGTGGTCCTCTGTTAGCTGGGCTGTGTGTTGCTCTGTTAGCTGGGCTGTGTGTTCGTCTGTTAGCTGGTCCTCTGTTAGCAGGGCTGTGTGGTCCTCTGTTAGCTGGGCTGTGGGTTCCTCTATTAGCTGGGCTGTGTGTTCCTCTGTTAGCTTGGCTGTGTGTTCCTCTCTTAGCAGGGCTGTGTGTTCCTCTGTTAGCTGGGTTGTGTGATCCTCTGTTAGCAGGGCTGTGAGGTCCTCTGTTAGCTGGTCCTCTGTTAGCTGGGCTGTGTGTACCTCTGTTAGCAGGGCTGTGTGGTCCTCTGTTAGCTGGGTTGTGTGTTCCTCTGTTAGCAGGGCTTTGTGGTCCTCTGTTAGCTGGGCTGTGTGTTCCTCTGTTAGCAGGGCTGTGTGGTCCTCTGTTAGCTGGGCTGTGTGGTCCTCTGTTAGCTGGGCTGTGTGTTCCGCTGTTAGCTGGGCTGTGTGGTCCTCTGTTAGCTGGGCTGTGTGTTGCTCTGTTTGCTGGGCTACGTGGTCCTCTGTTAGCTGGGCTGTGTGTTGCGCTGTTAGCTGGGCTGTGTGGTCCTCTGTTAGCTGGGCTGTGTGTTGCTCTGTTAGCTGGGCTGTGTGGTCCTCTGTTAGATGGGCTGTGTGTTGCTCTGTTAGCTGGGCTGTGGGTTCCTCTGTTAGCAGGGCTGTGTGGTCCTCTGTTATCTGGGCTGTGTGGTCCTCTGTTAGCTGGGCTGTGTGTTGCTCTGTTAGCTGGGCTGTGTGTTCGTCTGTTAGCTGGTCCTCTGTTAGCTTGGCTGTGTGGTCCTCTGTTAGCAGGGCTGTGTGGTCCTCTGTTAGCTGGGCTGTGGGTTCCTCTATTAGCTGGGCTGTGTGTTCCTCTGTTAGCTTGGCTGTGTGTTCCTCTGTTAGCAGGGCTGTGTGGTCCTCTGTTAGCTGGGTTGTGTGATCCTCTGTTAGCAGGGCTGTGAGGTCCTCTGTTAGCTGGTCTTCTGTTAGCTGGGCTGTGTGTACCTCTGTTAGCAGGGCTGTGTGGTCCTCTGTTAGCTGGGCTGTGTGTCCCTCTGTTAGCTGGGCCAGACAGCTGTCTTTCTCCACTTTCAGCCCTCTGGGTACTGTAGGGGGGTGGGGGGGGGGGGGGTGTAGTAGAATCCTTGGTAGTAGAATCCTTGGTAGTAAAGATCCTTCCAGAATCCTTCCTCGTAATGTTGACCAAAATCAGGTTGTAGGTTTGGCGTTTTGATTTGGAGTAAAGGTTATGTTGTGGAGGGTAGTATCCTGTATATGTCCTGGTTTATACAACCCTAAATCTATCTTTTATTAAAAACATGCTGAACAATTCAGGAGCTCATGACCTCTCTCTGTCCTGTCTCGCTTTCTCTCTCAAATTCAAATTGCTTTATTGGCATGAAAAAACATTGCGTCAATATTGCCAAAGCAACAATGTTTACAATAGTCATTATAATAAAATAATTAATAATAATAATATCAATTGGTAGTAAATAATAATACAAAAAAAAACAGCAATAAAATTGTAAAAAAAAAAGGCTAAACATGAAAAATGAAACTATAACTAACTTAGAACTAATCTCTCTGTCTGTCTGTCTGTTTGTCTCTCTCTCTGTCTTTCTGTTTGTCTTTCTCTCTGTCTGTCTGTTTGTCTCTCTCTCTGTCTGTCTGTTTGTCTCTCTCTCTCTCTCTGTCTGTTTGTCTCTCTCTCTGTCTGTCTGTTTGTCTCTCTCTCTGTCTCTGTCTGTTTGTCTCTCTCTCTGTCTGTCTGTTTGTCTCTCTCTATGTCTGTCTGTTTGTCTCTGTCTGTCTGTCTGTTTGTCTCTCTCTCTCTCTTTACATGTACTGTATGCTGTCACATATTGTATGCACTGAGGTGCGGTCTTCTTCTGTGGTGGTGTTATTTGTGTTATGATTAATTCTTCTTCTTCTCGACTGTTGTTGTTGTTTAGGCATCAGCCTGCTGATCCCTCCAGAGGCCATCCCCAGGGGAAAGATCTATGAGATATATCTCACCGCTCAGAAGACAGAAGATTTAAGGTGGGGCTTTTTAACTCTAACTAACTGGCTGTTCCCCTGCTGTGTGACTAACTGGCTGTTCCCCTGCTGTGTGACTAACTGGCTGTTCCCCTGCTGTGTGACTAACTGGCTGTTCCCCTGCTGTGTGACTAACTGGCTGTTCCCCTGCTGTGTGACTAACTGGCTGTTCCCCCGTTGTGTGTGGTGTGTGTGTGTGTGTGTGTGTGTGTGTGTGTGTGTGTGTGTGTGTGTGTGTGTGTGTGTGTGTGTGTGTGTGTGTATCCACGTATACCACGGCTAAGGGTTGTTCTTATGCACGACGCATCGCGGAGGGCCATATAATGTACCACAAACCCCCGAGGTGCTTTATTGCTATTATAAACTGGTTACCAACGTAATTAGACCAGAATAGAAAGAGGAGTGGGAGGCCCCGGTGCACAACTGAGCAAGAGGACAAGTGCATTAGTGTCTAGCTTGAGAAACAGACGCCTCACAAGTCCTCAACTGGCAGCTTCATTAAATAGTACCCGCAAAACACCAGTCTCAATGTCAACAGTGAAGAGGCGACTCCGGGATGCTGGCCTTCTAGGCAGAGTTGCAAAGAAAAAGCCATATTTTGCGGGTGCTATTTAAGGAAGTTGACAGTTTCTCAAACTAGACACTCTAATGTACTTGTCCTCTTGCTCAGTTGTGCACCGGGGCCTCCCACTCCTCTTTCTATTCTGGTTAGAGACAGTTTGCGCTGTTCTGTGAAGGGAGTAGTACACAGCGTTGTACGAGATCTTCAGTTTCTTGGCAATTTCTCGCATGGAATAGCCTTCATTTCTCAGAACAAGAATAGACTGACGAGTTTCAGAAGAAAGGTCTTTGTTTCTGGCCATTTTGAGCCTGTAATCGAACCCACAAATGCTGATTCTCCAGATTCTCAACTAGTCTAAAGAAGGCCAGTTTTATTGCTTCTTTAATTAAAACAACTGTTTTCACCTGTGCTAACATAATTGCAAAAGGGTTTTCTAATGATCAGTTAGCCTTTTAAAATGATAAACTTGGATTAGCTAACACAACGTGCCATTGGAACACAGGAGTGATGGTTGCTGATAATGGGCCTCTGTACGCCTATGTAGATATTCCATAAAAAATCTGCCGTTTCCAGCTACAATAGTCATTTACAACATTAACAATGTCTAAACTGCATTTTTTTATAATTTTATGCTATTTTAATGGACAAACATTTTGCTTTTCTTTCAAAAACAAGAAGAATTCTAAGTGACCCCAAACTTTTGAATGGTAGTGTATACTATATATATATATATATATATATAAAATGTGTCCACCACTGTGACCAAACACGCAACCTTCTGATCCAGAGGTATTATGGGATTACACCCATCTGCTAACCCATCCACAACGCCCAGGCAAAACCCAAGGCTACTGGATGGTAATAGCGCTCACTGTTGCCACTAGTGACCAGTTGTGACGTCCATCAGTCACTCTTCTGCCTGTGCGTGTTTGTTATTCCATAAGGATTAGCTAAATGTGGCTACCATTACGACTAGATTTAACCAATAAGGCTGAGGGGGTGTGGTATATGGCCAATATACCACGACTAAGGGCTGTTCTTATGCACCCAGCTTATAATGTCTGTTATACCACGGGGCTGTCAGCCAGTCGGCATTCAGGGCTCGAAACACCCAGGTTATAATGTCTGATATAACACGGCTATCAGCCAGTCAGCATTCAGGGCTTGAAACACCCAGTTTATCATGGTAAATGAATAACAGGGCATGCTTTATACAAGTGCTGCTCTCTTTAAGTGAAATTAATTGTTGGGAAGCAGCTGTTTACTCAACGGGGTAAATTATTGCTCCTGGGTTCAGAATAACAAACAAACACACTCATACACACACACACACACATACTCATACACACACATACACACACACACACACATACACACACACACACAATCATACACACACAGGAGAACATACAGTGAGGGAAAAAAGTATTTGATCCCCTGCTGATTTTGTGCGTTTGCCCACTTACAAAGAAATGATCAGTCTATAATTTTAATGGTAGGTTTATTTGAACAGTGAGAGACAGAATAACAACAAAAAAATCCAGAAAAACGCATGTCAAAAATGTTATAAAATGATTTGCATTTCAATGAGGGAAATAAGTATTTGACCCCTCTGCAAAACATGACTTAGTACTTGGTGGCAAAACCCTTGTTGGCAATTACAGAAGTCAGACGTTTCTTGTAGTTGGCCACCAGGTTTGCACACATCTCAGGAGGGATTTTGTCTCACTCCTCTTTGCAGATCTTCTCCAAGTCATTAAGGTTTCGACGCTGACGTTTGGCAACTCGAACCTTCAGCTCCCTCCACATATTTTCTATAGGATTAAGGTCTGGAGACTGGCTAGGCCACTCCAGGACCTTAATGTGCTTCTTCTTGAGTCACTCCTTTGTTGCCTTGGCCGTGTGTTTCGGGTCATTGTCATGCTGGAATACCCATCCACGACCCATTTTCAATGCCCTGGCTGAGGGAAGGAGGTTCTCACCCAAGATTTGACGGTACATGGCCCCGTCCATCGTCCCTTTGATGCAGTGAAGTTGTCCTGTCCCCTTAGCAGAAAAATACCCCCAAAGCATAATGTTTCCACCTCCATGTTTGATGGTGGAGATGGTGTTCTTGGGGTCATAGGCAGCATTCCTCCTCCTCCAAACACGGCGAGTTGAGTTGATGCCAAAGAGCTCCATTTTGGTCTCATCTGACCACAACACTTTCACCCAGTTGTCCTCTGAATCGTTCAGATGTTCATTGGCAAACTTCAGACGGGCATGTATATGTGCTTTCTTGAGCAGGGGGACCTTGCGGGCGCTGCAGGATTTCAGTCCTTCACGGCGTAGGGTGTTACCAATTGTTTTCTTGGTGACTATGGTCCCAGCTGCCTTGAGATCATTGACAAGATCCTCCCGTGTAGTTCTGGGCTGATTCCTCACCGTTCTCATGATCATTGCAACTCCACGAGGTGAGATCTTGCATGGAGCCCCAGGCCGAGGGAGATTGACAGTTCTTTTGTGTTTCTTCCATTTGCGAATAATCGCACCAACTGTTGCCACCTTCTCACCAAGCTGCTTGGCGATGGTCTTGTAGCCCATTCCAGCCTTGTCTACAATCTTGTCCCTGACATCCTTGGAGAGCTCTTTGGTCTTTGCCATGGCGGAGAGTTTGGAATCTGATTGATTGATTGCTTCTGTGGACAGGTGTCTTTTATACAGGTAACAAGCTGAGATTAGGAGCACTCCCTTTAAGAGTGTGCTCCTAATCTCAGCTCGTTACCTGTATAAAAGACACCTGGGAGCCAGAAATCTTTCTAATTGAGAGGGGGTCAAATACTTATTTCCCTCATTAAAATGCAAATCAATTTCTCCACCCTCTCCGAGTTGGGCATCTCCGGCGCGGCTCACTCTTGGATTGCATCCTACCTGACAGGTCACTCCTACCAGGTGGCGTGGCGAGAATCCGTCTCCGCACCACGTGCTTTCACCACTGGTGTCCCCCAGGGCTCAGTTCTAGGCCCTCTCCTATTCTCGCTATACACCAAGTCACTTGGCTCTGTCATATCCTCACATGGTCTCTCCTATCATTGCTACGCAGACGACACACAATTCATCTTCTTCTTTCCCCCTTCTGATAACCAGGTGGCAAATCGCATCTCTGCATGTCTGGCAGACATATCAGTGTGGATGACGGATCACCACCTCAAGCTGAACCTCGGCAAGACGGAGCTGCTCTTCCTCCCGGGGAAGGACTGCCCGTTCCATGATCTCGCCATCACGGTTGACAACTCCATTGTGTCCTCCTCCCAGAGTGCTAAGAGCCTTGGTGTGACCCTGGACAACACCCTGTCGTTCTCCGCTAACATCAAGGCGGTGACCCGATCCTGTAGGTTCATGCTCTACAACATTCGCAGAGTACGACCCTGCCTCACACAGGAAGCGGCGCAGGTCCTAATCCAGGCACTTGTCATCTCCCGTCTGGATTACTGCAACTCGCCGTTGGCGAGGCTCCCTGCCTGCGCCATTAAACCCCTACAACTCATCCAGAAAGCCGCAGCCCGTCTGGTGTTCAACCTTCCCAAGTTCTCTAACGTCACCCTGCTCCTCCGCACACTCCACTGGCTTCCAGTTGAAGCTCGCATCTGCTACAAGACCATGGTGCTTGCCTACGGAGCTGTGAGGGGAACAGCACCTCCGTACCTTCAGGGTCTGATCAGTCCCTACACCCAAAGAAGGGCACTGCGTTCATCCACCTCTGGCCTGCTGGCCCCCCTAACTCTGCGGAAGCACAGTCCCGCTCAGCCCAGTCAAAACTGTTCGCTGCTCTGGCACCCCAATGGTGGAACAAGCTCCCTCACGACGCCAGGACAGCGGAGTCAATCACCACCTTCCAGAGACACCTGAAACCCCACCTCTTTAAGGAATACCTGGGAATAGGATTAAGTAATCCTTCTAACCCTCCCCCCCACCCTCCCCCCAAAAAGATATAGATGTACTATTGTAAAGTGGTTGTTCCACTGGATATCATAAGGTGAATGCACCAATTTGTAAGTCGCTCTGCTAAATGACGTAAATGTAAATGTAAATGTAAATTTATAACATTTTTGACATGCGTTTTTCTGTATTTTTTTGTTGTTATTCTGTCTCTCACTGTTCAAATAATCCTACCATTAAAATTATAGACTGATCATTGCTTTGTCAGTGGGCAAACGTACAAAATCAGCAGGGATCAAATACTTTTTTCCCTCACTGTATCTCTTCAGTAGTAAATTAGGATTCTGTAGTTTACCATAGAGTAAGACTGTAATTTATTATCAGTAGTTTATCACCATAGAGTAAGACTAGTTAATTCTCAGTAGTTATTGCCATAGAGTAAGACTGTAGTTTATTCTCAATAGTTGATTACCATAGTGTAAGACTGTAGTTTATTACCATAGAGTAAGACTGTAGTTTATTCTCAGTACTTTATCACCATAGAGTAAGACTGTAGTTTATTCTCAGTAGTTTATTACCATAGAGTAAGACTGTAGTTTATTACCATAGAGTAAGACTGTAGTTTATTCTCAGTACTTTATCACCATAGAGTAAGACTGTAGTTTATTCTCAGTAGTTTATTGCCATATAGTAAGACTGTAGTTTATTCTCAGTAGTTTATTACCATAGAGTAAGACTGTAGTTTATTACCATAGATTAACACTGTAGTTTATTCTCAGTAGTTTATTACCATATAGTAAGACTGTAGTTTATTACCATAGAGTAAAACAAATTGTATTAGTCACTTAGACTGTAGTTTATTCTCAGTAATTTATCACCATAGAGTAAGACTGTAGTTTATTCTCAGTAGTTTATTACCATAGAGTAAGACTGTAGTTTATTACCATAGAGTAAGACTGTAGTTTATTCTCAGTAGTGTATTGCCATAGAGTTAGACTGTAGTTTATTATCATAGAGTAAGACTGTAGTTTATTACCATAGAAAAAGACTGTAGTTTATTATCAGTAGTTTATTACCATAGAGTAAGACTGTAGTTTATTCTCAGTGGTTTATCACCATAGAGTAAGACTGTAGTTTATTACCATAGAGTAAGACTGTAGTTTATTCTCAGTGGTTTATCACCATAGAGTAAGACTGTAGTTTATTCTCAGTAGTTTATCACCATAGAGTAAGACTGTAGTTTATTATCAGTAGTTTAAATCAAATGAAATCAAAACAAATTGTATTAGTCACATACACATGGTTAACAGATGTGAATGCGAGTGTAGCGAAATGCTTGTGCTTCTAGTTCCGACAGTGCAGAAATATCTAACAACTAATCTAACAATTCCCCAACAACTACCTTATACACACAAATGTAAAGGGTTGAGTGAGAATATGTACAGTTGAAGTGGGAAGTTTACATACACTTAGGTTGCAGTCATTAATAACTTCTATGGGCTAGGTGGGACGCTAGTGTCCCACCTGCGGGACACAGCCAGTGAAATATCAGGGCGGAGAATTCAAAAACAACAAAATGTCATAATTCAACTCTCAAACTTACAACTATTTTACACCATTTTAAATATACACTTCTCCTTGATGTAACCACATTGTCCGATTTCAAAAAGGCTTTACAGCGAAAGCAAAACATTAGATTATGTTAGGTACACAGACAAAAATAATCACGCAGCCATTTTCCAAGCAAGGACATGTGTCAATAAAACCCAAAACACAGCTAAATGAAGCACTAACCTTTGATGATCTTCATCAGATGACACTCCTAGGACATTATGTTACACAATACATGTATGTTTTGTTCGATAAAGTTCATATTTATATCCAAAATCAGCATTTTACTTTGGCGCGTGATGTTCAGCAAATGTATTTCCACCAAAACGCCCGGTGAATGTGCACATCAATTTACAAAAATACTCATCATAAACGTTGACAAAATATATAACAATTATTTAAAGAATTATAGATAGACTACCCCTGGATGCAACTGCTGTGTCAGATATTAAAATAGCTTTACGGAGAAAGCACATTTTTCAATATTCTGAGTACATAGCTCAGCCATCACGGTGAGCTATTCAGACACCCGCCAAGTTCGGGGCAACCTAAACTCAGAATTAGAAATATTCTCTTACCTTTGCTGATCTTCGTCAGAATGCACTCCCAGGACTGCTACTTCCACAAGAAATGTTGTTTTTGTTCGAACTAATCCATATTTATGTACAAATACCTCCGTTTTGTTCATGCATACAGATCACT
Source organism: Salmo trutta (assembly GCF_901001165.1). NCBI lineage: Eukaryota > Metazoa > Chordata > Actinopteri > Salmoniformes > Salmonidae > Salmo > Salmo trutta. The sequence goes on along the minus strand of NC_042969.1, from coordinate 40,109,989 downwards.
TATCCAAAGGCATAACGTGCGAGCGCGGAACGAGAGACAAAAAGTCAAAATGTTCCATTACCGTACTTAGAAGCATGTCAAACGCTGTTTAAAATCAATCTTTATGGTATTTTTAACGTAAAATTGCGATAATATTTCAACTGGACAATAGCATATTCATTCAAGAAGAAAAAGAAGGAATGGCGTACTCGCGTGACTGCGCATATCCAATCCCTTTGTTGCCAGGCAGACCACTCAGAAACTGAGCTCCAATTATCTGCCCAGTGACAGGAAAATGCTCAAACCACTTTCTGAAGGCTGTTGACAGCCAATGGAAGCCTTAGGAAGTGCAACGTCCCCCACAGACTGTAGCTTCGATAGAGAATCAAAAGAAGAACTACAATTCTCAGACTTTCCACTTCCTGCTTGGAATTTTCTCAGGTTTCTGCCTGCCATATGAGTTCTGTTATACTTACAGACACCATTCAAACAGTTTTAGAAACTTCAGAGTGTTTCCTATCCAATATGCATATTCTAGTTTCTGGGCCAGAGTAGTAACCTGTTTAAATTGGGTACGTTTTTCATCCGGCCGTGAAAATACTGCCCCCTAGCCCAGACAGGTTAAAACTCATTTTTCAACACTCCACACATTTTTTGTTAAGAAACTATAGTTTTGGCAAGTCAGTTAGGACATCTGCTTCGTGCATGACACAAGCAATTTCCAAACGCCTGAAGGTACCACGTTAATCTGTACAAACAATAGTACGCAAGTATAAACACCATGGGACCACGCAGCCGTCATACCGCTCAGAAAGGAGACGCGTTCTGTCTCCTAGAGATGAACGTACTTTGGTGCGAAAAGTGCAAATCAATCCCAGAACAACAGCAAAGGACCTTGTGAAGATGCTGGAGGAAATAGGTACAAAAGTATCTATATCCACAGTAAAACGAGTCCTATATCGACATAACCTGAAAGGCCGCTCAGCAAGGAAGAAGCCACTGCTCCAGAACCGCCATTAAAAAAAAGACAGACTACGGTTTGCAACTGCACATGGGGACAAAGATCGTGCTTTTTGGAGAAATGTCCTCTAGTCTGATGAAACAAAAATAGAACTGTTTGGCCATAATGACCATCGTTATGTTTGGAGGAAAAAGGGGGCGGCTTGCAAGCTGAAGAACAGCATCCCAACCATGAAGCATGGGGGTGGCAGCATCTTGTTGTGGGGGTGGTTTGCTGTAGGAGGGACTGGTGCACTTCACAAAATAGATGACATTATGAGGCAGGAAAATGATGTGGATATATTGCAACATCTCAAGACATCAGTCAGGAAGTTAAAGTTTGGTCGCAAATTGTCACGTCCTGACCATAGAAAGATGTCAGGGTGTGACAGGTTTTTTTCTAGGTTTTCTATTTCTATGTTTAGGTTCTAGTTTTGTATTTCTATGTTGGCGTTTTGTTTTGGAAGATCTCCAATTAGAGGCAGCTGGTCCTTGTTGTCTCTAATTGGAGATCATACTTAAGTAGGGGTTTTTTCACCTGGGTTTTGTGGGTGATTAATTTTGAGTTGTTTATGTGTTCATCTCTGCGTCACGTTTTTTTATTTCAGTGTATTTATATATTGCATAGTTTCACAGTATAAATAAATATGTGGAACGACACACACGCTGCACTTTGGTCCGCTCGTTCCTACGACAGCCGTGACACAAATGGGTCTTCCAAATGGACATTGACCCCAAGCGTACTTCCAAAGTTGTGGCAAAATGGCTTAAGGACAACAAAGTTAAGGTATTGGAGTGGCCATCACAAAGCCCTGACCTCAATCCTATATAAATTGTGGGCAGAACTGAAAAAACATGTGAGAGCAAGGAGGCCTACAAACCTGACTCAGTTACACCAGCTCTGTCAGGAGGAATGGGCCAAAATTCACCCAACTTATTGTAGGAAGCTTGTGGAAGGCTACTCAAAACGTTTGACCCAAGTTAAGCCATTTAATGGCAATGCTACCAAATACTAATTGAGTGTATGTAAACTTCTGACCCACTGGGAATGTGATGAAAGAAATAAAAGCTGAAATAAATAATTCTCTCGGCTATTATTCTGACATTTAACATTCTTCAAATAAAGTGGGGATCCTAACTGACCTAAGACAGGGAATTTTTACTAGGATTAAATGTCAGGAATTGTGAAAAACTGAGTTTCAATGTATTTGGCTAAGTTGTGTGTAATCTTCTGACTTCAACTGTACATATACATACAGTATATGGATGAGGCAAGGTGCAATAGATGGTATAAAATACAGTATAAATCAAATCAAAATATACATATGATATGAGGACCCCTTCGAGATACAATCCCGCTAACGAGATTGGTTGGACAACAACCAGTGAGATAGCACGGCGCGATATTCAAAACAAAATAATCTCAAAATTAAAATTCAAGTATTATACGGCACTTTAAAGATACTCTACTCGTTAATCCAATCACATTGTCCGATTTCAAGCATGATAGCCATCACAAAACCAGATATACAGCTAAAATTAAGCACTAACCTTTGACAATCTTCATCAGATGACACTCCTAGGACATCATGTTAGACAATAAATGCATTTTTTGTTCGATCAAGTTTATATTTATATCCAAAAACCCAATTTTTACATTGGCGCGTGACGTTCAGAAAATGTTTTCTCCCCATAACTCCCGGTGAATAGGCACATTTAATTTACAGAAGAACTCATAAACGTTGATAGAATTATTAACAATTATTTAAAGAATTAGAGATAATCTACTCCTTTATGCAACCACTTTGTCAGATTTCAAAATAACGTTACTGAAAAAGCACATTGTTCAATATTCTGAGTACAGAACTTAGCCTTCAATGCTAAGCTATACAGTTAGCCTACAACCACAGCGTCGACAAATCTCTAACAATTTGTTCGAAATATTTACTTACCTTTGCTGATCTTCGGCGGAATGCACTCGGATGGGCACCCACTTCCACAAGAAATGTTCATTTGTTCTGCAAAGTCCATAATTTATGTCCAAATACGTCCGTTTTGTTGACCCATCCAGAACACTTTACAATGCCATGTGGCGTGGACGCAAATCCATAGACGAAATGTTCAAAGTTCCATTGCCGTTTGTAGAAACACGTCAAACGATGTTTACAATCAATCCTTTAGGGTATTTTTTAACGTAAAATTGCGATAATTTACAACCGGGCAACACGTGTTCATCCCAGAAGAAAAATAAAAAAACAACAAAGTCACGTGCATCTCCTCAGACTGGCCAGTGACTGACTGAGCCATAATTGTCTGCCCGGTAACAGATGACGGTTAAAACCAGTTCCTAAATATTGTTGACAGCCAATGGAAGAGTTAGGAGGTGCACGTAAATCCTATGTCACTGTAGTTTTTCAAGGGATTCAAAACAAAACTACATTTCTAATTTCTCCCACTTCCTGATTCCATTTTTCTCAGGTTTTTTGCCTGCCATATGAGTTATGTTATACTCACAGACACCATTCAAACCGTTTTAGAAACTTCAGAGTGTTTTCTATCCAAATCGACTAATAATATGCATATTCTATTTTCTGGGCCAGAGTAGTAACCTGTTTAAATTGGGTACGTTTTTCATCCGGCCGTGAAAATAATGTCCCCTAGCCCCAACAGGTTATTAATGTAAGATATGTAAACATTATTAAAGTGGCATTATTTAAAGTGGCATTGTTTAAAGTGACTAGTGATCCATTTATTATAGTGACCAGTGATTGGGTCTCAATGTAGGCAGCAGCCTCTCTGAGTTAGTGATTGCTGTTTAGCAGTCTGATGGCCTTGAGATAGAAGCTGTTTTTCAGTCTCTCGGTCCCAGCTTTAATGCACCTCTACTGACCTCGCCTTTTGGATGGTAGCGGGGTGAACAGGCAGTGGCTCGGGTGGTTATTGTCCTTGATGATCTTTTTGGCCTGTCCAGGAGCCAATTTCACAGGGCGAGGTTGAGACCCAGGGCCTCCAGCTTGATGATGAGCTTGGAGGGTACTATGTTGTTGAATACTGAGCTGTAGTCAATGAACAGCATTCTTACATAGGTATTCCTCTTGTCCAGATGGGTTAGGGCAGTGTGCAGTGTGATGGCAATTTTTTTCCTCAGTGGACCTATTGGGGCGGTAAGCAAACTGAAGTTGGTCTAGGGTGGCCGGTAAGGTGGGGGTGATATGATCCTTGACTAGTCTCTCAAAGCACTTCATGATGACAGAAGTGAGTGCTACGGGGCAATAGTCATTTAGTTCAGTTACCTTTGCCTTCTTCAGTACAGGAACTATGGTGGCAATCTTGAAGCATGTGGGGACAGCAGACTGGGATAGGGAGAGATTACCTAGCGATTGAATATGTCTGTAAGCATGCCAGCTGGTCTGCGCATGCTCTGAGGGCGCGTCTAGGGATGTCGTCTGGGCAGGCAGCCTTGCGAGGGTTAACACGTTTAAATGTTTAACTCACGTCGGCCACGGAGAAGGGGGGCGCAGTTCTTGTTAGTGGGCCACAACGGTGGCACTGTATTATATTCAAAGCGGACAAAGAAGGTGTTTAGTTTGTCTGGAAGCATGACGTGGCTGGTTTTCTTTTTGTAGTCCGTGATTTCCTGTAGACCCTGCCACATACGTCTCATGTCTGAGCCGTTGAATTGCGACTCCACTTTGTCCCTGTACCGGCATTCCGCTTGCTTGATTGCCTTGCGGAGGGAATAACTACACTATTTATATTCAGCCTTATTCCCAGGCCTCTTTTCATGGCTAAATGCAGTGTTTTGCGCTTTCAGTTTTAGACGAAATGCCGCCATCCATCCACGGTTTCTGGTTAGGGTAGGTTTAAATAATCACAGTGAGTACAACATCTCCAATGCACTTTCTTATAAACTCACTCACCGAGTCAGCGTATTGGTCGATGTTGTTCTCTGAGGCTGACGGGAACATATCTCGGTTCATATGATCAAAACAATCTTGAAGTTTGGATTCCGATTGGTCAGGCAAGCATTGAATGGTTCTAGTCACTGGTACATCCTGTTTGAGTTTCTGCCTATAGGAGGGGAGGGTCCTATAAGACGTTAAGAGCAAGATTGCGTCATGGTCAGATTTGCCGAAGGGAGGGCGCAGGAGGGCTTTGTATGCATCGCGGAAATTAAAGTAGCAGTGATCGAGTGTATTACCCCTGCGTGTACTACAATCAATATGCTGATAGAATAGAGGTAGCCTTGTTCTCAAATTTCCTTTGTTAAAATCCCCAGCTACAATAAATGCAGCCTCAGAATATATGGTTTCCAGTTTACATAGAGTCCAGTGAAGTTCCTTGAGGGCCGTCGTAATATGGCCGGAATTTGATTGTAAGGAATTCTAGGTCGGGTGAGCAGAAGGACTTGAGTTCCTGTGTGTTGTTATGGTTACACAATGAGTCATTAATCATGAAGCATACACCCCTGCCCTTCCTCTTCCCAGTGAGGTGTTTATCTCTTTCAGAGCGATGCATGGAGAAGCCCGGTGGCTGAACCGATTCCGACAACATATCCCGAGAGAGCCGTGTTTCCGGGAATTAGAGGATGTTACAATCTCTGATGTCTCTCTGGAACGCAACACTTTGCTCGAATTTCGTCTACCTTGTTGTCAAGAGACAGGACATTGGCGAGTAGTATACTCGGGAACGGTGTGCGATGTGCACGTCTACGGAGCCTGACCAGGAGGCCGTTAACCTCTCTAGGGTATGTGCGTCCCACCTAGTCAACAGCCAGTGGAATCGAGTGGCGCTATATTCAAATACCTTAGAAATGCTATTACTTCAATTTCTCAAACATATGACTATTTTACACCATTTTAAAGACAAGACTCTCGTTAATCTAACCACATTGTCTGATTTCAAAAAGGCTTTACAACGAAAGCAAAACATTAGATTATGTCAGGAGAGTACCCAGCCAGAAATAATCACACACCCATTTTTCAAGCTAGCATATAATGTCACAAAAACCAAAACCACAGCTAAATGCAGCACTTACCTTTGATGATCTTCATCAGATGACACTCCTAGGACATTATGTTATACAATACATGCATGTTTTGTTCAATCAAGTTCATATTTATATCAAAAACCAGCTTTTTACATTAGCATGTGACATTCAGAACTAGCAAACATACCGAAAACTTCCGGTGAATTTACTAAATTACTCACGATAAACGTTCACAAAAAAACATAACAATTATTTTAAGAATTCTAGATACAGGACTCCTTTATGCAATCGCGGTGTCAGATTTTAAAATAGCTTTTCGGCAAAAGCACATTTTGCAATATTCTGAGTAGACAGCTCGCCATCACGGGCTAGCTAATTTGACACCCACCAAGTTTGGCACTCACCAAACTCAGATTTACTATAAGAAAAATGTGATTACCTTTGCTGTTCTTCGTCAGAATGCACTCCCAGGACTTCTACTTCATCCACAAATGTTGTTTTGGTTCAAAATAATCCATAGTTATGTTCAAATATCCTCTGTTTTGTTCTTGCGTTCAAGACACTATCCGAACAGTGATATTCCATATTCCATCAAAATATTCCATTACCGTACTTCGAAGCATGTCAAACGCTGTTTAAAATACATTTTTATGAGATTTTTCTCGTAAAATAGCGATAATATTCCGACCGGGAGACGTCTTTTTCGTTCAAAGACTGAAAATGTAAAATGGCCTCTTCACGTGCATGCGCACACCCATCTCATTGTTCTCAGATCGACCACTATCCAATTTTTTATTTTTATTTTTATTTATTTCACCTTTATTTAACCAGGTAGGCAAGTTGAGAACAAGTTCTCATTTACAATTGCGACCTGGCCAAGATAAAGCAAAGCAGTTCGACAACATACAACAACACAGAGTTACACATGGAATAAAACAACATACAATCAATGATGCAGTAGAAAAAAATAAGACTATATACAATGTGAGCAAATGATGTGAGATAAGGGAGGTAAAGGCAAAAAAATGCCATGGTGGCAAAATAAATAAAGTATAGCAAGAAAAACACTGGAATGGTAGATTTGTAGTTTGAAGAAAGTTCAAAGTTAAAATATAAATAATATGGTGCAAAGGAGCAAAATAAATAAAGTAAATAAATACAGTAGGGGAAGAGGTAGTAGTTTGGGCTAAATTATAGATGGGCTATGTACAGGTGCAGTGATCTGTGAGCTGCTCTGACAGCTGGTGCTTAAAGCTAGTGAGGGAGATAAGTGTTTCCAGTTTCATAGATTTTTGTAGTTCGTTCCAGTCATTGGCAGCAGAGAACTGGAAGGAGAGACGACCAAAGGAGGAGTTGGCTTTAGGGGTGACCAGAGAGATATACCTGCTGGAGCGCGTGCTACAGGTGGGTGCTGCTATGGTGACCAGTGAGCGGAGATAAGGAGGGACTTTACCTAGCAGGGTCTTGTAGATGACCTGGAGCCAATGTGTTTGGCGACGATTATGAAGCGAAGGCCAGCCAACGAGAGCGTACAGGTCGCAGTGGTGGGTAGTATATGGGGCTTTGGTGACAAAACGGATGGCACTGTGATAGACTGCATCCAGCTTGTTCAGTAGGGTATTGGAGGCTATTTTGTAAATGACATCGCCGAAGTCGAGGATTGGTAGGATGGTCAGTTTTACGAGGGTATGTTTGGCAGTATGAGTGAAGGATGCTTTGTTGCGAAATAGGAAGCCAATTCTAGATTTCACTTTGGATTGGAGATGATTGATGTGAGTCTGGAAGGAGAGTTTACAGTCTAACCAGACACCTAGGTATTTGTAGTTGTCCACAAATTCTAAGTTAGAACCGTCCAGAGAAGTTATGCTGGACGGGCGGGCAGGTGCAGGCAGCGATCGGTTGAAGAGCATGCATTTAGTTTTACTTGTGTTTAGGAGCAGTTGGAGACCACGGAAGGAGTGTTGAATGGCATTAAAGCTCGTCTGGAGGGTTGTTAACACAGTGTCCAAAGAAGGGCCAGAAGTATACAGAATGGTGTCGTCTGCGTAGAGGTGGATCAGAGATTCACCAGCAGCAAGAGCGACATCATTTATGTATACAGAGAAAAGAGTTGGCCCAAGAAGTGAACCCTGTGGTACCCCCATAGAGACTGCCAGAGGTCCAGACAGTAGGCCTTCCGATTTGACACACTGAACTCTGTCAGAGAAGTAGTTGGTGAACCAGGCGACGCAATCGTTTGAGAAACCAAGGCTACTGAGTCTGCCGATGAGGATGTGGTGATTAACAGAGTCAAAAGCTTTGGCCAGGTCAATGAATACGGCAGCACAGTAATGTTTCTTATCGATGGCGGTTACGATGTCGTTTAGGACCTTGAGCGTGGCTGAGGTGCACCCATGACCAGCTCTGAAACCAGATTGCATAGCGGAGAGGGTGCGGTGAGATTCAAAATAGTCGGTAATCTGTTTGTTGACTTGGCTTTCGAAGACCTTAGAAAGGCAGGGTAGGATGGATATAGGTCTGTAGCAATTTGGGTCAAGAGTGTCACCTCCTTTGAAGAGGGGGATGACAGCAGCTGCTTTCCAATCTATGGGAATCTCAGACGACACGAAAGAGAGGTTGAACAGGCTAGTAATAGGGGTTGCAATAATTTTGGCAGATAATTTTAGAAAGAAAGGGTCCAGATTGTCAAGCCCAGCTGATTTGTAGGGGTCCAGATTTTGCAGCTCTTTCAGAACATCAGCTGAATGGATTTGGGAGAAGGAGAAATGGGGGAGGCTTGGGCGAGTAGCTGTGGGGGGTGCAGTGCTGTTGAATGCAGTAGGGGTGGTTAGGTGGAAAGCATGGCCAGCCATAGAAAAATGCTTATTGAAATTCTCAATTATAGTGGGCTTATCGGTGGTGACAGAGTTTCCTATCCTCAGTGCAGTGGGCAGTTGGGAGGAGGTGTTCTTATTCTCCATGGACTTTACAATGTCCCAGAACTTTTTAGAGTTGGAGTTGCACGAAGCAAATTTCTGTTTGAAAAAGCTAGCCTTGGCGTTTCTAACTGCCTGTGTGTATTGGTTTCTAACTTCCCTAAAAAGTTGCATATCGCGGGGGCAGTTCGATGCTAATGCAGAACGCCACAGAATATTTTTGTGTTGGTTAAGGGCAGTCAGGTCTGGGGAGAACCAAGGGCTATATCTGTTCCTGGTTCTAAATTTCTTGAAAGGGGCATGCTTATTTAAGATGGAGAGGAAGGCATTTTAAAAAAATAACCAGGCATCCTCTACTGACGGGATGAGGTCAATATCCTTCCAGGATACCAGGGCCAGGTCGATTAGAAAGGCTTGCTCGTTGAAATGTTTCAGGGAGCGTTTGACAGTGATGAGTGGAGGTCGTTTGACCGCTGACCCATTACGGGTGCAGGCAATGAGGCAGTGATCGCTGAGATCTTGGTTGAAAACAGCAGAGGTGTATTTAGAGGGCACGTTGGTTAGGATGATATCTATGAGGGTGCCAGTGTTTGCGGCTTTGGGGTTGTACCTGGTGGGTTCATTAATAATTTGTGTGAGATTGAGCTTGGATTGTAGAATGGCTGGGGTGTTAAGCATGTCCCAGTTTAGGTCACCTAGTAGCACGAGCTCTGAAGATAGATGGGGGGCAATCAGTTCACATATGGTGTCCAGAGCACAGCTAGGGGCCGAGGGGGGTCTATAGCAGGCGGCAACGGTGAGAGACTTGTTTTTGGAGAGGTGGATTTTTAAAAGTAGAAGTTCAAATTGTTTGGGTACAGACCTGGATAGCAGGACAGAACTCAGGCTATCACTGCAGTAGATTGCAACACCGCCCCCTTTGGTCGTTCTATCTTGTCTGAAAACGTTGTAGTTAGGGATGAAGATTTTTGGTGGACTTCCTAAGCCAAGATTCAGACACAGCTCGGACATCCGGGTTGGCAGAGTGTGCTAAAGCAGTGAATAAAACAAACTTAGGGAGGAGGCTTCTAATGTTAACATGCATGAAACCAAGGTTATTACGGTTACAGAAGTCATCAAAAGAGAGCGCCTGGGGAGTAGGAGTGGAGCCAGGCACTGCAGGGCCTGGATTCACCTCTACATCCCCAGAGGAGCAGAGAAGAATAAGTATGAGGGTACTGCTAAAAGCTATAAGAATTGGTCGTCTGTGATGTCCAGAATAGAGAGAAAAAGGAGCAGGTTTCTGGGGGCGATAAAATAGCTTCAAGGTATAATGTACAGACAAAGGTATGGTGGGATGTGAGTACAGAGGAGGTAAACCTAGGCATTTAGTGATTATGAGAGAGATATTGTCTCTAGAAACATCATTGAAACCAGAAGATGTCATAGCATGTGTGGGTGGAGGAACTGAGAGGTTGGATAAGGTATAATGAGCAGGGCTAGATGCTCTACAGTGAAATAAGCCTATTAACACTAACCAGAACAGCAATGGACAATGCATATTGACATTAAGGAGAGGCATGCTTAGCCGAGTGATCAAAGGGTCCAGTGAGATTCAGACAGCTAGCAGGGCCATAGGTAGCAAGCTGGTGGAAGATGGGAGGGAGGTCTGTTTTTAGCCACCTCGTGCGTTTCCGTCTGTGGGTTAGTGGGGTTCCGTGTGGAAGGGGGGACCTGTCCAAATTGGCAAAATAGTTAGTTATAGTGGCCCAAGAAAAGTGTCCGATAGACCTATTCAGATCGCAGCCGGAAAGACAGCTAACGATTAGCCGGCCGCAGATGGGCGATCAGGTTACGTCGCGACGGAGGGGCCAGTTGGATAACTCCCTCGGGCAGATAACGTCGGTGGTCCAGTCGTGAAGACCCGATGGGGCTCCGCATCGGCAGTAAAACGGGTCAGGATAGGTGAGTTGTAGCCCAGGAGACACTTCAGCTGGCTAGCTCAGGAATAGCCCACGAGTGGCTGACGGAACTCTTCAGCTGGCTAGCTGGCTAGCTCCGTAATAATGTGTGTTAATTCCGTGACCGACGTTGCCAATAGTCACTCAGGTAGCAGCTAGTTAGCTGCAAGATCCAGGTGTAAATGTCCAGAGCCTGCTGTAGAAATCGGGGAAAGGAGAGAGAATAGGTCCGATATGCTCTGGTCTGAGTCGCGCTGTACAAAAACTGCCGATAGCTTTTCGAGCTAATGGATAGCTGAGGACAGCTAACCGTGGCTAGCTGAACTTCAACGTTAGCCAGTGAAAATGGCTAACCTCTGGCTAGCTTCTGTTGTGGAATTCAGATGAGGTAAATAATACTTTCTTTTTTTTTTTAATTGGTGAGGCGGGTTGCAGGAGAGTGCTTTGAGGTTGAGTATTTAGAATAAAAAAATGTAAAAAGATAAGTGAAGAAAAAAATATGTAAATATATATATATATACACGGGACACGACAGGACGTCTGAACTGCTACGCCATCTTGGATCAAATGCGCTACTGTTTTTCAGGCAGGGGCTGCAAAGTCATCATTCAACGTTCTGGCGCCTTCTGAGAGCCTATGGGAGCCTTAGAAAGTGTCACGTTACTGCAGAGATCCTCTGTTTTCGATAAAGAGAGTATAGAAGGCCAAGAAATGGTCAGAGAGGGCACTTCCTGTACAGAATCTTCTCAGGTTTTGGCCTGCCATATGAGTTATGTTATACTCACAGACACCATTCAAACAGTTTTAGAAACTTTAGGGTGTTTTCTATCCAAATCAAACAATTATATGCATATTCTAGTTTCTGGGCAGTAGTAATAACCAGATTAAATCGGGTACGTTTTTTATCCGGATGTGAAAATACTGCCCCCTACCCTAGAGAGGTAAATTACCATAGAGTTTGACTGCAGCTTATTCTTCACACTGCATGGCCTTGTTAACAAGGATCATTGCAGCTCACAGCACCAGTACCAGTTAGCCAGCTCCACTGATGTAAAGGGTTCTACCACAAGCTAGCTACTGCAGATTATCTAGATGGTAAAGTAGACCCGCGTCTGATCATTAGTGACTCTAAACAACTCATGAAGAAAGCCCTACTGTCTTTCCTCCTCCACCTTGCTCCCTTAACTCTCTCTCCCACCCCAACATCTCTCCCCCAACCCTTATACACCCCCTCTCCCCTTTGGCCCCTACTCTCATCTAACCCTTCCCCACTACCCTCTACCACCCTCTCCTCCCATCTCCCCTCTGCCCCTACCCTCTAGCACCCTCTTCTCCTGTCTCCCCTCTGCCCCTACCCTCTACCACACACTCCTCCCGTCTCCCCTCTGCCCCTACCCACTACCACTCTCTCCTCCCATCTCCCCTCTGCCCCTATCCTCTACCACACTCTCCTCCCGTCTCCCCTCTGCCCCTACCCACTACCACCCACTCCTCCCGTCTCCCCTCTGCCCCTACCACCCTCTCCTCCCATCTCCCCTCTGTCCCTACCCTCTAACACCCTCTCCTCCCGTCTCCCCTCTGCCCCTACCCACTACCACCCACTCCTCCCGTCTCCCCTTTGTCCCTACCACCCTCTCCTCCCATCTCCCCTCTGCCCCTACCCTCTACCACCCTCTTCTCCCGTCTCCCCTCTGCCCCTACCCTCTACCACCCTCTCCTCCCGTCTCCCCTCTGCCCCTACCCACTACCACTCTCTCCTCCCGTCTCCCCTCTGCCCCTATCCTCTACCACACTCTCCTCCCGTCTCCCCTCTGCCCCTACCCACTACCACTCTCTCCTCCCGTCTCCCCTCTGCCCCTATCCTCTACCACCCTCTCCTCCCATCTCCCCTCTGCCCCTACCCTCTACCACCCTCTTCTCCCGTCTCCCCTCTGCCCCTACCCTCTACCACCCTCTCCTCCCGTCTCCCCTCTGCCCCTATCCTCTACCACTCTCTCCTCCCGTCTCCCCTCTGCCCCTACCCTCTACCACCCTCTCCTCCCATCTGCCCCTACCCTCTACCACCCTCTTCTCCCGTCTCCCCTCTGCCCCTACCCTCTACCACCCTCTCCTCCCGTCTCCCCTCTGCCCCTACCCTCTACCACCCTCTCCTCCCGTCTCCCCTCTGCCCCTACCCTCTACCACCCTCTCCTCCCGTCTCCCCTCTGCCCCTACCCTCTACCACCCTTTCCTCCCGTCTCCCCTCTGCCCCTACCCTCTACCAATACCTCATCCCATCTCTCCTCTGTCCTGTACCCTCTACCACCCTCTCCTCCCGTCTCCCCTCTGCCCCTACCCACTACCACTCTCTCCTCCCGTCTCCCCTCTGCCCCTACCCTCTACCACCCTCTCCTCCCATCTGCCCCTACCCTCTACCACCCTCTTCTCCCGTCTCCCCTCTGCCCCTACCCTCTACCACCCTCTCCTCCCGTCTCCCCTCTGCCCCTACCCTCTACCACCCTCTCCTCCCGTCTCCCCTCTGCCCCTACCCTCTACCACCCTCTCCTCCCGTCTCCCCTCTGCCCCTACCCTCTACCACCCTTTCCTCCCGTCTCCCCTCTGCCCCTACCCTCTACCAATACCTCATCCCATCTCTCCTCTGTCCTGTACCCTCTACCACCCTCTCCTCCCGTCTCCCCTCTGCCCCTACCCTCTACCACCCTCTCCTCCCGTCTCCCCTCTGCCCCTACCCTCTACCAATACCTCATCCCATCTCTCCTCTGCCCCTACCCTCTACCACCCTCTCCTCCCGTCTCCCCTCTGCTCCTACCCTCACCTACCCCCCCCTCCCCTCTGCCTACTCCCCATAACCTCTCCTCTCTCTCCACCCATGCAGGTTACCCTTGGTGGGCTGCCAGACCCTGCTGAGTCCCATAGTGAGCTGTGGTCCTCCGGGGGTGGTTCTGACGCGGCCCACCATTCTCAGCATGGACCATTGTTCTGACGCCTGTCCTGAGAACTGGGCCATCAGGCTGAAGAAACAGAACTACGAAGGCGTCTGGGAGGTGAGAACACACACACACACACACACACACACACACACACACACACACACACACACACACACACAGACACGTATACACACACAGACACGTATTCACACAAACACACACACACACACGTATTCACACAAACACACACACACACACACACATATTCACATGTGAGAGGAACAGCATTATAGCTAGATTACTTTCTTTTTTTAGCCCTTTTTTTTGCAGGTTTTTGTTCCAGCCCAACTAACACAGCTGATTCAACTAACTAATTGAGCACACCCAGAAGCTATAGGACGGGAATTACTGTACATACACCTGGTGTTGAGGAAATAGAACGATCACAGGGAACTCCATAGGACGGCGCACAAATAGCCCAGCGCCGTCCGGGGTAGAGGATGGTTTGGCTGGGGGGGGGGGGCTAAGCGAGGTTGGGCCTGGTTAGTACTTGGATGGGAGAACACCTGGGAATACCAAGTGCTGTAAGCTAAAAAAAATAAAATAAAATAAAAAAATATGTATTAAAAAAAGATCAATCATGTGCAGTTATTCAAAAGGAATTCAATTCTCTCTTCAAATGTCTCCTTTGACATTTAAATTGCATATAACCTCAAGGTACTTCTTAAAGTTCTTAAACGCTGTGCTTCTGACCCCCCTGACACCAATTACAAAGACCCCACTATACAGTACTGGCCCCTGGGATACAGAGCAGTTCCCTTCTCTACTCTACCTGTAGACTACATTAGAAAGCAGCGCAGAGATCCAACCTCCCCTCACCTTCATATAAATTCTTCAATGTCTGTGTGTCAGCTCAGGAATACTGTATGTCAGAGTAGAGAGTAGAGAGTAGATAGAGAGAGAGAGAGAGACAGAGAGAGAGAGGTCTGTGAGAGGGAGGGAGAGAGAGAGAGATTGAGAGGTCTGTGAGAGGGAGGGAGAGAGAGAGAATGAGAGGTCTGTGAGAGGGAGGGAGGGAGAGAGAGAGATAATGAGAGGTCTGTGAGAGGGAGGGAGGGAGAGAGAGAGAATGAGAGGTCTGTGAGAGGGAGGGAGGGAGAGAACGAATGAGAGGTCTGTGGGAGGAAGGGAGGGAGGGAGAACGTTTTTAATAGAATGCGTCAAATCAAGTATACTTCAAATGCCCGGATATCGTAGTCATTGAGGCCTTTGACGACAGCTGATCGTTAGATATGGGGGATGTGCTGCTGAAATCAACCAATAGCAGGAAACAACGCCATATAGCATGACGCGTTTACGTATGTGCATTTTCTAAAAATCTAGTATGGTTTCAAATGCCAGGATGTTGTACTCATCTCACCTCTTCATCTAGTAGAATTAGATGTACATACTTAACCACAATGCATTTGGAAGAGGTGGGCTGAGAGTGATTAGGCCCCTTCAAGTAGCCATACCGTACAACTCAACAAGGCAACTTCATTTGGAACGAATAGCGAAGCTTCTGCTGTGGTGATCAAATGTAGGCTAAGTGTTTTTTTGTTTTTTTATGATCACAAGTATTTAATCGTAGGCTACATCTTTGAAATAAGTATTACATTTTTTGGGGGGGGTGGGAGGAATTTCTGTTTGTAGTTCTCGTGGCCTTCGTCAGAGCTTTGAAACTAAATCCCCCCCAAAAAACATATTTTGATTTGTGAATGCGTTGGTTATTGATCAGGCCTTTTGAACATATGGATTGGTTTAGTTCTGTAGACTAGGCTACCTATTGAATTATTTAATTTATGGATCAAGCCTTAGCAGTCATTCTGATCTCGTTCTCAATGATCAGTGCTTTAGTTTATTATGTTACGGTCTAGCGGTTCTGAATATGTGATGCTGCTGACTGTCCACGTTGTTTTGCAATATAATTTTGATTTGAACATTTGAACAGTTTTAGTGTGGGTACTAGGCTACACAGTCGGTTGAAATTGAACCAAATGATCAGTTTCTGTCTTCAGTCCTTTTTAAATAGGATAGATGGGCTATGTGGGCTACGGTATAGGTCTAATGTTATAGTCTGTCTATAACCAGCCTGAGTAGGTCTATAACCAGCCTGAGTAGGTCTATAACTCCATTAGGTTGAATGTTATAGTCTGTCTATAACCAGCCTGAGTAGGTCTATATCTCCATTAGGTCCAATGTGATAATCTGTCTATAACCAGCCTGAGTAGGTCTATATCTCTATTAGGTTGAATGTGACAGTCTGTCTATAACCAGCCTGAGTAGGTCTATAACCAGCCTGAGTAGGTCTATAACCAGCCTGAGTTGGTCTATAACTCCATTAGGTTGAATGTGACAGTCTGTCTATAACCAGCCTGAGTAGGTCTATAACCAGCCTGAGTAGGTCTATAACCAGCCTGAGTAGGTCTATAACCAGCCTGAGTAGGTCTATAACTCCATTAGGTTGAATGCGATAGTCTGTCTATAACCAGCCTGAGTAGGTCTATAACCAGCCTGAGTAGGTCTATAACTCCATTAGGTCTAATGTGATAGTCTGTCTATAACCAGCCTGAGTAGGTCTATAACTCCATTAGGTTGAATGTGGTAGTCTGTCTATAACCAGCCTGAGTAGGTCTATAACTCCATTAGGTTGAATGTGGTAGTCTGTCTATAACCAGCCTGAGTAGGTCTATAACTCCATTAGGTTGAATGCGATAGTCTGTCTATAACCAGCCTGAGTAGGTCTATAACCAGCCTGAGTAGGTCTATAACTCCATTAGGTCTAATGTGATAGTCTGTCTATAACCAGCCTGAGTAGGTCTATAACTCCATTAGGTTGAATGTGGTAGTCTGTCTATAACCTGCCTGAGTAGGTCTACAACTCCATTAGGTTGAATGTGGTAGTCTGTCTATAACCAGCCTGAGGAGGCCTATAATTCCATTTGCACTTCGTTACAACACTGTATATACAGTCATGGCCAAAGGTTTTGAGAATGACACAAATATTAATTTTCACAAAGTCTGCTGCCTCAGTTTGTATGATGGCAATTTGCATATACTCCAGAATGTTATGAAGAGTGATCAGATGTATTGCAATTAATTGCAAAGTCCCTCTTTGCCATGCAAATGAACTGAATCCCCCAAAAACATTTCCACTGCATTTCAGCCCTTCCATAAAAGGACCAGCTGACATCATGTCAGTGATTCTCTCGTTAACACAGGTGTCAGTGTTGACGAGGACAAGGCTGGAGATCACTCTGTCATGCTGATTGAGTTCGAATAACAGACTGGAAGCTTCAAAGGAGGGTGGTGCTTGGAATCATTGTTACCTGCAAGGAAACATGTGCCGTCATCATTGCTTTGCACAAAAAGGGCTTCACAGGCAAGGATATTGCTGCCAGTAAGGTTGTACCTAAATCAACCATTTATCAAATCATCAAGAACTTCAAGGAGAGCGGTTCAATTGTTATGAAGAAGGCTTCAGGGCACCCAAGAAAGTCCAGCAAGTGCCAGGACCGTCTCATAAAGTTGATTCAGCTGCGGGATCGAGGTACCACCAGTACAGAGCTTGCTCAGGAATGTCAGCAGGCAGGTGTGAGTGCATCTGCACGCACAGTGAGGCGAAGACTTTTGGAGGATGGCCTGGTGTCAAGAAGGGCAGCAAAGAAGCCACTTCTCTCCAGGAAAAATATCATTTCAGACTGATATTCTGCAAAAGGTATAGGGATTGGACTGCTGAGGACTGGGGTAAAGCCATTTTCTCTGATGAATCCCCTTTCCGATTGTTTGGGGCATCCGGAAAAAAGCTTGTCCGGAGAAGACAAGGTGAGCACTACCATCAGTCCTGTGTCATGCCAACAGTAAAGCATCCTGAACCATTCATGTGTGGGGTTGCTTCTCAGCCAAGGGAGTGGGCTCAATCACAATTTTGCCTAAGAACACAGCCATGAATAAAGAATGGTACCAACACATCCTCCGAGAGTGTAACGATTGTCGTACGTAGTAGACCAAGGCGCAGCGGGTTGAGTGCTGATTTTTACTTTTAGAGACACGTAACAAAAACAAGAAAACGAACGAACGACAAACAGTCTTGCAGGCTACACACAGCAATGCAAAAACATAGAACAAAACCCCAAAACCCCGACAACACAAAACAAACACACCCCTGCCACGCCCAAACTACAATGATTAATAACCCCTTATACTGGTCAGGACGTGACAGTGAGCAACTTCCCCCAACCATCCAGGAACAGTTTGGAGACGAACAATGCCTTTTCCAGCATGATGGAGCACCTTGCCATAAGGCAAAAGTGATAACTAAGTGGCTCGGGGAACAAATATTTTGTGTCCATGGCCAGGAAACTCCCCAGACCTTAATCCCATTGAGAACTTGTGGTCAAACCTCAAGAGGTGGGTGGACAAACAAACCCACAAATTCTGACAAACTCCAAGCATTGATTATGCAGAACATAATTGACAGCATGCCAGGGCGGTTTGCAGAGGTCTTGAAAAAGAAGGGTCAACACCGCAAATATTGACTCTTTGCATCAACTTCATGTAATTGTCAATAAAAGCTTTTGACACTTATGAAATGCTTGTAATTATACTTCAGTATTCCATAGTAACATCAGAGAAAAATATTGAAAGGCACTGAAGCAGCTGTCACAACTTTCTTCGTCTTCAGAAGAAATAGAGAAATCGTCGTCTGAGAATGTGGACCAATATGCAATAGAGTTGGTGCTCATCATCTTAATTTATTTAAATGACGTTGAAAACAAGAAAACAACAAGAACGACGAATGACAGTTTTGCAGGCTTAAATAACGCAGTGCAAAAACAATCTCCCACAAAAGACAAACACAAACACACCCTCATATATGGGACTCTCAATCAAAGGCAAATAGATAACACCTGCCTTCAATTGAGAGTCCCAACCCCAATAAACCCAAACATAGAAACAGACACACTAGACTCAACATAGAATACATGAAACTCAAACAGTGCCCAAAAACCCCGGAATACTAAATCAAATGCCCTTACAACACAAACACCACCCTGAACCACATAAAACAAATACCCTCTGCCACGTCCTGACCAAACTACAATACCAATTAACCCTTATACTGGCCAGGACGTGATAGTACCCCCCCTTAAAGGTGCTAACCCCGGAAGCACCTTAAGAAAAAAAAAAAAACAACAACACAAAAATTCCCCCTTACTGAAGGGAGGGAAGGGAGGGTGGCTGCCGTCAACGACGGCACTGTGCTACACCCCCCCCTCCCCAACCCACCTATATCTGGAGGTGGCTCCGGTTCTGGCCGTTCTGGCCAGTCTGGCAGCTCGGGTAGTCTGGCAGCTCTGGCAGCTCGGGGCAGTCGGGCAGCTCGGGGCAGTCGGGCAGCTCGGGCCACTCTGGCAGCTCGGGGCAGCTCGGGCCACTCTGGCAGCTCGGGGCAGCTCGAGCCACTCTGGCAGCTCGGGGCAGCTCGGGCCACTCTGGCAGCTCGGGGCAGCTCGGGCCACTCTGGCAGCTCGGGGCAGCTCGGGCCACTCTGGCAGCTCGGGGCAGCTCGGGCCACTCTGGCAGCTCGGGGCAGCTCGGGCCACTCTGGCAGCTCGGGGCAGTCGGGCCACTCTGGCAGCTCGGGGCAGTCGGGCCACTCTGGCAGCTCGGGGCAGTCGGGCCACTCTGGCAGCTCGGGGCAGTCGGGCCACTCTGGCAGCTCAGGGCAGTCGGGCCACTCTGGCAGCTCGGGGCAGTCTGACCACTCTGGCAGCTCGGGGCAGTCTGACCACTCTGGCGGCTTCTGACTAGCGGGCGGCTCTGGCGGCTCCTGACTAGCGGGCGGCTCTGGCGGCTCCTGACTAGCGGGCGGCTCTGGTGACTGTTGACTGGCGGGCAGCTCTGGCGACTTATGACTGGCGGGCAGCTCTGGCGACTGTTGACTGGCGGGCAGCTCTGGCGACTGTTGACTGGCGGGCAGCTCTGGTGACAGTTGACTGGCGGGCAGCTCTGGTGACTGTTGACTGGCCGGCAGTTCTGGTGACTGTTGACTGGTGGGCAGCTCTGGTGACTGTTGACTGGCGGGCAGCTCTGGTGACTGTTGACTGGCGGGCAGCTCTGGTGACTGTTGACTGGCGGGCAGCTCTGGTGACTGTTGACTGGCGGGCAGCCCTGGCGACTTTAGACTGGCGAGGCTGGGTTTACGCACTAGGTGCCTGATGCGTGGTGCTGGTACTGGATATGTCAGCTTTGAAGCACACACCTTAGGGCTAGTGCGTGGAGCGGGAACAGGACGTACTGGACTGGGCTGACGCACTATAATCCTGGTGCGTGGTGCTGGTACTGGATATGCCAGCTTGAGAACACGCACCTCTAGGCTAGTGCGTGGAGCGGGAACAGGACGTACTGGACTGGGCTGACGCACTATAATCCTGGTGCGTGGTGCTGGTACTGGATATACCAGCTTGGGAACACGCACCTCTAGGCCAGTGCGTGGAGTGGGAACAGGATATATAGGACCATGGAGGCTTACTGGCGGTCTCGAGCTTAAACCTGGCATCGCCCTTTCTGGCTGAATGCTTACTACCCCCTGGCAAATGCGGGGCGCTGGTATAGCGCGTACTGGCCTAAACACACTTGGCCTCGCCATAACACCCATTACCCCGAAGCATAAGACCTGTCCATTAACTGGCCTCTGAGAAACAGTCCGGGGATTTGGCCTGGGGCTCTAAACTTGCCCCGCCAAACTACCCATATGCCCCCCCAAAAAAATGTCTTGGGGTTGCCTCTCGGGTTTAATCGCCAGTCGTGTTCCTCGGTAGCATTCCCGGTCTTTGCTCCATTTTTTCCATGGGTCCTCTCCGGCCATAACTTGCTCCCATGTCCATTTCTCCCGTTTATCCAATTCAAATTCCCTCTGCTCCTTCCTCTGCTGCTTGGTCCTTTGGTGGTGGGAGATTCCTTCACAACTTTCTTCGTCTTCAGAAGAAATAGAGAAATCGTCGTCTGAGAATGTGGACCAATATGCAGTAGAGTTGGTGCTCATCATCTTAATTTATTTAAATGACGTTGAAAACAACAAGAACGACGAATGACAGTTTTGCAGGCTGAACTAACGCAGTGCAAAAACAATCTCCCACAAAAGACAAACACACCCTCATATATGGGACTCTCAATCAAAGGCAAATAGACAACACCTGCCTTCAATTGAGAGTCCCAACCCCAATGAACCCAAACATAGAAACAGACACACTAGACTCAACATAGAATACATGAAACTCAAACAGTGGCCTTAATAACCTGTTTGGGATAGGGGGCAGTATTGAGAATTTTGGGAAAAATATGTGCCCATTTTTAACTGCCTCCTACACCAACTCAGAAGCTAGAATATGCATATTATTGTTCAGGTTTGGATAGAAAACACTCTGAATTTTCTAAAACTGTTTGAATGGTGTCTGTGAGTATAACAGAACTCCTATGGCAGGCAAAAACCTGACAAGGTTTCATGCAGGAAGTACCCTGTCTGACAAGGAGTCGTGCGTCTTGCATCTGTTTATTGAAAAGTAAGGATCTTAGCTGTAACGTGACAATACCCAGGGCTCCGATAGGCTCTCAGAACCCGGGAAATACCTGAAGGTTGACGAGGCAGCCTCAGGCTGAAACACATTATCGCCTTTGGTAAGTTGCGGATCAGAGGACCTTTGAATGAGGCGGTAATGGAATATTTAGAAAATTTTTGTCACGCCAATGCGCCATGCGCAAGACCGTGATGTAGCATTCTGATAGTGTCTAGAACTCACGAACAAAACGTTGCTGTTTGGATATAACGATGGATTATTTGGGACCAAACCAACATTTGTTATTGAAGTAGAAGTCCTGGCAGTGTATTCTGACGAAGAACAAGCAAGGTAAGAACATTTTTCTTATAGGAAATGTGATTTTGGTGGAGGCTGACCTGGGTGGGTGTCTAAATAGCTAGCCCTGTGATGCCGGGCTATGTACTTAGATTATTGCAAAATGTGCTTCATCCGAAAAGCTATTTTAAAATCGGACATATCGAGTGCATAGAGGAGTAATGTATCTATAATTCTTAAAATAATTGTTATGCTTTTTGTGAACGTTTATTGTGAGTAATTCAGCAAACTGTTAGTAAATTCCCCGGAAGTTTGCGGGGTTATGCTTTTTCTGAACGTCACATGCTAATGTAAAAAGCTGTTTTTTGATGTAAATATGAACTTGATTGAACAGACATGCATGTATTGTATAACACAATGTCCTAGGTGTGTCATCTGATGAAGATCATAAAAGGTTAGTGCTGCATTTAGCTGTGGTTTGGGTTTATGTGACATGATATGCTAGCTTGAAAAATGGGTGTCTGATTATTTCTGGCTGGGCACTCTGCTGACATAATCTAATGTTTTGCTTTCGTTGTAAAGCCTTTTTGAAATCGGACAGTGGGGTTAGATTAACGAGATTCTTGTCTTTAAATAGCTGCAAAATAGTCATATGTTTGAGAAATTGAAGTAATAGTATTTCTAACGATTCAAAAATCGCGCCACTGGATTTCAGTGGCTGTTACGTAGGTGGGACGAGTTCGTCCCACATGCGCCAGAGAGGTTAAAACCCCGGAATACTAAATCAAATGCCCTTACAACAAAAACACCACCCTGAACCACATAAAACAAATACCCTCTGCCACGTCCTGACCAAACTACAATACCAATTAACCCTTATACTGGCCAGGACGTGACAGCAGCAAACTTTGTGAAAATTAATATTTGTGTCATTCTCAAAACTTTTGGCCACGACTGTATACACAATATGACATTTGTAATGTCTTTATTCTTTTGGAACTTCTGTGAGTGTAATGTTTACTGTTCATTTTTATTCTACTTCACCTGCTTTGGCATTTTTAACATATGTTTCCCATACCAATAAAGCCCCTTGAATTGAGAGAGAGAAATACCTATTAAAATTTGTCTAAAACTATTTGAGTGTGTCATTGAACCAATTGTACTTTATGGCAGCGAGGTATGCAAAACAGCACTTGCAAAACAAGATTTCACCAAATGGGACAAACACCCCATTGAAACCCTGCATGCAGAGTTCTGTCAGATCCTTCTAGATGTCCAGATGAAAACTACAAACAATGCATGCAGGGCAGAATTAGGCCAATATCCACTAGCTATAAAAACAAAAAAAATTGCAATTAAGTTTTGGAAACATCTAAAGTACAGTGACCCCCTCTCATATCATTACCAAGCCCAGCAATGCCAAGAGCTGAGCAAAGAAAAGAGTCCCCTCATCCAGCTGGTCCTGGGGCTGAGTTCACAAACCTGTTCTACTAACACACTAAGCCTCAGGACCCTCATCCAGCTGGTCCTGGGGCTGAGTTCACAAACCTGTTCTACTAACACACTGAAGCCTCAGGACCCTCATCCAGCTGGTCCGGGGGCTGAGTTCACAAACCTGTTCTACTAACACACTGAAGCCTCAGGACCAGAACATCCAATCAAGCAGAATAAACCAAATTACAACACAGTCAAAACAGAACTACATTACTTATTAGGAAGCACAAAAGCAAAATGCAGTGCTATCTGTCCCTAAATCGACAGTACACTGTGGCTAACTATTTGACCATGGTTACTGATCAAAACCTTAGAAAAACCTTGACAATATTGTACATATCCAAGTAAGCTTTGGCAATATATACATTGTTACGTCATGTCAAGAAAGCAAATTGAATTGAACGAGAGAGAGAGAGACAGAGACAGAGGTGGAGAGAAGGAGAGAAGGAGAAGGAGATGAAATGATGAGTGGAGGAGACCTCTCTCCTCTCCTCTTCTCTTCTCTCCCGTCTCTCGTGTTATCTTCCCTTCCTCCTCTCGTCTCTTCTATTTTATGATCATCAGTCTTTGTCATTTTGCCTGGAGTGTAAATTGAGGTTTGGAGTTGTTCTCTCCCTCTGTTTGTAGGGGTTATTGGCCTGGGGTTGGCTGGGGCAGGGGATGGAGGTAGGTTTTTCTTTCCGGGTGGCTGCAGCGACCGTTCGGATTGTCAGGAAGGGAGGTAGAGAAGGTGCTGGGGCGTAGGTCTTCTTTCATGTTCAATATTGGGCATAAATGATTTACCCCTCTGTGTAGGTGGGCGGTGGGATGTCAGAGCGATAGATTGGCCTGTCGAAGTCTGAGGTTAGAGCTGCACGTTTAATCACCCTGGCTCAGATATAGCTCTCTGTCTCGCTCTGTCTCTCTGTCTCTCCATCTCTCTCTGTGTCTGTCTCTGTAAATTGAGGTTTGGAGTTGTTCTCTCCCTCTCTCTCTCTCTCTCTCTCTCTCTCTCTCTCTCTCTCTCTCTCTGTCTCGCTCTGTCTCGCTGTCTTTCCATCTCTGTAAATTGAGGTTTGGAGTTGTTCTCTCTCTCTCTCTCTCTCTCTCTCTCTCTCTCTCTCTCTCTCTCTCTTGCTCTGTCTCTCTCTCGCTCTGTCTCTCTCTCTGTCTGTCTTTCTCTCTTTCTCTCTCTCTCTGTCTCTCTCTTTGTCTTCCTCTGTCTCTCTCTTTGTCTTCCTCTGTCTCTCTCTATCTCTGTCTCTCTCTGTCTCTCTCTCTATGTCTATCTCTGTCTCTCTCTGTCTCTCTCCCTGGGTAGTGTCCCTACTGGTATTCTATTCCCTATGTAGTCCACTACGTTTGACCAGAGCACATGTCAAAAGTAGTTTCAACATCCATGTTGTACATCACTGTTGAACAGCCATCTACCAGGTGAAGCACACTCATTTACACAACACACACAAGATGTTACACACACACAAACCTCATACACACACCTCATACACACACACCTACCTCATACACACACACACCCATCATACACACACCTCATACACACTTCATACACACACCTCATACACACACACACCTCATACACACACCTCATACACACACCTCATACACACACACCTCATACACACACACACCTCATACACACACCTCATACACACACCTCATACACACACACCTCATACACACAAACACTTCATACACACACACCTCATACACACACCTCATACACACAAACACTTCATACACACACACACCTCATACACACACCTCATACACACACCTACCTCATACACACACCTCATACAGCCATGTCATAACACTATGTCCAGATGACACAGGACATACAGCCATGTCATAACACTATGTCCAGATGACACAGGACATACAGCCATGTCATAACACTATGTCCAGATGACACAGGACATACAGCCATGTCATAACACTATGTCCAGATGACACAGGACATACAGTCATGTTATAACACCATGTCCAGTTGACCCAGGCATGAATAGCACACCATCCACCTAGCCTAACCAGCACGTGCTCTCACAATGCAATATTGTCAGTCATGCCATGTGCATACAGTGTAGAAAATAAAGCAACGCATATCAGCCATCACCTGGATGTGGTGACATCACCACGGCATTAAGAGGTACAGTCTATAAATCCTCTTACATCTAGACGTTCCGCTAGCGGAACACCTGCTCCAATATCCAATGATAGGCGTGGCGCGAATTACAAATTCCTCAAAAATACAAAAACCTCAATTTTTCAAACATATGACTATTTTACACCATTTTAAAGACAAGACTCTCCTTTATCTAACCACACTGTCCGATTTCAAAAAGGCTTTACAGCGAAAGCAAAACATTACATTATGTCAGCAGAGTACCCAGCCAGAAATAATCAGACACCCATTTTTCAAGCTAGCATATAATGTCACAAAAAACAAAACCACAGCTAAATGCAGCACTAACCTTTGATGATCTTCATCAGATGACACGCCTAGGACATTATGTTTACAATACATGCATGTTTTGTTCAATCAAGTTCATATTTATATCAAAAACCAGCTTTTTACATTAGCATGTGACGTTCAGAACTAGCAATCCCACCGAACACTTCCGGTGAATTTACTAAATTACTCACGATAAACGTTCACAAAAAACATAACAATTATTTTAAGAATTCTAGATACAGAACTCCTTTATGCACTCGCTATGTCCGATTTTAAAATAGCTTTTCGGTGAAAGCACATTTTGCAATATTCTGAGTAGATAGCCCGGCCATCACAGGCTAGCTATTTTGACACCCACCAAGTTTGACCCTCACCAAACTCCGATTTACTACTAGAAAAGTTTAATTACCTTTCCTGTTCTTCGTCAGAATGCACTCCCAGGACTTCTACTTCAATAACAAATGTTGGTTTGGTTCCAAATAATCCATAGTTATATCCAAATAGCGGCGTTTTGTTTGTGCGTTCAAGACACTATCCAAGGGTGACGAAGGGTTACGCGCCCGACGCGTTTCGTGACAAAGAATTTCTAAATATTCCATTACCGTACTTCGAAGCATGTCAACCGCTGTTTAAAATAAATTTTTATGACATTTTTCTCGTAAAAAAGCGATAATATTCCGACCGGGAGTGCTTGTTTTCGTTCAAAGAGAGAGAAAGTAAACATGGAGTCGACTCGTGCACGCGCCTCAGTCTCATAGTACTCTGACCGACCCATATCCAAACGCGCTAATGTTTTTCAGCCAGGGCCTGCAAAGCCACCATTCAGCTTTTTGCCGCCTTCTGAGAGCCCATGGGAGCCGTAGGAAGTGTCACGTTACAGCAGAGATCCCCTGTTTTGGATAGAGATGATCAAGAAGGCAAAGAAATGGTCAGACAGGGTACTTCCTGTACAGAATCTTCTCAGGTTTTGGCCTGCCAAATGAGTTCTGTTATACTCACAGACACCATTCAAACAGTTTTAGAAACTTTGGAGTGTTTTCTATCCAAAGCTAATAATTATATGCATATTCTAGTTTCTGGGCAGGAGTAATAATCAGATTAAATCGGGTACATTTTTTATCCGGCCGTGAAAATACTGCCCCCTATCCATAACAGGATAACCTGGATGTGGTGACATCACCACGGCATTAAGAGGTACAGTCTATCACCTGGATGTGGTGACATCACCACGGCATTAAGAGGTACAGTCTATCACCTGGATGTGGTGACATCACCACGGCATTAAGAGGTACAGTCTATAACCTGGATGTGGTGACATCACCACGGCATTAAGAGGTACAGTCTATCACCTGGATGTGGTGACATCACCACGGCATTAAGAGGTACAGTCTATCACCTGGATGTGGTGACATCACCACGGCATTAAGAGGTACAGTCTATAACCTGGATGTGGTGACATCACCACGGCATTAAGAGGTACAGTCTATCACCTGGATGTGGTGACATCACCACGGCATTAAGAGGTACAGTCTATCACCTGGATGTGGTGACATCACCACGGCATTAAGAGGTACAGTCTATCACCTGGATGTGGTGACATCACCACAGCATTAAGAGGTACAGTCTATCACCTGGATGTGGTGACATTACCACAGCATTACGATGTACAGTCTATCACCTGGATGTGGTGACATCACCACAGCATTAACAGATACAGTCTATTACATCATAGAACTAGTGTATAACACATGAAAATAACAAAATACAGCAGAAGATGAATTAATACTTAATACCCATACTGATGATACATGATGACTAGAATGATGTGAACGTTACAATAGCATATGATATAATATGACCGGTCACTAGAGCAATACTGTCAGAACAGAAGATGAACTGTCAGGGAGGACCACCTATGGGGAAATACATGACACATGAATAGACATGCTATTAAACAGCCCAACCCTACTGCTGCAGATACATGAATAGACATGCTATTAAACAGAGCCTAAACCTACCGCTGCAGATACATGAATAGACATGCTATTAAACAGCCTAAACCTACTGCTGCAGATACATGAATAGACATGCAATTAAACAGCCTAAACCTACTGCTGCAGATACATGAACAGACATGCTATTAAACAGCCTAAACCTACCGCTGCAGATACATGAATAGACATGCTATTAAACAGCCTAAACGTACTGCTGCAGATACATGAACAGACATGCTATTAAACAGCCTAAACCTACTGCTGCAGATACATGAACAGACATGCTATTAAACAGAGCCTAAACCTACCGCTGCAGATACATGAATAGACATGCTATTAAACAGCCTAAACCTACTGCTGCAGATACATGAATAGACATGCTATTAAACAGAGCCTAAACCTACTGCTGCAGATACATGAATAGACATGCAATTAAACAGCCTAAACCTACTGCTGCAGATACATGAATAGACATGCTATTAAACAGCCTAAACCTACTGCTGCAGATACATGAACAGACATGCTATTAAACAGCCTAAACCTACTGCTGCAGATACATGAACAGACATGCTATTAAACAGAGCCTAAACCTACTGCTGCAGATACATGAATAGACATGCTAATAAACAGAGCCTAAACCTACTGCTGCAAATAAGAATAAAGTAAATATAACTAGGTTGACTGACATGATACCGTAAATGTATGCTAATAGTGTGACTCATGCAACAAACATGCACTAATGAGTGCAGATACTGTGATTGCTCAGAGCAGAAACCAGCAGGAGTCCTCAGAGCAGAAACCAGCAGGATTCCTCAGAGCAGAAACCAGCACGAGTCCTCAGAGTAGAAACCAGCAGGAGTCCTCAGAGCAGAAACCAGCAGGAGTCCTCAGAGCAGAAACCAGCAGGAGTCCTCAGAGCAGAAACCAGCAGGAGTCCTCAGAGCAGAAACCAGCAGGAGTCCTCAGAACAGAAACCAGCAGGAGTCCTCAGAGCAGAAACCAGCAGGAGTACTCAGAGCAGAAACCAGCAGGAGTCCTCAGAGCAGAAACCAGCAGGAGTCCTCAGAGCAGAAACCAGCAGGAGTACTCAGAGCAGAAACCAGCAGGAGTCCTCAGAGCAGAAACGAGCAGGATACTCAGAGCAGAAACCAGCAGGAGTACTCAGAGCAGAAACCAGCAGGAGTCCTCAGAGCAGAAACCAGCAGGAGTCCTCAGAGCAGAAACCAGCAGGATTCCTCAGAGCAGAAACCAGCAGGAGTACTCAGAGCAGAAACCAATAGCAGTGTAGCTATACAAAACAATAATCCAGACCAGTCTGCAAGTTAAGATGAATGTTTATATGTGTAAGGGAAAAGGGGTTAAAGAATAATAACCAGTCAGAATGATTTGAACAACATTTAAGGTGTGACTGCCGGTATGTGTCATTACTAATGTGACTGGGATGACTTCACTGAGATTACCTGTAAAATGATAGCCATCACTGGGATGATCTTTTAAATATAGCCCATCACTGAGATGACCTGTAAAATATAGCCATCACTGGGATGACCTGTAAAATATAGCCATCACTGGGATGACCTGTAAAATATAGCCCATCACTGGGATGACCTGTAAAATATAGCCATCACTGGGATGACCTGTAAAATATAGCCATCACTGGGATGACCTGTAAAATATAGCCCATCACTGGGATGACCTGTAAAATATAGCCCATCACTGGGATGACCTGTAAAATATAGCCATCACTGGGATGACCTGTAAAATATAGCCCATCACTGAGAGTGTATGCATAAATAATTCTGGTGTTCATGAGCTCTGAAACTACTATCGATGTTAATGCTGCACTAAATGATTAACTTCTGCGTAGAGACTGAAATACTACCAAATCACCATAGTAACACCATCTCCTGTTTATGATTTGAAAACATTGCTACTCATCACTCCTGTATATTGATGCATTGCCTGCATGCTAGCCTAGAGCACAGGCTAGTTCCTTCTTGTATGACGGGGAATGATTCCCCATGATGGGGGTGTGTGTGTGTTCACGGAGCACGCTGAATCTGCCTGAAAGCTGGTATTAGGAACAAATGAGAAGTTATATGATAACTAAATCTACTTAGCTAGCTAGTTTGTAGCCGCTATTGACTGACAAAAGTAGAGTAGCAAGATGGTCAATCCTCACTATCAATGTCAACCCAGCAACAACCAAACATTGCAACATGAGCATATTGAAAGATGCAGGGGGAGGTTCAAACACAGCTAGAGAGCATTCACTAAGATTATATTACATAAAAGCACAGCAGCAGAGAGAGAGAGAGACATTTAGTTACACAGCAGCATACAGAGAAACATTTAGTGACACAGAAGCATCGATGCAGAACAAGAAGCCAGTGCACTGTAGCAGTAGTATCAAACAGCGGCACAATGAGAGAACATACTCGTAAACTGATGTAGCTACCACCATGCTTGAAAATATGGAGAGTGGTACTCAGTAATGTGTTGTATTGGATTTACCTCAAACATAACACTTTGTTTACAGGACAAAAAAGTTAATTGCTTTGCTACATATTTTGGCGTGTTTTACTTTAATATCTTGTTGCAAGCATGTTTTGGAATATTTTTATTTGGTACAGGCTTCCTGCTTTTCACACTTTCCTTATTTTCAAGCATAGTGGTGGCTGCATCATGTTATGGGTATGCTTGTAAGTGTTAAAGACTGGGGAGTTTTTCCAGGATATAAAAGAAACGGAATGGTTCAGTCTGCTTTCCATCAGACATGAATTATTTCACCTTTCAGCAGGACAATAATCTAAAACTGTCACGGTTGTCGTAGGGATTGGACCAAAACGCAGCAGGAACGTGTAAACTCATCTTCTTATTTTATTAAAGAAGGAAAACAACAGAAGCACGTATACAAAAACAACAAACGACACTAAACAGTCCCGTCAGGTGCACGAACACAAAACAGGAAATAGGAAATAACTACCCACAAATCCCATAGAAAAAACACCCCTCTTAAATAGGACCTTCAATTAGAAGCAACGAGGAGCAGCTGCTTCCAATTGAAGGTCCACCCAATAAACACCATGTAGAAATAGACATACTAGAACTAACATAGACTAACAAAGAACATAGCCCAACAAACCCCGAAACACTCTAAACAAACACCCCCTGCTACGCCCTGACCAAACTACAATAACAAACAACCTCTTTTACTGGTCAGGACATGACAGTACCCCCCCCCCCCCCCAAAGGTGCAGACCCCGGAAGCACCTCACACAAAAAAATAAACACAAAAAAAATAATTAAAAAAAATCATAATCCTAACTAAAGGGTGGGAAGGGAGGGTGGCCACCGTCACCGACGGTTCTTGTGCAACACCACCCCCCAACCTCCTACTACGGAGATGGCTCAGGCTCCGGCCTTACTCCCCAACCTAACCTGTCCACCCCCGCTAAATGCTTATTATATTTTACCCCTCCCGAAGTCTCTGGGCTATGGCGCATCGCTGAAGACCTCGGGCTGATGCGCGTCGCTGGAGACCTCGGGCTGATGCGCGTCGCTGGAGACCTCGGGCTGATGCATGACTCTGGGAGCTCCGTACTGGAGGGCGACTCTGGGAGCTCCGGACTGGAGGGCGACTCTGGCTGCGCCGGTTCCGGACTTTGGGCCGTCTCTGCTGGCTCCGGACTGTGGGCCGTGTCTGTTGGCTCTGGACTGTGGGCCGTCTCTGCTGGCTCCGGACTGTGGGCCGTCTCTGCTGGCTCCGGACTGTGGGCTGTCTCTGCAGGCTCCGAACTGTGGGCCATCTCTAGACGGGGCACTGTCGCCGGAAGCTCTGGACGGGGCACTGTTGCCGGACACTCTGGACGGGGCACTGCTGCCGGACACTCTGGACGGGGCACTGTTGCCGGACACTCTGGACGGGGCACTGTTGCCGGACACTCTGAATGGGGCACTGTTGCCAGAAGCTCTGGATGGGGACTGTGCACTGAAGGCCTGATGCGTGGGGCTGGTACTGGAGGTACCAGACTGGAGACAAGCACCCCAAGACTAGTGCGAGGAGCGGGAACAGGACGTACTAGACTGGGCTGACGCACTGGAGGCCTGGTGCGTGGTGCTGGCTTTGGAGGCGCCAGACTAGAGACACGCACCTTAGGGCTAGTGCGAGGAGCAGGAACTGGATATAACGGGCCATGAGCAGGCACTGGAGGTCTGGAGCGCACCTCCTGCACAACCCGTCCTGGCTGGATGGTAATAGTAGCCCTGCACAAGCGAAGTGCTAGCACAGGGCGAACTGGGCTTTGCAGAGGCCTGATGGCTGCCGTGCATAGAGCAGGCGTAGGGTAGCCTGGGCCTAGGAGGCGCACTGGTGGCCAGATGTGCTGTGCAGGCATCCTCCTTCCAGGCTAGATGCCCACTCTAGCACGGCACTTGCGAGGGGCTGGGATCGCTCGCACCGGACTGTGCGTGCGCACGGGCGAGATCGTGCACACTTCCGCATACACCGGCGCTCTCCACTCCACATGCTCCCCATAATAAGCATGGGGAGTTGGCTTAGGCCTCACCCTTGGCCCAGCCAAACTACCCGTGTGCCCCCCCAAAAATGTTTTTATTGGGGGTGCCTCTCAGGCTTCCTTGCTAGCCGTGTCCCAGCATAGCGTTCTCTGTCCTCTCCAGCCTTCCTCCATGGTCCTTCTCCCGCTAGTATCTGCTCCCAAGTCCAAAACTCCTTATAGCTCTGCTGCTGCTCCTTCCTCTGCTGCTTGGTCCGTTGGTGGTGGGTAGTTCTGTCACCGTTGTCGTAGGGATTGGACCAAAACGCAGCGGGAACGTGTAAACTCATCTTCTTATTTTATTAAAGAAGGAAAACAACAGAAACACGTATACAAAAACAACAAATGACACTAAACAGTCCCGTCAGGTGCACAAACACAAAACAGGAAATAGGAAATAACTACCCACAAATCCCATAGAAAAAACACCCCTCTTAAATAGGACCTTCAATTAGAAGCAACGAGGAGCAGCTGCTTCCAATTGAAGGTCCACCCAATAAACACCACATAGAAATAGACATACTAGAACTAACATAGAAATAGACTAACAAAGAACATAGCCCAACAAACACCCCCTGCCACGCCCTGACCAAACTACAATAACAAACAACCTCTTTTACTGGTCAGGACGTGACAAAAACACAAGGCCAAATATACACTGGAGTTGCTTAACAAGAAGACAGTGAATGTTCCTGAGTGGCCGAGTTACAGTTTTCACTTACTTGAAAATCTATGGCAAGACCTGAAAATGGTTGTCTAGCAATGATCAACAACCAACTTGACAGAGCTTTAAGAACATTGAAAAGAGTAATGGGCAACTTTTGCACAATCCAGGTGGAAAGCTCTGAGAGACTTACACAGAAATCATTGCCAAAGGTGATTCTACAAGGTATTGACTCGGGTGTGAATACTTATGTAAATTTGATATTTGATATAAAATCATGTTTCACTTTGTCATTATGGGGTATTGTTTGTAGATGGGTGAAATTTTTTTCAGTCTGTAACAGAACAAAATGTGGAATAAGTCAAGGGGTATGAATACTTTCTGAAGACTACTTAAATTATCTCGTAACCCAGCACAACAACTCAGTACTGGTATTCCCCATGTTATTACCTGGTACTCCCTGTATATAGCCATGTTATTACCTGGTACTCCCTGTATATAGCCATGTTATTACCTGGTACTCCCTGTATATAGCCATGTTATTACCTGGTACTCCCTGTATATAGCCATGTTATTACCTGGTACTCCCTGTATATAGCCATGTTATTACCTGGTATTCCCTGTATATAAACATGTTAATACCTGGTACCCCCTGAATTTGGCCATGTTATTACCTGGTACTCCCTGTATATAGCCATGTTATTACCTGGTACTCCCTGTATATAGCCATGTTATTACCTGGTATTCCCTGTATATAAACATGTTAATACCTGGTACCCCCTGAATTTGGCCATGTTATTACCTGGTACTCCCTGTATATAGCCATGTTATTACCTGGTACTCCCTGTATATAGCCATGTTATTACCTGGTACTCCCTGTATATAGCCATGGTATTTTTTACCATGGCTATATATCTGATGGTCGAATGGGAAAGAACATCTATCCACTCGAGAGCACCCTTACCTGCCGATCTATAAATTATGCCTCCGTAATCTAGCATGGGTAGGATGGTCATCTGAATCAGGGTTAGTTTGGCAGCTGGGGTGAAAGAGGAGCGAGTACGATAGAGGAAACCAGGTCTAGATTTAACTTTAGCCTGCAGCTTTGATATGTGCTGAGAGACTGACAGTGTACCGTCTAGCCATACTCCCAAGTACTTGTATGAGGTGACTTCCTCAAGCTCTAAACCCTCAGAGGTAGTAATCACAATCTGTGGGGAGAGGGGCTTCTTTTTATTTTACATTTTTTTATGGGGTGGATGAGCTTTAATATTGCAGATAGATTGTTGCTTCGATCAATGTAATTGTCTGCATCATTTCCAATCCCCCATATAATTTTGGGGTATACATACATACATACATACATACATACATACATACATACATACATACATACATACATACATACATACATACATACATACATACATTTTTGTTTAACTAGGCAAGTCAGTTTAGAACAAATTCTTATTTACAATGATGACCTACCAGGGAACAGTGGGTTAACTGCCTTGTTCAGCGGCAGAACGGCAGATTTTTACCTTGTCAGCTCTGGGATTCGATCTAGCAACCTTTCGGTTACTGGACCAACGCTTTAATCACTAGGCTACCTGCCACCCCAATATACATACATGTGTGTTCCATCACAGCAGCAATGTTTGTGACCTGTTGCAACAACAAAAGGGCAACCAATGAAGAACAAAAAACATTCCTAATACAACCCATATGTATGTTTAGTTATTTTCCCTTTTGTACTTTAACTATTTGCACATAATATGACATTTGAAATGTCTTTATTCTTTTGGAGAGAGAGGCCTAAACATCAGCGCCATGGGTAACTTCCACAACTGTGGAAGTTAACTGTGGAAGTTACCCAGAAGTTACTCAGAGAAGAGGCAAGAAGGGCCTTCTATGCCATCAAAAGGAACATAACATTTAAATTGAGAGGAGAGAGAGAGGAGAGAGAGAGAGGCAGAAAAGGGAAGTAGAGGGTAAGAGAGAAGAAGTTAGTGTCAGAAAGATGTGGATATTAAACGGTTTCTCTCTCTGCTCTCCAGTCAGAGAAACATAGAAATGATTAGAAAGTGAGACTCTATTGTGGTTACATAGGAAATTAACTGTGTCCATTTTAATTATATTGATGCAGATAGTGTGGAATAAGTCCCATGGGACTAGAACAGGGGATGGCTGTGGTGGAAAGTTTAGTCTCATCTTCATGAGGTTTTTATTTATTTTTCATTTGTAAATTGTGTTGACATTTTTTAGAAATAAACTCTAAATAAATTGTGATTTTATATAAATCTGTACAGGGACCATTTTAGCTGTAGCCAGGTGGGTTGAAGCTAAAGGCCCGCTTGGGAATGTTGTGCGTCTATTAAAGTTTATTCATTAGGTTTAGGTCATTTATTGATTTAATCAGGCGCTAAATGTGCTTATCTGATAGATTAAATAATCAAAGACTTTTCATTGTCTTCAAATGCTACTGTCACGGTTGTCGAAAGGAGGAGCGGACCAAAGTGCAGCGTGT
Source organism: Salmo trutta (assembly GCF_901001165.1). NCBI lineage: Eukaryota > Metazoa > Chordata > Actinopteri > Salmoniformes > Salmonidae > Salmo > Salmo trutta. The sequence continues at coordinate 40,074,654 of NC_042969.1, read as the reverse complement.
GTGTCGTTCCACATTTTATTTACACTGTGGAACTATGCAATACATAAATAAACTTAATGACAAAAAACAACAAACCGTGACGCAGCGGTGAAACATACACTACTCAAAATCAATCTCCCACAAACCCAGGTGGGACAAACACCAACTTAAATATGACCTCCAATTAGAGACAACGATGACCAGTTGCCTCTAATTGGAGATCATCCCAAACATAGCCCAACATAGAAATACAATACTAGAACAACCCAACATAGAAATAAAAAACTAGAACATAACAACATAGAAAAACTAAACTAGAAAACCCCCCTGTCACGCCCTGACCTACTCTACCATAGAAAATAACAACTTACTATGGTCAGGACGTGACAGCTACGAAATTAGCAACTATCAGATAAAAGAAACAGGGCATTAAAATCCCTCCTAACTCTTTTAGGACTTAGAGTATAGCGGCTAAGACTGTTTTGTGTCCATCGAAGCTTATTTTTAGGTTTAGGTAATTTATTGATTTAATCATCTCACTGATAACATCATCAACGGACAGCTTCTATGTATCTTTTATTTATCCAACGCAGCCTACCAGTTCAAAACAATAGCAAGTAGCAAAGTCAAGAAGCACTCCTGTAAGCCTTAGTGTGTCATCTAGGTCTGGTGAGCTGTTGGTAATTGTTGTGGCAGGTAGAGCTGATGGTAATTGTTCTGGCAGGTATAGCTGTTGGAAATTGTACTGTTCTAGCAGGTAGAGCTGTTGGTAATTGTTCTGTCAGGAAGAGCTGTTGGTAATTGTTCTGGCAGGTAGAGCTGATGGTAATTGTTCTGGCAGGTAGAGTTGTTGGTAAATGTTCTGGCAGGTAGAGCTGTTGGAAATTGTACTGTTCTAGCAGGTAGAGCTGTTGGTAATTGTTCTGCAGGTAGAGCTGTTGGTAATTGTTCTGGCAGGTAGAGCTTTTGGAAATTGTTCTGGCAGGTAAAACTTTTGGAAATTGTACTGTTCTGGCAGGTAGAGCTGAAGGTAATTGTTCTGGCAGGTAGAGGTGATGGTAATTGTACTGTTCTAGCAGGTAGAGCTGTTGGAAATGGTACTGTTCTGGCAGGTAGAGCTGTTGGTAATTGTACTGTTCTAGCAGGTAGAGCTGTTGGTAATTGTACTGTTCTGACAGGTAGAGCTGTTGGTAATTGTTCTGGCAGATAGAGCTGTTGGTAATTGTACTGTTCTGGCAGGTAGAGATGATGGTAATTGTTCAGGCAGGTAGAGCTGATGGTAATTGTTCTGGCAGGTAGAGCTGTTGGTAATTGTTCTGGCAGGTAGAGCAGTTGGTAATTGTACTGTTCTGGCAGGTAGAGCTGTTGGTAATTGTTCTGGCAGGTAGAGCTGATGGTAATTGTTCTGGCAGGTATAGCTGTTGGTAATTGTTCTGGCAGGTAGAGCTGATGGTAATTGTACTGTTCTATCAAGTAGAGCTGTTGGTAATTGTTCTGGCAGGTAGAGCTGTTGGCAATTGTTCTGGCAAGTAGAGCTGTTGGTAATTGTTCTGGCAGGTAGAGCTGATGGTAATTGTACTGTTTTGGCAGGTAGAGCTGTTGATAATTGTTCTGGCAGGTAGAGCTGTTGGTAATTGTACTGTTCTAGCAGGTAGAGCTGTTGGTAATTGTTCTGGCAGGTATAGCTGTTGGTAGTTGTACTGTTCTGGCCGGTAAAGCTTTTGGCAATTGTTCTGGCAAGTAGAGCTGTTGGTAATTGTTCTGGCAGGTAGAGCTGTTGGTAATTGTACTGTTCTGGCAGGTAGAGATGATGGTAATTGTTCAGGCAGGTAGAGCTGATGGTAATTGTTCTGGCAGGTAGAGCTGTTGGTAATTGTTCTGGCAGGTAGAGCAGTTGGTAATTGTTCTGGCAGGTAGAGCTGTTTGTAATTGTACTGTTCTAGCAGGTAGAGCTGTTGGTAATTGTTCTGTCAGGAAGAGCTGTTGGTAATTGTTCTGGCAGGTAGAGCTGATGGTAATTGTTCTGGCAGGTAGAGTTGTTGGTAAATGTTCTGGCAGGTAGAGCTGTTGGAAATTGTACTGTTCTAGCAGGTAGAGCTGTTGGAAATTGTACTGTTCTATCAGGTAGAGCTGTTGGTAATTGTTCTGCAGGTAGAGCTGTTGGTAATTGTTCTGGCAGGTAGAGCTTTTGGAAATTGTTCTGGCAGGTAAAACTTTTGGAAATTGTACTGTTCTGGCAGGTAGAGCTGAAGGTAATTGTTCTGGCAGGTAGAGGTGATGGTAATTGTACTGTTCTAGCAGGTAGAGCTGTTGGTAATTGTACTGTTCTGACAGGTAGAGCTGTTGGTAATTGTTCTGGCAGATAGAGCTGTTGGTAATTGTTCTGGCAGATAGAGCTGTTGGTAATTGTACTGTTCTAGCAGGTAGAGCTGTTGGTGATTGTTCTAGCAGATCGAGCTGTTGGTAATTGTTCAAGCAGGTAGAGCTGTTGGAAATTGTACTGTTCTAGCAGGTAGAGCTGTTGGTAATTGTTCTGGCAGGTAGAGCTGATGGTAATTGTTCTGGCAGGTATAGCTGTTGGTAATTGTTCTGGCAGGTAGAGCTGATGGTAATTGTACTGTTCTAGCAAGTAGAGCTGTTGGTAATTGTTCTGGCAGGTAGAGCTGTTGGCAATTGTTCTGGCAAGTAGAGCTGTTGGTAATTGTTCTGGCAGGTAGAGCTGATGGTAATTGTACTGTTTTGGCAGGTAGAGCTGTTGATAATTGTTCTGGAAGGTAGAGCTGTTGGTAATTGTACTGTTCTAGCAGGTAGAGCTGTTGGTAATTGTTCTGGCAGGTAGAGCAGTTGGTAATTGTACTGTTCTGGCAGGTAGAGCTGTTGGTAATTGTTCTGGCAGGTAGAGCTGTTGGTAATTGTTCTGGCAGGTGGAGCAGTTGGTAATTGTACTGTTCTGGCAGGTAGAGCAGTTGGTAATTGTTCTGGCAGGTAGAACAGTTGGTAAATGTTCTGGCAGGTAGAGCTGTTGGTAATTGTACTGTTCTGGCAGGTAGAGCTGTTGGTAATTGTTCTGGAAGGTAGAGCTGTTGGTAATTGTACTGTTCTGGAAGGTAGAGCTGATGGTAATTATTCTGGCATGTAGAGCTGTTGGTAATTGTACTGTTCTGGAAGGTAGAGCTGTTGGTAATTGTGTAGGCAGGTAGAGCTGTTGGTAATTGTGTAGGCAGGTAGAGCTGTTGGTAATTGTACTGTTCTGGAAGGTAGAGTTGTTGGTAATTGTACTGGCAGGTAGAGCTGTTGGTAATTGTACTGTTCTGGCAGGTAGAGCTTTTGGTAATTGTACTGTTCTGGCAGGTAGAGCTGTTGGTAATTGTGTAAGCAGGTAGAGCTTTTGGTAAGTGTACTGTTCTGGCAGGTAGAGCCGTTAGTTATTGTGTAGGCAGGTAGAGCTGTTGGTAATTGTGTAGGCAGGTAGAGCTGTTGGTAATTGTACTGTTCTGGTAGGTAGAGTTGTTGGTAATTGTTCTGTTCTGGCAGGTAGAGTTGTTGGTATTTTTTGTAGGCAGGTAGAGCTGTTGGTAATTGTTCTGGCAGGTATAGCTGTTGGTAATTCTTCTGGCAGGTAGAGCTGTTGGTAATTCTTCTGGCAGGTAGAGCTGTTGGTAATTGTTCTGGCAAGTAGAGTTGTTGGTAATTGTTCTGTTCTGGCAGGTAGAGTTGTTGGTATTTGTGTAGGCAGGTAGAGTTGTTGGTAATTGTTCTGGCAGGTAGAGCCGATGGTAATTGTTCTGGCAAGTAGAGTTGTTGGTAATTGCACTGTTCTGGCAGGTAGAGCTGTTGGTAATTGTTCTGGCAGGTAGAGCTGTTGGTAATTGTTCTGGCAAGTAGAGTTAATGGTAACTGTTCTGGCAGGTAGAGCTGTTGGTAATTGTACTGTTCTGGAAGGTAGAGCTGATGGTAATTATTCTGGCATGTAGAGCTGTTGGTAATTGTACTGTTCTGGAAGGTAGAGCTGTTGGTAATTGTGTAGGCAGGTAGAGCTGTTGGTAATTGTACTGTTCTGGAAGGTAGAGTTGTTGGTAATTGTACTGGCAGGTAGAGCTGTTGGTAATTGTACTGTTCTAGCAGGTAGAGCTGTTGGTAATTGTTCTGTCAGGAAGAGCTGTTGGTAATTGTTCTGGCAGGTAGAGCTGATGGTAATTGTTCTGGCAGGTAGAGTTGTTGGTAAATGTTCTGGCAGGTAGAGCTGTTGGAAATTGTACTGTTCTAGCAGGTAGAGCTGTTGGAAATTGTACTGTTCTATCAGGTAGAGCTGTTGGTAACTGTTCTGCAGGTAGAGCTGTTGGTAATTGTTCTGGCAGGTAGAGCTTTTGGAAATTGTTCTGGCAGGTAAAACTTTTGGAAATTGTACTGTTCTGGCAGGTAGAGCTGAAGGTAATTGTTCTGGCAGGTAGAGGTGATGGTAATTGTACTGTTCTAGCAGGTAGAGCTGTTGGTAATTGTACTGTTCTGACAGGTAGAGCTGTTGGTAATTGTTCTGGCAGATAGAGCTGTTGGTAATTGTTCTGGCAGATAGAGCTGTTGGTAATTGTACTGTTCTAGCAGGTAGAGCTGTTGGTGATTGTTCTAGCAGATCGAGCTGTTGGTAATTGTTCAAGCAGGTAGAGCTGTTGGAAATTGTACTGTTCTAGCAGGTAGAGCTGTTGGTAATTGTTCTGGCAGGTAGAGCTGATGGTAATTGTTCTGGCAGGTATAGCTGTTGGTAATTGTTCTGGCAGGTAGAGCTGATGGTAATTGTACTGTTCTAGCAAGTAGAGCTGTTGGTAATTGTTCTGGCAGGTAGAGCTGTTGGCAATTGTTCTGGCAAGTAGAGCTGTTGGTAATTGTTCTGGCAGGTAGAGCTGATGGTAATTGTACTGTTTTGGCAGGTAGAGCTGTTGATAATTGTTCTGGAAGGTAGAGCTGCTGGTAATTGTACTGTTCTAGCAGGTAGAGCTGTTGGTAATTGTTCTGGCAGGTAGAGCAGTTGGTAATTGTACTGTTCTGGCAGGTAGAGCTGTTGGTAATTGTTCTGGCAGGTAGAGCTGTTGGTAATTGTTCTGGCAGGTGGAGCAGTTGGTAATTGTACTGTTCTGGCAGGTAGAGCAGTTGGTAATTGTTCTGGCAGGTAGAACAGTTGGTAAATGTTCTGGCAGGTAGAGCTGTTGGTAATTGTACTGTTCTGGCAGGTAGAGCTGTTGGTAATTGTTCTGGAAGGTAGAGCTGTTGGTAATTGTACTGTTCTGGAAGGTAGAGCTGATGGTAATTATTCTGGCATGTAGAGCTGTTGGTAATTGTACTGTTCTGGAAGGTAGAGCTGTTGGTAATTGTGTAGGCAGGTAGAGCTGTTGGTAATTGTGTAGGCAGGTAGAGCTGTTGGTAATTGTACTGTTCTGGAAGGTAGAGTTGTTGGTAATTGTACTGGCAGGTAGAGCTGTTGGTAATTGTACTGTTCTGGCAGGTAGAGCTTTTGGTAATTGTACTGTTCTGGCAGGTAGAGCTGTTGGTAATTGTGTAAGCAGGTAGAGCTTTTGGTAAGTGTACTGTTCTGGCAGGTAGAGCCGTTAGTTATTGTGTAGGCAGGTAGAGCTGTTGGTAATTGTGTAGGCAGGTAGAGCTGTTGGTAATTGTACTGTTCTGGTAGGTAGAGTTGTTGGTAATTGTTCTGTTCTGGCAGGTAGAGTTGTTGGTATTTTTTGTAGGCAGGTAGAGCTGTTGGTAATTGTTCTGGCAGGTATAGCTGTTGGTAATTCTTCTGGCAGGTAGAGCTGTTGGTAATTCTTCTGGCAGGTAGAGCTGTTGGTAATTGTTCTGGCAAGTAGAGTTGTTGGTAATTGTTCTGTTCTGGCAGGTAGAGTTGTTGGTATTTGTGTAGGCAGGTAGAGTTGTTGGTAATTGTTCTGGCAGGTAGAGCCGATGGTAATTGTTCTGGCAAGTAGAGTTGTTGGTAATTGCACTGTTCTGGCAGGTAGAGCTGTTGGTAATTGTTCTGGCAGGTAGAGCTGTTGGTAATTGTTCTGGCAAGTAGAGTTAATGGTAACTGTTCTGGCAGGTAGAGCTGTTGGTAATTGTACTGTTCTGGAAGGTAGAGCTGATGGTAATTATTCTGGCATGTAGAGCTGTTGGTAATTGTACTGTTCTGGAAGGTAGAGCTGTTGGTAATTGTGTAGGCAGGTAGAGCTGTTGGTAATTGTACTGTTCTGGAAGGTAGAGTTGTTGGTAATTGTACTGGCAGGTAGAGCTGTTGGTAATTGTACTGTTCTGGCAGGTAGAGCTTTTGGTAATTGTACTGTTCTGGCAGGTAGAGCTGTTGGTAATTGTGTAGGTAGGTAGAGCTTTTGGTAAGTGTACTGTTCTGGCAGGTAGAGCCGTTAGTTATTGTGTAGGCAGGTAGAGCTGTTGGTAATTGTGTAGGCAGGTAGAGCTGTTGGTAATTGTACTGTTCTGGTAGGTAGAGTTGTTGGTAATTGTTCTGTTCTGGCAGGTAGAGTTGTTGGTATTTGTGTAGGCAGGTAGAGCTGTTGGTAATTGTTCTGGCAGGTAGAGTTAATGGTAATTGTTCTGGCAGGTAGAGCTGTTGGTAATTCTTCTGGCAGGTAGAGCTGTTGGTAATTGTTCTGGCAAGTAGAGTTGTTGGTAATTGTTCTGTTCTGGCAGGTAGAGTTGTTGGTATTTGTGTAGGCAGGTAGAGTTGTTGGTAATTGTTCTGGCAGGTAGAGCTGTTGGTAATTGTTCTGGCAAGTAGAGTTAATGGTAACTGTTCTGGCAGGTAGAGCTGTTGGTAATTGTTCTGGCAGGTAGAGCTGTTGGTATTTGTGTAGGCAGGTAGAGCTGTTGGTAATTGTTCTGGCAGGTAGAGCTGTTGGTAATTGTTCTGGCAGGTAGAGCTGATGGTAATTGTGTAGGCAGGTAGAGCTGTTGGTAATTGTACTGTTCTGGCAGGTAGAGCTGTTGGTAATTGTACTGTTCTGGCAGGTAGAGCTGTTGGTATTTCTACTGTTCTGGAAGGTAGAGCTGTATGTAATTGTACTGTTCTGGAAGGTAGAGTTGTTGGTAATTGTTCTGTTCTGGAAGGTAGAGTTGTTGGTAATTGTACTGTTCTGGCAGGTAGAGCTGTTGGTAATTGTACTCTTCTGGAAGTTAGAGCTGTTGGTAATTGTACTGTTCTGGAAGGTAGAGCTGTTGGTAAATGTACTGTTCTGGCAGGTAGAGCTGTTGGTTATTGTACTGTTCTGGCAGGTAGAGTTGTTGGTAATTGTACTGTTCTGGAAGGTAGAGTTGTTGGTAATTGTACTGTTCTGGAAGGTAGAGCTGTTGGTAATTGTTCTGGCAGGTAGAGCTGTTGGTAATTGTACTGTTCTGGAAGGTAGAGTTGTTGGTAATTGTACTGTTCTGGAAGGTAGAGTTGTTGGTAATTGTACTGTTCTGGAAGGTAGAGTTGTTGGTAATTGTTCTGGCAGGTAGAGCTATTGGTGATTGTTCTGTTCTGGCAGCCAGCTCTCTACGCACTTCTCTTCCTCTCTCTCTTCACCTTTCTGAACTCTTTCCTCTGGCTTATGAATCCAATATTATTTTCTCTCTCTGTTCTCTCTGTTCTCCCTCATTTCTCTCTCCTCTTTCTCTCTCTGTTCTCTCTGTTCGCCCTCCTTTCTCTCGCTGTTCTCCCTCATTTCTCTCTCTTCTCTCTCTCTCTGTTCTCTCTCCTTTCTCTCCAGAAGCAGTGTTGTTGCCAGGAAACTAGAGGAGTCTTTTTTCATGTCAATTGATTGCCTAGATCCGAACTACGTAGTTGATTGTTAATGTTCTATAGGTCACTGTCCTCACATACTGTATATACACCGCCTGACCCCATAAACACACACTCTGCCTGACCCCATAACCACACACACTCTGCCTGACCCCATAACCACACACCCTCTGTCTGACCCCATAACCACACACCCTATGTCTGACCCCATAACCACACACACACCCTCTGTCTGACCCCATAACCACACACACACCCTCTGTCTGACCCCATAACCACACACCCTCTGTTTGACCCCATAACCACACACACACCCTCTGTCTGACCCCATAGCCACACACCCTCTGTCTGACCCCATAACCACACACCCTCTGTCTGACCCCATAACCACACACCCTAGTCTGACCCCACTACCACACACCCTCTGTCTGACCCCATAACCACACACCCTCTGTCTGACCCCATAACCACACACTCTCTGTCTGACCCCATAACCACACACCCTCTGTCTGGCCCCATAACCACACACCCTCTGTCTGACCCCATAACCACACACACACCCTCTGTCTGACCCCATAACCACACACTCTCTGTCTGACCCCATAACCACACACCCTCTGTCTGACCTCATAACCACACACCCTCTCCCTGACCTCATAACCACACACCCTCTGTCTGGCCCCATAACCACACACCCTCTGTCTGACCCCATAACCACACACCCTCTGTCTGACCCCATAACCACACACCCTCTGTCTGACTCCATAACCACACACTCTCTGTCTGACCCCATAACCACACACTCTCTGTCTGACCCCATAACCACACACCCTGCCCCCATAACCACACGTCTGCCTGTCTATTCTCAGGATGGGCTCCATATGGGTGAAGCACTCAGAGCCGTACTGCTGTCTCAAACACACACACACACACACACACACACACACACACACACCCTGCCCCTAACCCCACACCTCTCTCTCTCTATCCCCAGGACGTGTTAATGATGGGTGAGGAGTTGATCTCAGAGCCGTATTACTGTCAGTTGGAGGCAGAGACGTGCAGAGTGTTCTCAGAGCAGTTGGGTCGTTTCTCTCTGGTGGGAGAATCTCTAAACATGGCCGCGGCTAAGCGTCTCCGCCTCGTGCTCTTCTCTGACGCATACTGCTCTACCCTGGAGTATAACATCAGAGTCTACTGCATGGATGATACACAAGATGTCTTCAAGGTAAGGAACCTGGATACCTACACACCTATAGAACCCCACAGAGGTGCTGTTTCACCCACACACCTGTAGAACCCCACAGAGGTGCTGTTTCATCACACACCTGTAGAACCCCACAGAGGTGCTGTTTCACCCACACACCTGTAGAACCCCACAGAGGTGCTGTTTCATCCACACACCTATAGAACCCCACAGAGGTGCTGTTTCATCCACACACCTTTAGAACCCCACAGAGGTGCTGTTTCATCCTGTCTATTAAAGGCACTGGATATGCTGTACGGTTGATTAGACATCCTGCCGGAAATGTGCCTCCCGGACGCTTGAATGATCTAGTGTGTGTGTGTGTGTGTGTGTGTGTGTGTGTGTGTGTGTGTGTGTGTGTGTGTGTGTGTGTGTGTGTGTGTGTGTGTGTGTGTGTGTGTGTGTGTGTGTGTGTGTGTGTGTGTGTGTGTGTGCGCCCAACTTAAATTAACCCCCCCCCTCCATGGGCCCTTGTCAAAAGCAGTGCACTATGTATGAAATAAGGTGGCGTTTGGGACGAGCCAATGAGTGTTCTGAGTGGTTCATGTATCTGCTAAATGAATGTCTCTCTTTGTAACGAATGATAGAGCTGTGTGATGTCTGGATTACCAAACAACAGGACTACGTTTTAAATCACCCTGTAAAAAGAATGTGGCTTACCACAGCAACGAGAGAATGAGAGAGACGAAGAGGCTAGTGCACGTTGGGGCCAAGGGGAGAGGGGGCCAGGGAGAGAGGGTCTCCAATTACATAGAATGAACTACAGGACAAAATACAAACCCTCCAACACCTGTGGTGTTGATGGTATCCTAAATTAAATGATAAAATATACAAACCACACATTCCAATTGGCTACATGGATTTTATAATGTCGTATGTTTTTCCCCCAACACCACTTTCCATCAATTTGTATAGCAGACCCTCATGCCAAATTGAGTCAAAAGCTTTTTTGAAATCAACATTGAAATTAACATCATCCTCAGCTCTGGCATCTTCCCCAGTATTTGGAACCAAGGCCTGATCACCCCAATCGACAAAAGTGGAGGCAAATATGACCCCAATAACCACCGTGGGATATGCGTCAACAGCAACCTTGGGAAAATCCTCTGCATTATCATTAACAGCAGACTCGTACATTTCCTCTGTGAAAACAATGTACTGAGCAAATTTCAAATTGGATTTTTACCAAAATACCGTACGACAGACCACATATTCACCCTTGACAAAGAAACAAATCAAAACAAAGGCAAAGTCTGCTCATGCTTGTTGATTTCAAAAAAGCTTTTGACTCAATTTGGCATGAGGGTCTGCTATACAAATTGATGGAAAGTGGTGTTGGGGGAAAAACATACAACATTATGAAATCCATGTACACAGACAACAAGTGTTTAGTTAAAACAGGCCCGTGGTGTGAGACAGGGATGCAACTTGAGCCCCACCCTCTTCAACATATATATCAACAAATCTGCAGCACCAGGCCTCACCCTCCTAGAATCTGAAGTCAAATGTCTACTGTTTGCTGATGATCTGGTGCTTCTGTCCCCAACCAAGGAGGGCCTACTGCAGTGCCTAGATCTTCCACACGGATTCTGTCAGACCTGGGCCCTGACAGTAAATCTCAGTAAGAGAAAAATAATAGGTTCCAAAAAAGGTCCAATTCCCAGGACCACAAATACAAAGAGCACACAAAAAACTATACGTATTTCGGCCTAAACATCAGCGCCACAGGTAACTTCCACAAAGCTGTGAACAATCTGAGAGACAAGGCAACGCCATCAAAAGGAAAATAAAATTTGACATTCCCGATTAGGATCTGACTAAAAATACTTGAATCAATTATAGAACCCATTGCCCTTCCTAGTTTTGAGGTCTGGGGTCCGCTCACCAACCAAGAATTCACAAAATGGGACAAACACCAAATCCATAACAAAGCCATCACATACAGAAAGATTAACCTGGAGAAGAGTCCCCTAAGCAAGCTGGTCCTGGGGCTCTGTTCACAAACACAAACAGACCCCACAGAGCTCCAGGACAGCAACACAATTAGATCAAACCAAATCATGTGAAAACAAAAAGATAATTACTTGACACATTGGACAGAATCAACAAAAAAACTGAGCAAACTAGAATGCTATTTGGCCCTAAAATACCTGACCACTGGGACTGACCCAAACTTAAAGAAAGATTTGACTATGTACAGACTCAGTGAACATAGCCTTACTATTGAGAAAGGTCTGCCGTAGGCAGACCTGGCTCTCAAGAGAATACAGGCTATGTGCACACTGCCCACAAAATGAGGTGGAAACTGAGCTGCACTTCCTAACCTCCTGCCAAATGAATGACCATATTAGAGCCACATATTTCCCTCAGATTACACAGATCCACAAAGAATTTGAAAACAAAACCAATTTTGATCAACTCCCATATGTACTGGGTGAAATACCACAGTGTGCAATCACAGTAGCAAGTGACCTGTTGCCACAAGAACAGGGAAACCAGTGAAGAACAAACACCATTGTAAATACAACCAATATTTATGTTTATTTATTTTCCCTTTTGTACTTGAACTATTTGCACATAATATGACATTTGTCTTGTGGAACTTCTGAGTGTAATGTTTACTGTAACATTTTATTGTTTATTTCACTTTTGTTTATTATCTATTTCACTTGCTTTGGCAATGTAAACATATATTTCCCTTGCCAATAAAGCCCCTTAAATTGAAATTGAATTGAATTGACAGAGGAGAGGAGAAAAGGTGAGGGGGATGGGGGGGCGAGTGGAGGGGAGAGTAGGAAAAAGCAGGAGAAGAAGGGAGAAGAGGGGACAGATGAGAGTGGGAAGGGGGAGGGGGAGAGAGGAGGAGAGGGGAGAGGAGAGAGTGGAATAGAGGAGGGGAAGGGAGAACTGGTCTAGAACTAGACTAACAGTGATGAGTCAATGAGTAACCTGGCTATATACACAGAGTACCAGTACTGAGTCAATGAATAACCTGGCTATATACACAGAGTACCAGTACTGAGTCAATGAGTAACCTGACTATATACACAGAGTACCAGTACTGAGTCAATGAGTAACCTGGCTATATACACAGAGTACCAGTACTGAGTCAATGAGTAACCTGACTATATACACAGACTATCAGTACTGAGTCAATGAGTAACCTGACTATATACACAGAGTACCAGTACTGAGTCAATGAGTAACCTGGCTATATACACAGAGTACCAGTACTGAGTCAATGTGTAATCTGACTATATACACAGAGTACCAGTACTGAGTCAATGAATAACCTGGCTATATACACAGAGTACCAGTACTGAGTCAATGAGTAACCTGACTATATACACAGAGTACCAGTACTGAGTCAATGAGTAACCTGACTATATACACAGAGTACCAGTACTGAGTCAATGTGTAACCTGAGAGCCCATTCCCACCTTCTGTAGCACCTTGCAGTTGGGTATCAAGCAGTTGCCATACCAAGCGTGATGCAGCCAGTCAAGATGCTCCCAATGGTGCAGCTATTTGACGATCTGAGAGCCCATGCCAAATCTTGTCAGCCTCCTGAGGAGGAAGACGTATTGTCGTGCCCTCTTCACGACTGTGTTAGTGTGTTATATACCACAGTATGAGTCATAATACACATAAAACCTAGCAGTCAAACAAGGAAATGATTCCAATCGTTTTTTTCCACCATACCTTATTCCCGTAGAGGATTTTAGAAACACTTCAGATAAGGGCTATGTTTCAGGTCATTGTCCTGCTGGAAGGTGTACCTCCGTCCCAGTCTCAAATCTCTGGCATGATAACTGTACATTTCTCTAGGACAAGGAGACTTTTATAAATTTATTTGCCTGTATTTAACCCCCAAAAATGAAAACACTAATTAGCTGCTAATGTGGCTATCATAAGAACTACAAATGCCATGATGATCTGGACGAGACTGCCGAATCGAGGCAAAGCTAAGAATCTCTGGATTAACTACACTACATGACAGTATGTAACATGTGCTCGCAGAACATGTCACTCCAAAATCATGGGCATTACAATGGAGTTGGTCCCCCCATTTGCTTCTATAATAACCTCCACTCTTCTGGGAAAGCTTTCCACTAGATGTTGGAACATTTCTGCGGGGGACTTGCCTCCATTGAGCCACAAGAGCATTAGTGAGGTCGGGCACTGATGATGGGCAATTAGGCCTGGCTCGCAGTTGGCGTTTCAATGAATCTCAAATGTATTCGATGGGGTTGAGGTCAGGGCTCTGTGCAGGCCAGTGAAGTTCTTCCACACTGATCTCGACGAACCATTTCTGTATGGACCTTGCTTTGTGCCCGCAGGCATTGTCATGCAGAGACAGGAAAGGGCCTTCCCCAAACTGTTGCCACAAAGTTGGAAGCACAGTATCGTCTAGAATGCAATTGTATGCTGTAGGGTTAAGATTTCCCTTCACTGGAACTAAGGGGCCCGAACCATGAAAACATCCCCAGACCATTATTCCTCCACCACCAAACTTTACGGTTGGCACTATACATTGGGGCAGGTAGAGTTCTCCTGGCATCCGCCAAACCCAGATTCGTCCGTCAAACTGCCAGATGGTGAAGCATGATTCAATTCATCACTCCAGACAGCACGTTTCCACTGCTCCAGAGTTCAATGGCTATGAGCATTACAGCACTCCAGCCAACGTTTGGCAAGCTTGTGTGTGGCTGCTCAGCCATGGAAACCCATTTCATGAAGCTCCCGACAAACAGTTCTTGTGCTGATGTTGCTTCCAGAGGCAGTTTGGAACTCAGCAGTGAGTGTTGCAACCGAGGTCAGGGGATTTTTACGCGCTACGTGCTTCAGCACTCGGCGGTCCCGTACTGTTAGCTTGTGTGATCTACCACTTCGCCGCTGAGCCGTTGTTGCTCCTAGATGTTTCCACTTCACAATAACAGCACTTACAGTTGCCCGGTGCAGCTCAAGCAGGGCAGAAAGGTGGCATCCTACGACTGTGCCACGTTGAAACTCACTGAGCTCATCAGTAAGGCCATTCTACAGCCACTATTTGTCTACGGAGATTGCACGGCTGTGGGTGCTCTATTTTATGCACCAGTCAGCAATGGGTGTGGCTGAAATCGCCAATTCTGTGAGCTGTCTTGTGCAAGTTTTAAATTGACACAATACCTGATAGCAAAGGTGTCAGCTAGAGATGACTTGCAGGGATTTGTAGTCTTTTCTACTTTGATGCAAATCAGCATTTTTTAATCTGAGAGTAAATGAGCTGATTATATTGATAAAAGTCAGAGAGAAATTTACATGGTTATCAAAACGTCAGCCAGGGTAAGAAACACGAAATACTAAATATTATTTTATTAAGTGTTTCTAAAATTCTCAATGGGAAAAAATGTTTGATTGGAACCATTTCCCTGTTTGACCGCTAGGTTTTATGGGTATTATGACACCTTCACTGTAGGGCTCTATAGACCATGATAAATCCTTAGTGATGTGGACACCGAGGAACTGCTCCATTACATCCCCGTTGATGTGAATGCGGGTGTGCTCGGCCCTCCGTTTCCTGTATACCATGATCAGCTCCTTTGTCTTGCTGACATTGAGGGAGAGGTTGTTGTCTTGGCACCACACTGCCAGGTCTCTGACCTCCTCCCTATAGGCTGTCTCATCGTCATCGGTGATCAGGCTTACCACCGTTGTGTAGTCGGTTAATGATGGTGTTGGAGTCGTGCGCAGTCGTGGGTGAACAGGGAGTACAGGAGGTGACTAAGCAGGCACCCCTGAGGGGCCCCCGTGTTGAGGGTCAGCTTGGCGGATGTGCTGTTGCCAACCCTCACTACCTGGGGGTGTTCAGTCACTAAGTCTAGGATACAGTTGCAGAGGGATGTGTTTAGTCCCAGGATCCTTAGCTTAGTGATGATCTTGGAGGTTACTATGGTGTTGAACGCTGAGCTGTAGTCAATGAACAGCATTCACACGTAGGTGTTCCTTTTCTCCAGGTCGGAAAAGGAAGTGTAGAGTGCAATAGAAAATGCATCATCTGTGGATCTGTTGTGAATTGGAGTGGGTCTAGGGTTTCTGGGATGATGGTGTTTGATATGAGTCATGACCAGCCTTTCAAAGCATTTCATGGCTTCAGATGAGCGATAGTTATTTAGACAGGTTACCTTGGCTTCCTGGTCACAGGGACAATGGTGGTCTGCTTGAAACATGCAGGGATTACAGACTGGGTCAGGGAGAGGTTGAAAATGTCAGTGAAAGAGACTTGCCAGCTGGTCAGCATGTTCTGAGTACACGTCCTGGTATGTTAACCTGTTTAAAGGTCTTACATTGGCTAAGGAGAGCATGATCCAAAACAGCTGGTGTTCTCACGCATGGTCCAGTGTTGCTTGCATCGAAGCGATCATAGAAGGCATTTTGCTCATCTGGTAGGCTCGCGAAACTCGGCAGCTCGCAGCTGGGTTTCCCTATGCAATCCGTGATAGTTTGCAAGCCCTGCCACAACCAACGAGCGTCACAGCCAGTGTAGTAGGATTTGATCTTTGTCCTGTTTGTAGGATTTGCCTGTTTGACAGTTCGTCAGAGTGCATAGCGGGATTTTATTTTAAGTGTCCAGATTAGTGTCCCACTCCTTGAAAGAGGCAGCTCTAGCCTTTAGCTCAGTGCAGATGTTGCCTGTAATCCATGGCTTCTGGTTGGGATATGTACTTACGGTCACTGTGGGGACGACATCATCAATGCACTTATTGATGAAGCCGGTGACTGATGTGGTGTACTCGTCAATGCCATTGGATAAATCCCAGAAGATATTCCAATCTGTGCTAGCAAAACAGTCCTGTAGCTTAGCATCTGTTTCATCAGACCACTTTCATCATTGGTACTTCCTGTTTGAGTTTTTGATTGTAAGCAGGAAACAGGAGGACAGAGTTATGGTCAGATTTGCCAAATGTAGAGCAAGGCTAGACCTTTATATGCTTCTCTGTGTGTAGAGTTTTTTCGCCTCTAGTTGCACAGGTGACATGCTAGTAGAAATGAGGTAAGATGGATTTCAGTTTTCCTGCATGAAAAATATAGAGAATCAGGGGGATAGAATTATGGTCAGATTTGCCAAATGGAGGGTGAGAGCTTTTGTACGTGTCTCAGTGTGTGTAGTAAAGGTGGTCTAGAGGTTTTTTTGTCCTCTGGTTGCACGTGACATGGTAGAAATTAGGTAAAACAGATTTAAGTTTCTCTGCATTAAAGTCCCCAGCCACTAGGAGTGCTGCCTCTGGATGAGCATTTTCTTGTTTGCTTATGGCCTTATTCAGCTTGTTGAGTGCGGTCTTAGTGCCAGCATCGGTTTGTGGTGGTAAATAGACGGCTAAATTATATTTATTACTCACATGAAAAATATAGAGGAAAACTCTCTTGGTAAATAGTATGGTCTACAGCAGGGTTCCCCAACTCGCGGCCTTCGGGCCGAATTTGGCCCACGGGTGGTTTTAATGAAGAAAAAAAACAAGAAATAAAAAATAAAATTCTTATTTTATTTTTTATTTCTTGTATTTTTTCATTATTGGACATAAAAGATTGTAAAAAACATCAGTAAATTAGATCCAAGTGATGTTAATTTAACAAATCTGTTCCCAAGTATTCCCACCAGAGTTGTGGACTCGAGTCACATAACTTGGACTCGAGTCTAACCCTAGTCAAAAATTCGATGACTTTAGACTCGACTTGATAGAAAATAAAATAACTTGAGAGACAACAGCATCGCCCTTCTAAAAAAACTGTAATAGATTGGCTAGTGAAGCGTATACTCGATACTCTGATTGGACCAGCAAACTGTCAATCAACAAAGGTTGGGTGGTGACCTAGCAAACAGATGGCTGATTTGCTGTACAGTTCAGGCCAAAAGTTTTGAGAATGACAAAAATATAAATTTTCACAGTCTGCTGCTTCACTGTCTTTAGATATTTTTGTCAGATGTTACTATGGAATACTGAAGTATAATTACAAGCATTTCATAGTTCATAGTTTTCCATAGTTTTAGACAAATCTTAATAGGTATTTCTCTCTCTCTCTCAATTCAAGGGGCTTTATTGGCATGGGAAACATATGTTAAAAATACCAAAGCAGGTGAAGTAGACAATACACAAAAGTGAAATAAACAATACAATTGAACAGTAGACATTACACTCACAGAAGTTCCAAAAGAATAAGAACCTTACAAATGTCATATTGTGTATACAGTCGTGGCCAAACAATTTGAGAATGACACAAATATTAATTTTCACAACGTTTGCTGCTTCAGTGTCTTTAGATATTTTTGTGAGATGTTACTATGGAATACTGGAGTATAATTACAAGCATTTCACAAGTGTCAAAGGCTTTTATTGACAATTACATGAAGTTGATGCAAAGAGTCAATACTTGCAGTGTTGACCCTTCTTTTTCAAGACCTCTGCAATCCGCCCTGGCATGCTGTCAATTAACTTCTGGGCCACATCCTGACTGATGGCAGCCCATTCTTGCATAATCAATTCTTGGAGTTTGTCAGAATTTGTGGGTTTTTGTTTGTCCACCCGCCTCTTGAGGATTGACCACAAGTTCTCAATGGGATTAAGGTCTGGGGAGTTTCCTGGCCATGGACCCAAAATATCAATGTTTTGTTCCCCGAGCCACTTAGTTATCACTGTTGCCTTATGGCAAGGTGCTCCATCATGCTGGAAAAGGCATTGTTCGTCACCAAACTGTTCCTGGATGGTTGGGAGAAGTTGCTCTCGGAGGATGTATTGGTACCATTCTTTATTCATGGCTGTGTTCTTAGGCAAAATTGTGAGTGAGCCCACTCCCTTGGCTGAGAAGCAACCCCACACATGAATGGTTCAGGATGCTTTACTGTTGGCATGACACAGGACTGATGGTAGTGTTCACCTTGTCTTCTACGGACATGCTTTTTTCCGGATGCCCCAAACAATCAGAAAGGGGATTCATCAGAGAAAATGACTTTACCCCAGTCCTAAGCAGTCCAATCCCTGTACCTTTTGCAGAATATCAGTCTGTTCCTGATGTTTTTCCTGGAGAGAAGTGGCTTCTTTGCTGCCCTTCTTAACACCAGGTCATCCTCCAAAAGTCTTCGCCTCACTGTGTGTGCAGATGCACTCACCCCTGCCTGCTGCCATTCCTGAGCAAGCTCTGTACTGGTGGTGCCCCGATCCCGCAGCTGAATCAACTTTAGGAGACGGTCCTGGTGATTGCTGGACTTTCTTGGGTGCCCTGAAGCCTTCTTCACAACAATTGAACCACTCTCCTTGAAGTTCTTGATGATCCGATAAATTGTTGATTTAGGTGCAATCTTGCTGGCAGCAATATCCTTGCCTGTGAAGCCCTTTTTGTGCAAAGCAATGATGATGGCGCGTGTTTCCTTGCAGGTAACCATGGTTGACAGAGGAAGAACAATGATTCCAAGCACCACCCTCCTTTTGAAGCTTCCAGTCTGTTATTCGAACTCAATCAGCATAACAGAGTGATCTCCAGCCTTGTCCTCGTCAACACTGACACCTGTGTTAACGAGAGAATCACTGACATGATGTCAGCTGGTCCTTTTGTGGCAGGGCTGAAATGCAGTGGAAATGTTTTTCTGGGATTCAGTTCATTTGCATGGCAAATAGGGACTTTGCAATTAATTGCAATTCATCTGATCACTCTTCATAACATTCTGGAGTAAATGCAAATTGCCATCATACAAACTGAGGCAGCAGACTTTGTGAAAATTATATTTGTGTCATTCTCAAAACTTTTGGCCACGACTGTAAAGCTATAGGATCGGGTGAAACGTCAACGTCAAATTATAGGAAGAGAGGACTACCATAATAAATAAATATGCAGCTCCCAAAAATGTTGTTGATATAGAATATTAACTGTTTACTTTGCAATCTCATCAGCAATGGGCAACAACTATATTAGCATAGGCCTACTGGTATTTTGGTATGCAACAATTACTAGCATAGTGTCACAGACGTCGTATTGATTAGACCAAAATGCAGCGGGAATGTGTATACTCATCTTCTTTTTATTTGGCAGAAAGAAGGAAAACCAATACAAAACACACGTATACAAAAATAACGACAACAAACAGTCCTGTAAGGCATACAGCTATACACGAAACACTCTAAACAAACACACCCCTGCCACGTCCTGACCAAACCACAATAAAAAATACCCCCTTTTACTGGTCAGGACGTGACACATAGGCCTACTGGTATTTTGGTATGTAACAATTACTAGCATATGCCTACTGGTATTTTGGTATGTAACAATTACTAGCATATGCCTACTGGTATTTTGGTATGTAACAATTACTAGCATAGGCCTACTGGTATTTTGGTATGTAACAATTACTAGCATAGGCCTACTGGTATTTTGGTATGGAACAATGGCTTGAAATGTATCATTTACTTATGAAGCTCGTATTTGGAATTTATTTTAAATGAATTATTACTGTGGCGAAGACGCACCATAGGCGCGGCTCTTCACCTCTACTCTCCGAACTCCTGCTGCCAGTGAAGAGGGCATTTTATTTTCTCTTGTTTAAATGTTTGCTGTTGCTTTCACACGTTTAAATGCATAGGCCCTATGTGGTCATTATATATTCTATCTAATACTACAATAATTGCTAGCATTTCATCATTCCATACCCGTACCGTTTATTGCAACATGTAGACATTTCTGTTTCACATTTGATATGCCTACAATACATTTTGATTTAGCCAACCACTTATTATCCTCTGAGTGGGCGCAATGTTTACTGTTCACGTAAATGTTCAAAAGATTCATGAGGTAGAAGTACTGTTTATTTAATTCAATGTATCGTTACCTTTGTTTATATTTCCGAGGGTTCCGTGTGCCAGAGTTTGTGGGTCTGTGTCCTACAGTGCCTTGCAAAAGTATTCATCGCCCCTTGGCATTTTTCCTATTTTGTTGCATTACAACCTGTAATTAAAATTTATTTTTATTTGGATTCCATGTAATGGACATACACAAAATAGTCCAAATTGGTGAAGTGAAATGAAAAAAATTACTTTTTTTCAAAATAATTACAAAAATTAAAAACGGAAAAGTGTTGCGTGCATATGTATTCACCCCCTTTGCTATGCAGCCCCTAAATAAGATCTAGTGCAACCAATTACCTTCAGAAGTCACATAATTAATTAAATAAAGTCCACCTGTGTGCAATCTAAGTGTCACATGATCTGTCACGTGATCTCAGTATATATACACCTGTTCTGAAAGGCCCCAGAGTCTGCAACACCACTAAGCAAGGGGCACCACCAAGCAAGCGACACCATGAAGACCAAGGATCTCTCCAAACACATCAGGGACAAAGTTGGGGAGAAGTACAGATCAGGGTTGGGTTCTAAAAAATATCTGAAACTTTGAACATCCCACGGAGCACCATTAAATCCATAATTAAAAAATGGAAAGAATATGGCACCACAACAAACCTGCCAAGAGAGGGCCGCCCACCAAAACTCACAGACCAGGAAAGGAGGGCATTAATCAGAGAGACAACATAGAGACAAAAGATAACCCTGAAGGAGCTGCAAAGCTCCACAGAGTATCTGTCCATAGGACCATTTTACGTCGTACACGCCACACAGCTGGACTTTACGGAAGACTGGCCAGAAAAAAAGCCATTGCTTAAAGGCCAAAAGGCATGTGGGAGACTCTCCAAACATATGGAAGAAGGTACTCGGGGTGATGAGAGCTTTTTGGTCATCAAGGAAAACACTATGTCCGGCGCAAACCCAACACCTCTCATCACCCCGAGAACACCATCCCCACAGTGAAGCATGGTGATGGCAGCATCATGCTGTGGGGATGTTTTTCATCGGCCGGGACTGGGAAACTGGTCAGAATTGAAGGAATGATGGATGGCGCTAAATACAGGGAAATTATTGAGGGAAACCTGTTTCAGTCTTCCAGAGATTTGAGACTGGGATGGAGGTTCACCTTCCAGCAGGACAATGACCCTAAGCATACTGCTAAAGCAACATTCAAGTGGTTTAAGGGGAAACATTTAGATGTCTTGGAATGGCCTAGTCAAAGCCCAGACCTCAATCCAATTGAGAATCTGTGGTATGATTTAAAGATTGCTGTACACCAGCAGGAACCCATCCAACTTGAAGGAGCTGGAACAGTTTTGCCTTGAAGAATGGGCAACAATCCCAGTGGCTAGATGTGCCAAGCTTATAGAGACATACCCCTAGAGACTTGCAGCTGTAATTGCTGCAAAAGGTGTCTCTACAAAGTATTGACTTTGGGGGGGGAATGGTGAATAGTTATGCACCCTCAAGTTTTCCGTTTTTTTTGTCTTATTTCTTGTTTGTTTCACAATAAAAAATATTTTGCATCTTCAAAGTGGTACACATGTTGTGTAAATCAAATGATACATATTGCCAAAAAATTAATTTTAATTCCAGGTTGTAAGGCAACAAAATAGGAAAAATGCCAATGGGGGTGAATGCTTTCACAAGCCACTCTATATCTTTGTCATTCTGGTTGTGCATAAAATGAGCGTGCCCGCCTCAATGCACGTAGGAATAGGCTACGTGGCCTGCGCTCCACACTTTGGAGTCACAACGTTGAATAAGAGAAAGTATTGTTCCATGTATGCATGGTGTTAAAATAGTAATAATCATTAAGTCTGATTAAGACCAATGTAACAAATGTAATAATGGATGTTTCAATAGCTTTTTACATTGTAGAACCAGTTTATTGGTAGTAATTGCCAATTGGGTTATTATATAGTCCCGGTGGCCAAGTGCTGATATTATGAAGCCTACCTGTCGAGCTCCGGACAGATTCTATTTGGTTTCTCAAGGGGAGGCTGTGCAGTCTTGCCCTCTACCTGTGTCCGTTCAGATGGGGCAGGGCCTGATACAGAGGCTATTTATTTTGGCCTGTGTATTTTTGGTAAATCTACTTGTATATTTTGTATGATCCTGCGGCGGCCACGTTCGCCATTGGATCACCAAGACTTGTAAATAAATGTCCAATCTGAACCCGTCAACCTGACTTGTCTTCTGAACCCGTCAACCTGACTGGTCTTCTGCTGATTGAAGGCTCTTATTACTGATACAAGGGCTTCATTTTACAACTATATCATCAAAATGTGTGAGAAGGGCTGTCTGGTAGCCTCAATAAGTAGACAAAGATTTGTAGTTGAAAAAGTTATTGCAAAGTTATTATTTATTTTTTACTTGAGACTTCAAAAAACTTGACTCGACTTGACTTTCTCTTAGAATGTATGACTTGGACTTGACGCGATATCTGTTTGGGCTTCTTGCAGTCAATTTCCAGTCTACAAATTATCCGTAATTATAAACTGGGTGGTTTGAGCCCTGAAATCTGATTGGCTGACAGCTGTGGTATATCAGACCGTATACCACGGGTATAACAAAACATTTTTTTTTACTGCTCTAATTACGTTGTTAACCAGTTTATAATAGCAATAAGGCACCTCGGCACCTTGTGATATATGGCCAATATACCACGGCTAAGAGCTGTGTCCAGGCATCTTTAGCCGTGATATATTGGCCATACTGTATACCACACCCCCTCGTGCCTTATTGGTTAATTATGTTCCAGTTGTTGATCCTATTGGTCTAAAGCTTATCATGATGATTTCTAACTCAGTTGAGTCGAAACCTAGAGACTTCCTGAATATTAGAGATCACACACCAGCTGTTGTTAACAAAGAGATCACACACCAGCCTCCTTAAGCCTGACGCTGCCGTCCTGTCCTGCCGAGCCAGATGTATATTATCCATGTCCTTTGTTCAGCCAAGCTTCCTAGAAAACATAGGATATTAATACAATTCTTCAGGTCCCGTTTATAGGATAGTCTCGAACGGAGCTCGTCCAGTTTGTTCTCCAGTGATGGTACGTTCTCCAATTGAACAGATGGCAGAGGGGGTTTATATACTCACCGTCGTAGTTTCATCAGGGCGCAGCCGCACGTCGGCCTCTATGTCACCGTCTCTTTCTCTTCCGAGTGTCGGGATTAGGTCCTGGGTGAGAAATCTTCATCTAAATGGAGGTTAGTGATCACTGTGCTGACGTCCAGAAGTTATTTTCGTCATGGTGAAAAGATTATGTGAAAAAAAAAGTTAAGATCAGCAACAACAACAGAAAGAGTTGGTCGGGAGCTTGTAAAACAGATGCTATAGAGGAGAGGAGAGGAGAGGAGAGGAGAGGAGAGGAGAGGAGAGGAGAGGAGAGAGCAGAGGGGTAGAGAGTAGGGGTGTGCCGAGACAAAACCAGTATCCTACCGGATATGGGCAATTTTCTGGATACGATTATGATCAGAGTATTTTGTATAATTATCACTGGTCAGAAAAAGTCATTTTCGGGAGCCAGCGTGCATCTTTCTCAAGTCAGTCAGTCATGTGAGGTTCTATCTATGTACATATTCTCATTCACCCCTTTAGATTTGTGTGTATTAGGTAGTTATTGGGAAAATTGTTAGATTACTTGTTAGATATTACTGCACTGTCGGAACTAGAGGCACAAGCATTTCGCTACACTCACATTAACATCTGCTAACCATGTTTATGTGACCAATACAATTTGATTTGATTTGTGGTCTAAATAACTTGACTGGCTAGTTTGCCTGTCTGTAAAGAAAAGGTTGGGCTTTATATTGATCCTCCTGCTCTGATTGGATAGAGTGAAGCTGTATATCTCTGTGCACTCAGCTTCATCATTTCACCCGATCAGTTTTCCTTGCATGTTTTCGGTCTGATCATTTTGATTGCTGCCGCCTGCTACTATGATAAATCAGAATGGCGGGGACGTTTGCTATCACGCTGTGTCGATGAGCATAATATCTAACAAGTTGGGCGAAGGTAGGGAAAAAAATGTAAACGCTAATGCGCATTCTGACTGAGTGACCGCAAACGTGGCTGCCCGCTGCAAGTCAAGGAGATACACAGGCACACACACACACACACACACACACACACACACACACACACACACACACACACACACACACACACACACACACACACACACACACACACACACACACACACACACACACACACACACACACACACACACACACACACACACACACACACACACTGCTCCTAATCCACAGATTTTTTGCAGTGAGAATGTGCAGGGAGGTATTTTGCAGTGAGAATGTGCAGGGAGGTATTTTGCAGTGAGAATGTGCAGGGAGGTATTTTTCATGGAGGTATTTTGTAGGGAGGTATTTTGTGGGGAGGTATTTTGCAGTGAGAATGTGCAGGGAGGTATTTTGTAGGGAGGTATTTTGTGGGGAGGTATTTTGCAGTGAGAATGTGCAGGGAGGTATTTTGTAGGGAGGTATTTTGCAGTGAGAATGTGCCTTAGACCACTGCGCCACTCGGGAGGCCAATCAACTGTCAATTTACGGATACGATTACGAGTATGGCCATGTCGGCACACCCCTAGTAGAGAGGGAAGACAACACTATTGATCCAGGATGAAACAACACTATTGATACAGGATAAAACAACACTATTGATGCAGGCTAAAACAACACTATTGATGCAGGCTAAAACAACACTATTGATGCAGGCTAAAACAACACCATTGATGCAGGATAAAACAACACTATTGATGCAGACTAAAACAACGCTATTGATGCAGGATAAAACACACTGTTGATGCAGGATAAAACAACACTATTGATGCAGTATAAACAACACTATTAATGCAGGATAAAACAACTATTGATGCAGTATTAAACAACACTATTGATACAGGATAAAAACAATACAATATTGATACAGGATAAAACAACACTATTGATGCAGGATAAAACAACACTATTGATTCAGGATCAAACAACATCATTGATTTACCAACCTACTGCAACAAACTATACCCTTTTCACACTACTGAGCTGAGCTGAGCCAAAGCCAAACTGAGCTTAGCTGCACTGGTCTGGTATTGCAGCCTCCATATTTGCTGGAACTGTGCTGGAACGAACAATGTGTTAATTGGTCTTCTGTTTGGGAATGTCACAAAGAACATAGGATTCAATAGAGAATGAGGTTATGATTTACTGCCATAAAACAGATACATCTCCCAGAGATGTAAACTCCAGTATTTGTCATCTGTAAACTGGCATCTCAATTCACAACCTGACCTGGAGCATGAGCTCAATTCTCTCCTCCCTCCTCCTCAGCTCTCTGATTGGCTAATTTCAGACAGACCTCCCCCACTTTCCTCTCCTCCGCCTTCCTCCTCCTCCTCCCCTGTTCATGGCTAGAGTTCTACAGTCCTCCGCAGAAATCAGCACCCCCTTCTGAGAGCAGATCAGACACTCCACCAGACTGAAGTGGAGTGGGAGACACCACTTCTGGCTGGAGGGGTGACGGAGGGAGAGGAGGGAGAGGAGGGAGAGGAGGGAGAGGAGGGAGAGGAGTCAATGACAGGAGAGAAGGATCACAGGGGGTGTCTGGTAGAGAGCTGAGAGAGAGACTCTCCTTTTAATTTACAAATTAAGTTTTTCAAATTAAATCTTAACAGGCGTTCCCTGAGGGAGGCTGGAATTAGGCTGGAATTACTTTCTGGTTTTCCCCTCCGTATGGAGCGAGGGAAGGGAGGAAGAGAAAGAGTGAGAGAGAGAGAGAGAAACGGCAGGGAAGAGACTGATGGGGAACCTCATGGTGTGTGGCAGTCAAGCGAAACCACAATCAGGACAAAATTGGCCACACACACACACACAAACACACACAAACAGACAGTCACACACGCGTAAGATGTCATGTGTTGACAGGACCATATCTCATGATACTAGGGGAGGACATGGCCATTTAATGACATCCTGCATGTGGATGTAGTTTGCTTTATTGTGTGTGTGTGTGTGTGTGTGTGTGTGTGTGTGTGTGTGTGTGTGTGTGTGTGTGTGTGTGTGTGTGTGTGTGTGTGTGTGTGTGTGTGTGTGTGTGTCTGTACAGGTGTGTGTGTGTGTGTGTGTGTGTGTGTGTGTGTGTGCGTCTGTACAGGTGTGTGTGTGTGTGTGTGTGTGTGTGTGTGTGTGTGTGTGTACAGGTGTGTGTGTGTGTGTCTTGCCGAGAGATCAGAGCCTGTTCTGTTCTCTTCTCTTCTGTTCTGTTCTCTCTCCGGTGCCTCTAGTTTTTTGGCTGTCAGTCATTCTCAGTCGACAGGCCTGCGTCAACCAGAGAGCTGCTACCACACACACACACACACACACACACACACACACACACACACACACACACACACACACACACACACACACACACACACACACACACATACCAACAGGGCCTGTGTCAGCCAGCAGGATCTTTCCCACAAACACACAGCGTCTCTCATCTCCCAGTTAGGACTGTTATTGTCTTTGATGCAGAGTGTGTGATACTGAGTGTGCTGTGTCTCTTGGGGGTGCGATGACATTTCTCTGTGATGCTCTGCATATGTGATCCAGCTGTATGTTAGCCAGACAGCTCCTATCGGGACCAATTAAGTTAATATTTAATGTGTCCGCCATCCTCTATTGGACTTCGCCAGGGCTGGCGGTTAGCTGACTGGCTCACTGCACACCGGATAACGTGTGTTGGTCGAGTGTGTGGAGAAATGGTGCTGCATATGCTAGCTGTGTGTGTGTGTGTGTGTGTGTGTGTGTGTGTGTGTGTGTGTGTGTGTGTGTGTGTGTGTGTGTGTGTGTGTGTGTGTGTGTGTGTGTGTGTGTGTGTGTGTGTGTGTGTGTGTGTCCTCTCCATGTGCTAGTGTAGAACATGAGGATGTGTGAAAACAGCGAATAGAAAAGCGAATAGCTTTTCACGTGGCGCCGACTGGTAAGACGCTTCTGGAGAACGGTCATGTGTGCTAGCAACGCAGACCTCATGGGCTCAAATCCTCTGTATGAATCAGAAGGAAGTGGTACTCTGGAAGCGAGCAGTGTAACACCCTTCACATTAGCTCCTCTGTACACAGCTCAGACCTGAGGGACATGGTGGTCATTAACCTGAGGGAGACTGTGGTTATTGTGTCAAACATTTAGCCATTCTATATCTGGGTTTGAACACTTGTCGTACGACTCGCCAAAGTTTAGATTGTCATGTTGTTAGTTTATTGTTTAGTTAAGATTAAAGGCCTTATGTCACGTTGATCGTTTATTGTTTAGTTAAGATTAAAGGCCTTATGTCACGTTGATAGTTTATTGTTTAGTTAAGATTAAAGGCCTTATGTCACGTTGATAGTTTATTGTTTAGTTACGATTAAAGGCCTTATGTCACGTTGATAGTTTATTGTTTAGTTAAGATAAAAGGCCTTATGTCACGTTGATAGTTTATTAAGTTAAGTTGACATCAGGGGGATTGTAACATACTCTGTTTCACTGAAACATGGCTCTCTCGGGATAAGCTGTCGGAGTCGGTACAGCCACCGGGATTCTTTGTGCGTCATGCCGACAGAAAGAAGAAGGGCGCGGGTGTATGTTTCATGATTAATGACTCATGGTGTAATTGTAACAACATACAGGAACTCAAGTCTTTTTGTTCACTTGACCTAGAATTCCTCACAATCAAATGCCGACCGTATTATCTCCCAAGAGAATTCTTGTAGGTTTTTTCTCACAGCCGTGTATATACTACCTCAAGCAGATACCACAACGGCCCTCGAGGAACTTCACAGGACTTTATGACAACTGGAAACCATATATCCTGAGGCTGTATTTATTGTAGCTGGGGATTTTAACAAAGCAAATTTGAGAACAAGGCTACCTAAATTCTACCAGCAGATTGACTGTAGCACTCGTGAGGACAATACACTAGATCACTGCTACTCTAACTTCCGCGATGCATACAAGGCCCTCCCCTGCCCTCCATTCGGGAAATCTGACCACAACTCCATTTTGCTCCTCCCTTTCTATTGGCAGAAACTCAAACAGAATGTACCCGTGACAAGGTATATTCAACGCAGGTCTGACCAATCGGAATCCACGCTTCAAGATTGTTTTGATCACGCGGACTGGGATGTGTTCCAGGCAGCCTCAGAGAATAATATTGAGTTATAAGATGATTCTGTGAGTGAGTTTATAAGGAAGTGTATAGGAGATGTTGTACCCACTGTGACTATTAAAACCTACCCTAACCAGAAACCGTGGATAGATGGCAGCATTCGCGTAAAACTGAAAGGGCGAACCACCGCATTTAAACATGGCAAGGTGACTGGGGATATGGTTGAATACAAACAGTGTAGTTATTCCCTCCGTAAGGCAATCAAACAGGCAAAACGTCAGTACAGAGACAAAGTGGAGTCCCAATTCAACATCTCAGACACAAGAAGTATGTGGCAGGGACTACAGACAATCACAGACTACAAAAAGATAACCAGCCACGTCACGGACACCGACGTCTTGCTTCCAGACAAACTAAACATCTTCTTTGCCAACTTTGAGGATAATACAGTGCCAGTATTGTTCCTGTTCCCAAGAAGGCAAAGGTAACTGATCAAAATGACTGTCGCCCCGTAGCACTCACTTCTGTCATCATGAAGTGCTTTGAGAGACTCGTCAAGGATCATATCACCTCCACCTTACCTGTCACCCTTGACCCACTCCAATTTGCTTATCGTCCTAATAGGTCCACTGACAATGTAATCGCCATCACACTGCACACTGCCCTATACCACCTGGACAAGAGGAATACCAATATAAGAATGCAGTTCATTGACTACAGTTCAGCATTCAACACCATAGTACCCTCCAAACCATTCAGAAGGCAAGGTCAGTACAGGTGCATCAAAGCTGGGACTGAGAGACTGAAAAACAGTTTCTATCTCAAGGCCATCAGACTGTTAAACAGCCATCACGAACACAGAGAAGCAAACCAGACTGCATAATTATTTATTTTATTTTTTATTGACGGATAGCTAGGGGCACACTCCAACACTCCAACATAATTTGCTAACGAAGCATTTGTGTTTAGTGAGTCCGCCAGATCAGAGGCAGTTGGGATGGACCAGGGATGTTCTCTTGTTAAGTGTGTGAATTGGACCATTTTCCTGTCAAAATGTAACGACTAGATAGTATAGAGAGATAAAACCATAAGGTAGATACGGTTTCATCTCCCCATACTTATGGTTTTATCTCTCTATACTATCCTATCTACCTTATGGTTTTATCTCTGTATCCTATCTACCTCATGGTTTTATCTCTCTATCCTATCTACCTTAAGGTTTTATCTCCAAATACTATTCTAAGGTAGATAGTATAGAGAGATATAACCATAAGGTAGATAGGATAGAGAGATAAAACCATGAGGTAGATAGTATAGAGAGATAAAACAATGGAGGCGGATGAATGGCACAACAATGGGCCTCAGCATCTCATCACATTATCTACATTTTACATTTTAGTCTCTTATCCACAGCGACTTACAGTTAGTATATTCATCTTCAGATAGCTAGGTGAGACGACCACATATCACAGTAGTTAGTATATTCAGATAGCTAGGTGAGACGACCACATATTACAGTAGTTAGTATATTCAGATAGCTAGGTGGAACAACCACATATCACAGTAGTTAGTATATTCAGATAGCTAGGTGGACAGCCACATATCACAGTAGTTAGTATATTCAGATAGCTAGTTGAGACGACCACATATCACAGTCGTTAGTATATTCATCTTCAGATAACTAGGTGGGACAACCACATATCACAGTAGTTAGTATATTCATCTTCAGATAGCTAGGTGAAACAACCACATATCACAGTAGTTAGTATATTCAGATAGCTAGTTGAGACGACCACATATCACAGTCGTTAGTATATTCAGATAGCTAGGTGGGACAACCACATATCACAGTAGTTAGTATATTCATCTTCAGATAACTAGGTGGGACAACCACATATCACAGTCGTTAGTATATTCAGATAGCTAGGTGGAACAACCACATATTACAGTAGTTAGTATATTTAGATAGCTAGGTGGGACAACCACATATCACAGTAGTTAGTATATTCAGATAGCTAGGTGGGACAACCACATATCACAGTAGTTAGTATATTCAGATAGCTAGGTGGGACAACCACATAACACAGTAGTTAGTATATTCATCTTCAGATAACTAGGTGGGACAACCACATATCACAGTCGTTAGTATATTCAGATAGCTAGGTGGACAACCACATATTACAGTAGTTAGTATATTTAGATAGCTAGGTGGGACAACCACATATCACAGTAGTTAGTATATTCAGATAGCTAGGTGGGACAACCACATATCACAGTAGTTAGTATATTCAGATAGCTAGGTGGGACAACCACATATATCAGTAGTTAGTATATTCAGATAGCTAGGTGGGACAACCACATATTACAGTAGTTAGTATATTCAGATAGCTAGGTGGGACAACCACATATCACAGTAGTTAGTATATTCATCTTCAGATAACTAGGTGGGAGAACCACATATCACAGTCGTTAGTATATTCAGATAGCTAGGTGGGACAACCACATATCACAGTAGTTAGTATATTCATCTTCAGATAACTAGGTGGGACAACAACATATCACAGTCGTTAGTATATTCAGATAGCTAGGTGGGACAACCACATATCACAGTCGTTAGTATATTCATCTTCAGATAACTAGGTGGGACAACCACATATCACAGTCGTTAGTATATTCAGATAGCTAGGTGGAACAACCACATATTACAGTAGTTAGTATATTTAGATAGCTAGGTGGGACAACCACATATCACAGTAGTTAGTATATTCAGATAGCTAGGTGGGACAACCACATATCACAGTAGTTAGTATATTCAGATAGCTAGGTGGGACAACCACATATCACAGTCGTTAGTATATTCAGATAGCTAGGTGGGACAACCACATATCACAGTAGTTAGTATATTCAGATAGCTAGGTGGGACAACCACATATCACAGTAGTTAGTATATTCAGATAGCTAGGTGGGACAACCACATATCACAGTCGTTAGTATATTCAGATAGCTAGGTGGGACAACCACATATCACAGTAGTTAGTATATTCAGATAGCTAGGTGGGACAACCACATATCACAGTAGTTAGTATATTCAGATAGCTAGGTGGGACAACCACATATCACAGTAGTTAGTATATTCAGATAGCTAGGTGGGACAACCACATATTACAGTAGTTAGTATATTCAGATAGCTAGGTGGGACAACCACATATCACAGTAGTTAGTATATTCAGATAGCTAGGTGGGACAACCACATATTACAGTAGTTAGTATATTCAGATAGCTAGGTGGGACAACCACATATCACAGTAGTTAGTATATTCAGATAGCAAGGTGGGACAACCACATATCACAGTAGTTAGTATATTCAGATAGCTAGGTGGGACAACCACATATTACAGTAGTTAGTATATTCATCTTCAGATAGCTAGGTGGAACAACCACATATCACAGTAGTTAGTATATTCAGATAGCTAGGTGGGACAACCACATATTACAGTAGTTAGTATATTCAGATAGCTAGTTGAGACGACCACATATCACAGTCGTTAGTATATTCATCTTCAGATAACTAGGTGGGACAACCACATATCACAGTAGTTAGTATATTCAGATAGCTAGGTGGGACAACCACATATTACAGTAGTTAGTATATTCAGATAGCTAGGTGGGACAACCACATATCACAGTAGTTAGTATATTCAGATAGCTAGGTGGGACAACCACATATCACAGTAGTTAGTATATTCAGATAGCTAGGTGGGACAACCACATATTACAGTAGTTAGTATATTCAGATAGCTAGGTGGGACAACCACATATCACAGTAGTTAGTATATTCAGATAGCTAGGTGGAACAACCACATATCACAGTAGTTAGTATATTCAGATAGCTAGGTGGGACAACCACATATCACAGTCGTTAGTATATTCAGATAGCTAGGTGGGACAACCACATATCACAGTAGTTAGTATATTCAGATAGCTAGGTGGGACAACCACATATCACAGTAGTTAGTATATTCAGATAGCTAGGTGGGACAACCACATATCACAGTCGTTAGTATATTCAGATAGCTAGGTGGGACAACCACATATCACAGTAGTTAGTATATTCAGATAGCTAGGTGGGACAACCACATATCACAGTAGTTAGTATATTCAGATAGCTAGGTGGGACAACCACATATCACAGTAGTTAGTATATTCAGATAGCTAGGTGGGACAACCACATATTACAGTAGTTAGTATATTCAGATAGCTAGGTGGGACAACCACATATCACAGTAGTTAGTATATTCAGATAGCTAGGTGGGACAACCACATATTACAGTAGTTAGTATATTCAGATAGCTAGGTGGGACAACCACATATCACAGTAGTTAGTATATTCAGATAGCTAGGTGGGACAACCACATATCACAGTAGTTAGTATATTCAGATAGCTAGGTGGGACAACCACATATTACAGTAGTTAGTATATTCATCTTCAGATAGCTAGGTGGAACAACCACATATCACAGTAGTTAGTATATTCAGATAGCTAGGTGGGACAACCACATATTACAGTAGTTAGTATATTCAGATAGCTAGTTGAGACGACCACATATCACAGTCGTTAGTATATTCATCTTCAGATAACTAGGTGGGACAACCACATATCACAGTAGTTAGTATATTCAGATAGCTAGGTGGGACAACCACATATTACAGTAGTTAGTATATTCAGATAGCTAGGTGGGACAACCACATATCACAGTAGTTAGTATATTCAGATAGCTAGGTGGGACAACCACATATCACAGTAGTTAGTATATTCAGATAGCTAGGTGGGACAACCACATATTACAGTAGTTAGTATATTCAGATAGCTAGGTGGGACAACCACATATCACAGTAGTTAGTATATTCAGATAGCTAGGTGGAACAACCACATATCACAGTAGTTAGTATATTCAGATAGCTAGGTGGGACAACCACATATCACAGTCGTTAGTATATTCAGATAGCTAGGTGGGACAACCACATATCACAGTAGTTAGTATATTCATCTTCAGATAACTAGGTGGGACAACCACATATCACAGTCGTTAGTATATTCAGATAGCTAGGTGGAACAACCACATATTACAGTAGTTAGTATATTTAGATAGCTAGGTGGGACAACCACATATCACAGTAGTTAGTATATTCAGATAGCTAGGTGGGACAACCACATATCACAGTAGTTAGTATATTCAGATAGCTAGGTGGGACAACCACATATCACAGTCGTTAGTATATTCAGATAGCTAGGTGGGACAACCACATATCACAGTAGTTAGTATATTCAGATAGCTAGGTGGGACAACCACATATCACAGTAGTTAGTATATTCAGATAGCTAGGTGGGACAACCACATATCACAGTCGTTAGTATATTCAGATAGCTAGGTGGGACAACCACATATCACAGTAGTTAGTATATTCAGATAGCTAGGTGGGACAACCACATATCACAGTAGTTAGTATATTCAGATAGCTAGGTGGGACAACCACATATCACAGTAGTTAGTATATTCAGATAGCTAGGTGGGACAACCACATATTACAGTAGTTAGTATATTCAGATAGCTAGGTGGGACAACCACATATCACAGTAGTTAGTATATTCAGATAGCTAGGTGGGACAACCACATATTACAGTAGTTAGTATATTCAGATAGCTAGGTGGGACAACCACATATCACAGTAGTTAGTATATTCAGATAGCTAGGTGGGACAACCACATATCACAGTAGTTAGTATATTCAGATAGCTAGGTGGGATAACCACATATTACAGTAGTTAGTATATTCATCTTCAGATAGCTAGGTGGAACAACCACATATCACAGTAGTTAGTATATTCAGATAGCTAGGTGGGACAACCACATATTACAGTAGTTAGTATATTCAGATAGCTAGTTGAGACGACCACATATCACAGTCGTTAGTATATTCATCTTCAGATAACTAGGTGGGACAACCACATATCACAGTCGTTAGTATATTCAGATAGCTAGGTGGAACAACCACATATTACAGTAGTTAGTATATTTAGATAGCTAGGTGGGACAACCACATATCACAGTAGTTAGTATATTCAGATAGCTAGGTGGGACAACCACATATCACAGTAGTTAGTATATTCAGATAGCTAGGTGGGACAACCACATATCACAGTAGTTAGTATATTCATCTTCAGATAACTAGGTGGGACAACCACATATCACAGTCGTTTGTATATTCAGATAGCTAGGTGGACAACCACATATTACAGTAGTTAGTATATTTAGATAGCTAGGTGGGACAACCACATATCACAGTAGTTAGTATATTCAGATAGCTAGGTGGGACAACCACATATCACAGTAGTTAGTATATTCAGATAGCTAGGTGGGACAACCACATATATCAGTAGTTAGTATATTCAGATAGCTAGGTGGGACAACCACATATCACAGTAGTTAGTATATTCAGATAGCTAGGTGGGACAACCACATATCACAGTAGTTAATATATTCATCTTCAGATAACTAGGTGGGACAACCACATATCACAGTCGTTAGTATATTCAGATAGCTAGGTGGGACAACCACATATCACAGTAGTTAGTATATTCATCTTCAGATAACTAGGTGGGACAACCACATATCACAGTCATTAGTATATTCAGATAGCTAGGTGGGACAACCACATATCACAGTAGTTAGTATTTTCAGATAGCTAGGTGGGACAACCACATATCACAGTCGTTAGTATATTCAGATAGCTAGGTGGGACAACCACATATCACAGTCGTTAGTATATTCAGATAACTAGGTGGGACAACCACATATCACAGTCGTTAGTATATTCAGATAACTAGGTGGGACAACCACATATCACAGTCGTTAGTATATTCAGATAGCTAGGTGGGACAACCACATATCACAGTCGTTAGTATATTCAGATAACTAGGTGGGACAACCACATATCACAGTCGTTAGTATTTTCAGATAACTAGGTGGGACAACCACATATCACAGTCGTTAGTATATTCAGATAACTAGGTGGGACAACCACATATCACAGTCGTTAGTATATTCAGATAGCTAGGTGGAACAACCACATATTACAGTAGTTAGTATATTTAGATAGCTAGGTGGGACAACCACATATCACAGTAGTTAGTATATTCAGATAGCTAGGTGGGACAACCACATATCACAGTAGTTAGTATATTCAGATAGCTAGGTGGGACAACCACATATCACAGTCGTTAGTATATTCAGATAGCTAGGTGGGACAACCACATATCACAGTAGTTAGTATATTCAGATAGCTAGGTGGGACAACCACATATCACAGTAGTTAGTATATTCAGATAGCTAGGTGGGACAACCACATATCACAGTCGTTAGTATATTCAGATAGCTAGGTGGGACAACCACATATCACAGTAGTTAGTATATTCAGATAGCTAGGTGGGACAACCACATATCACAGTAGTTAGTATATTCAGATAGCTAGGTGGGACAACCACATATCACAGTAGTTAGTATATTCAGATAGCTAGGTGGGACAACCACATATTACAGTAGTTAGTATATTCAGATAGCTAGGTGGGACAACCACATATCACAGTAGTTAGTATATTCAGGTAGCTAGGTGGGACAACCACATATTACAGTAGTTAGTATATTCAGATAGCTAGGTGGGACAACCACATATCACAGTAGTTAGTATATTCAGATAGCTAGGTGGGACAACCACATATCACAGTAGTTAGTATATTCAGATAGCTAGGTGGGACAACCACATATTACAGTAGTTAGTATATTCATCTTCAGATAGCTAGGTGGAACAACCACATATCACAGTAGTTAGTATATTCAGATAGCTAGGTGGGACAACCACATATTACAGTAGTTAGTATATTCAGATAGCTAGTTGAGACGACCACATATCACAGTCGTTAGTATATTCATCTTCAGATAACTAGGTGGGACAACCACATATCACAGTCGTTAGTATATTCATCTTCAGATAGCTAGGTGGGACAACCACATATCACAGTAGTTAGTATATTCAGATAGCTAGGTTGGACAACCACATATTACAGTAGTTAGTATATTCAGATAGCTAGGTGGGACAACCACATATCACAGTAGTTAGTATATTCAGATAGCTAGGTGGGACAACCACATATCACAGTAGTTAGTATATTCAGATAGCTAGGTGGGACAACCACATATCACAGTCGTTAGTATATTCAGATAGCTAGGTGGGACAACCACATATCACAGTAGTTAGTATATTCAGATAGCTAGGTGGGACAACCACATATCACAGTAGTTAGTATATTCAGATAGCTAGGTGGGACAACCACATATCACAGTAGTTAGTATATTCAGATAGCTAGGTGGGACAACCACATATCACAGTAGTTAGTATATTCAGATAGCTAGGTGGGACAACCACATATCACAGTAGTTAGTATATTCAGATAGCTAGGTGGGACAACCACATATCACAGTAGTTAGTATATTCAGATAGCTAGGTGGGACAACCACATATCACAGTAGTTAGTATATTCAGATAGCTAGGTGGGACAACCACATATTACAGTAGTTAGTATATTCAGATAGCTAGGTGGGACAACCACATATCACAGTAGTTAGTATATTCAGATAGCTAGGTGGGACAACCACATATTACAGTAGTTAGTATATTCAGATAGCTAGGTGGGACAACCACATATCACAGTAGTTAGTATATTCAGATAGCTAGGTGGGACAACCACATATCACAGTAGTTAGTATATTCAGATAGCTAGCTGGGACAACCACATATTACAGTAGTTAGTATATTCATCTTCAGATAGCTAGGTGGAACAACCACATATCACAGTAGTTAGTATATTCAGATAGCTAGGTGGGACAACCACATATTACAGTAGTTAGTATATTCAGATAGCTAGTTGAGACGACCACATATCACAGTCGTTAGTATATTCATCTTCAGATAACTAGGTGGGACAACCACATATCACAGTCGTTAGTATATTCATCTTCAGATAGCTAGGTGGGACAACCACATATCACAGTAGTTAGTATATTCAGATAGCTAGGTGG
The DNA here is from genome assembly GCF_901001165.1 of Salmo trutta. Classification (NCBI taxonomy): domain Eukaryota; kingdom Metazoa; phylum Chordata; class Actinopteri; order Salmoniformes; family Salmonidae; genus Salmo; species Salmo trutta. Next base: position 40,037,488 of record NC_042969.1, on the reverse strand, counting down.
GACAACCACATATTACAGTAGTTAGTATATTCAGATAGCTAGGTGGGACAACCACATATCACAGTAGTTAGTATATTCAGATAGCTAGGTGGGACAACCACATATTACAGTAGTTAGTATATTCAGATAGCTAGGTGGGACAACCACATATCACAGTAGTTAGTATATTCAGATAGCTAGGTGGAACAACCACATATCACAGTAGTTAGTATATTCAGATAGCTAGGTGGGACAACCACATATCACAGTAGTTAGTATATTCAGATAGCTAGGTGGGACAACCACATATCACAGTAGTTAGTATATTCAGATAGCTAGGTGGGACAACCACATATCACAGTAGTTAGTATATTCAGATAGCTAGGTGGGACAACCACATATCACAGTAGTTAGTATATTCAGATAGCTAGGTGGGACAACCACATATTACAGTAGTTAGTATATTCAGATAGCTAGGTGGACAACCACATATCTCAGTAGTTAGTATATTCAGATAACTAGGTGGGACAACCACATATCACAGTAGTTAGTATATTCATCTTCAGGTAGCTAGGAGGGGCAACCACATATCACAGGCATAGAAAGATTTTATTTAGATATTACTGCACTGTAGGAACCAGAAGCACAAGAATTTCGCTACGCTCGCATTAACATCCGCTAACCATGTGTATGTGACAAAAACAATTTGATTTGAATTGATTTGAAAGTCCATTTTCCTCAATAACGTAGCTATGACTGGCGTGGTTACATGTGGTCTGTGGTTGTGACGACATTGGAAGCTCTTTTGGGAAGAGAAATGAACATTCAATTCTCTGGCAACAGCTCTGGTGGACAATCCTGCAGTCAGCATGCCAATTGCACGCTCCCTCAAAACTTGAGACATATGTGGCATTGTGTGACAAAACTGCATATTTTATAGTGGTTTTTATTTTCCGCAGCACAAGGTGCACCTGTGTAATGAATAATGATCATGCTTCTTAATATGCCACACCTGTCAAATTGATTGATTATCTTGGCAAAGGAGAAATGCTCACTAATAGAGATTTAAACAAAATTTGTGCACAAAACCTGAGAGAAAGAAACTACTACATAAACAACTAATACTACATAAATAACTACTACTACTACTACATAAACAACAACTACAACAACATAAACTACAACTACTACTACATAAACAACTACTACAACTACATAAACAACAACTACAACAACATAAACTACAACTACTACTACATAAACAACTAATACTACATAAATAACTACTACTACTACTACATAAACAACAACTACTACAACATAAACAACAACTAAAACGACATAAACAACAACTACAACAACATAAACTACAACTACTACTACATAAACAACAACTACTACTACATAAACAACAACTACTACAACATAAACAACTACTACTACTACTACTACAACATAAACAACAACTACAACTACATAAACAACTACTACTACAACATAAACAACAACTGCTACAACATAAACAACAGCTACTACTACATAAACAACAACTACTACTACATAAACAACTACTACAACTACATAAACAACTACTACTACAACATAAATAACAACTGCTACAACATAAACAACAGCTACTACTACATAAACAACAACAACTACAACAAACAACAACTACTACAACAACAACAAAAAAATACTACATAAACAACAAGACACTGTAACATCATCAGACCTGGCAGAGAGGAAGAGGCAGGGCTTCATCAAATATCACAGTAATAGCTGACACACACACCCACACTAATGTTCACAGTGTAATGGCTGACACCAAGTTAAACACGACAGCCCCCTTTATCACCGAGCCAGGCTGAGAAAGAACTTTTACATTATACTCCTCTGTTTTCTCTCCTGGTTATGATTGATAAAGCTCAATGTTCCTCTTCTCCTATCAAATAGTACCCTCATTTATAATACACACACACACACACACACACACACACACACACACACACACACACACACACACACACACACACACACACACACACACACACACACACACACACACGACATGAAGGATTTGAATTGATTTTAATGCATGCAGGAACACACACACACACACACACACACACACACACACGCTGCCTCTAATTAACTGATTATACAGCTGTAACACTCCCTGCTGTGGAGCTAGCTCAGATGGTTAACACATGCAAACACACACACACACACACACACACCCTGGGCTTCATATTGTTGTGTGCAAGAGAGCAGACAGATTATTCCAGAAGAAAAACCAAAGAAAATTCATTTACAGATACAGTAAGTAGTTGCATCTATCAAACTTGACCTTTCAATTACTTTTCCTCTGTTAGAACTCAGAAGTGTGCACTATTTTTAAATATTCTACATAGCTTGAAGTGTACTTCTTAGGGGTCTTTTGAGGCAACAGGGAAACAAAGAACAAGACTGTTTTAGGTAAAGATATATTTATCACGACCTTTCAATGACACTTCTAATATTGTTAACAACAACTACTACTACATAAACAACTACTACAACATAAACAACAACTCCTACCACATAAACAACAACTACTACTACATAAACAACTACTACAACATAAACAACAACTCCTACCACATAAACAACAACTACTAATACATAAACAACAACTACTACTACATAAACAACAACTACTACAACATAAACAACTACTACATAAACAACTACTACATAAACAACAGCTACAACTACATAAACAACAACTACTACAACATAACAACAACTACTACAAGATAAACAACTACAACATAAACAACAACTACTACAACATAAACAACAACAACTACTACATAAACATCAACAACTACTACAACATAAACAACAACTACTACAAGATAAACAAAAACTAATACTACATAAACAACAACTACTACAACATAAACAACAACTGCTACAAAATAAACAACAGCTACTACTACATAAACAACAACTACTACAACAACATTAACAGCAACTAATACAACATAAACAACAACTACTACAACATTAACAACAACTACAACAACATAAACAACGACTACTACAACATAAACAACTACTACTACTACTACTACTACAAACAACTACCACAACATAAACAACAACATAAACAACTTAAACAACAACTACATAAACAACAACGTAAACAACATAAACAACAACTACAACTACATCAACAACAACTACAACTACATAAACAACAACATAAACAACATAAACAACAACTAAAACTACATAAACAACAACTACTAGAACATTAACAGCAACTACTACAACAGAAACAACAACTACTACAACATTAACAACAACTACAACAACATAAACAACGACTACTACAAGATAAACAGCAACTGCTACAACATAAACAACAACTACTACAACATAAACAACTACTACTACTACTACTACTACAAACAACTACCACAACATAAACAACAACATAAACAACTTAAACAACAACGTAAACAACATAAACAACAACTACAACTACATAAACAACAACTACTACAACATTAACAACAACTACTACAACATAAACAACAACTACTACAACATTAACATTTACATTACATTTTAGTCATTTAGCAGACGCTCTTATCCAGAGCGACTTACAGTAGTGAATGCATACATTTCATACAATTTTTTTTCTGTGCTGGCCCCCCGTGGGAATCGAACCCACAACCCTGGTGTTGCAAACACCATGCTCTACCAACTGAGCTACAGGGAAGGCTAACAACAACTACAACAACATAAACAACGACTACTACAACATAAACAACTACTAGTACAACATAAACAACAACTACAACTACATAAACAACAACTACTACAACATAAACAACAACTACTACTACAAACAACTACCACAACATAAACAACAACATAAACAACTTAAACAACAACTACATAAACAACAACGTAAACAACATAAACAACAACTACTACAACATAAACAACAACATAAACAACTTAAACAACAACTACATAAACAACAACTACTACAACATAAACAACTACTACTACATAAACAACAACTACAACTACATAAACAACAACTACTACAACATAAACAACAACTACAACTACATAAACAACAACTACAACTACATAAACAACAACTACTACAACATAAACAACAACTGCTACAACATAAACAACAAGTAATACTACATAAACAACTACTACTACAACATAAGCAACATAAAAAACTACTACTACATGAACAACAACTACCACAACATAAACAACTACATAAACAACAACTACATGAACAACAACTACAACTGCATAACAACAACTTAAACAATATAAACAACAACTACAACTACATAAACAACAACTACAACTACATAAACAACAACAACTACTACATAAACACCAACAACTACTACATAAACATCAACAACTACTTCATAAACAACAACTGCTACAACATAAACAACAACTACAACATAAACAACCACTACAACTACATAAACAACCACTACAACTACATAAACAACAACTACAACTACATAAACGACAACAACTACTACAACATAAAGAACAACGACTACAACATAAACAACAACTACAGCAACATAAACAATAACTACAACTGCATAAACAACTACATAAACAACAACTACTACTACATAAAAAAACTGCTACCACATAAACAAAAACTACTACCACATAAACAACAACTACTACCACATAAACAACAACTACAACATAAACAACCACTACAACTACATAAACAACAACTACAACTACATAAACAACAACAACTACTTCATAAACATCAACAACTACTACATAAACAACAACAACTACTATATAAACAACAACAACTACTACATAAACATCAACAACTAATTCATAAACAACAACTACTACCAAATAAACAACAACTACTACAACATAAACAACAACTACTACAACATAAACAACGACAACTACAACATAAACAACAACAACTACTACACCATAAACAACAACTACTACACCATAAACAACAACTACTACAACATAAACATCAACAACTACTACATAAACAACTACTACTACTATATAAACAACAACTACTACAACATAAACATCAACAACTACTACATAAACAACTACTACTACTATATAAACAACAATTACTACACCATAAACAACAACTACAACATAAACAACAACTTCTATAACATAAACAACTACTACTACAACATAAACAACAACTCTACTACTTCATAAACAACTACTACTACATAAACAACTACAGCTGTGTTTGTCTGTGTGTGATTGTCACTGTAACATATTCAGACCTGTTAGAGAGGAAGAGAGATGTACCTATACTGTTTTAGATAAATATGTATCTATCACGACCTTTCAATGACACTTCTATTATTGTTATGAATGGAACCAAACTTCAATGAAACTCAGCCTTCCGAGAGGGTTTGAAGTATACTAAATTACTTGTTAAAAGTCTTGGAAGGCTACGTCTAATCTCTTTAAACGGATAGAGGGAGAGGAGGATATGTGTGGATGGATAGAGGGATGTGTGTGGACTGACAGAAGGAGGGAGAGTGATGGGAGTATGAGTGTGGATGGACGGAGGGGGGAGGAATGGAGGGATGGAGGGACTGAGAGACGGAGGGATAGAGGGATGGAGGGATGGAGGGTGCTGTGGGGAAACTGTGGCCGTGGTTTTGGTAATCCTGTTATCTGTAAAGCCACTCTGGACCTGAAGACACCATGTTAAGCTGCTTCCGTCTCTCTCTCTCTTTCTTCCTCGCTCCCTCTCTCATTTGGCCGTCAGACTTCAGAGGGTGGCCGTGGCCTTGTCTGACTTTATGTTAACAGTCCTCACACACGCACGCACGCACGCACGTACACACACACTCACACTCACACTCACACGCGCACCAGGGGCTATCTTTAATTCTGTCTGAACAAAAGGAGGATTTTCTCCTCTCCTCTCCCTCCTGCCCTCCACTGACGTTCTACCCTGCATCTTAATATTCTGCTATACACTCTGTCAGCCTCCCAAAGGGAACCCTAATCCCCATAGGGCCCTGGTCAAAAGTAGTGCACTACATAGGGAAGGGCCCCCTATTCCCCATAGGGCCCTGGTCAAAAGTAGTGCACTACATAGGGAATGGCGTTCCATTTGGGCTACAGACCCGTCTCAGATCTCCTCTCTCTACTCCTCCTCAGTGAATGGAACAGGGAATAATTTATCTCTCAATTGGTGATTAATGTGAGATTAGATATTCTAATTCCAAGCCTTGTTTCTCTATGGAAGACAGAACAGGATTCAGCCTCTTGAATCGTTGAGACTGTCTCCCTCTATGGCAGAGTAAACAGTACAGGGTTCAGTCTCTCGTATCGTAGAGACTCTCTCACTCTATGGCAGAGTAAACAGAACAGGGTTCAGTCTCTCGTATCGTAGAGACTCTCTCACTCTATGGCAGAGTAAACAGAACAGGGTTCAGTCTCTCGTATCGTAGAGACTCTCTCACTCTATGGCAGAGTAAACAGAACAGGGTTCAGCCTCTCGTATCATAGAGACTCTCTCACTCTATGGCAGAGTAAACAGAACAGGGTTCAGTCTCTCGTATCATAGAGACTCTCTCACTCTATGGCAGAGTAAACAGAACAGGGTTCAGTCTCTCGTATCATAGAGACTCTCTCACTCTATGGCAGAGTAAACAGAACAGGGTTCAGTCTCTCGTATCATAGAGACTCTCTCACTCTATGGCAGAGTAAACAGTACAGGGTTCAGTCTCTCGTATCATAGAGACTCTCTCACTCTATGGCAGAGTAAACAGAACAGGGTTCAGTCTCTCGTATCGTAGAGACTCTCTCACTCTATGGCAGAGTAAACAGAACAGGGTTCAGTCTCTCGTATCGTAGAGACTCTCTCACTCTATGGCAGAGTAAACAGAACAGGGTTCAGTCTCTCGTATCATAGAGACTCTCTCACTCTATGGCAGAGTAAACAGTACAGGGTTCAGTCTCTCGTATCGTAGAGACTGTCTCATTCTATGGCAGAGTAAACAGTACAGGGTTCAGTCTCTCGTATCGTAGAGACTGTCTCCCTCTATGGCAGAGTAAACAGAACAGGGTTCAGCCTCTCGTAACGTAGAGACTGTCTCCCTCTATGGGCTCTAGTCAAAACAGGTGCACTATATAGGACATAGGGTTCCATTTGGGATGCAGCGCTGTCATTAGTTAACTGGATAATGGGGTGTAGCGACAGTTATTGCTGCCTGAACCTGGGACATATGTGGATTATCACACAAAGACACACACACACACAGACACACACAGATAGACACAGACTGCCTATTGGTATTCACACTAGCCCTCATTGATACGTGTTCAATTGGCAGCCTGCTCCGTCTCCTATTTCAAGATACAGACACATCTGCTGACAGGTCAGAATTAGGGTCCAGAATAGCACCCTATTCCCTTTGTAGTGTATTTTGTATTTGTTAGGATCACCATTGCCCCTGTTACCAAGGAAGCAGCTACTCTTCCTGAGGTCCAAACAGGATTAAACAATTCCATAACACATCAGAACTAAAACACATCCTAACTAAAACAACACATCAGAACTGAAACACATCCTAACTAAAACAACACATCAGAACTGAAACACATCCTAACTAAAACAACACATCAGAACTAAAACAACACATCAGAACTGAAACACATCAGAACTGAAACACATCAGAACTAAAACAACACATCCTAACTAAAACAACACATCCTAACTAAAACAACACATCAGAACTGAAACAACACATCAGAACTAAAACAACACGTCAGAACTAAAACAACACATCATATGAAACATGATTACATTATTAGTTAATATGACATGTTTACAATATAACATGTACAATACTACAATGTGTGTAGTAGCTAGCAACCTTTCGGTTACTGGCCCAACGCTCTAACCACTAGGCTACCTGCCACCCCAATATACATACATATATATATATGTACAGTTGAAGTCAGAAGTTTACATACACCTTAGCCAAATACATTTAAACTCAGTTTTTCACAATCCCTGACATTTAATCCTAGTAAAAATTCCCTGTCTTAGGTCAGCTAGGATCACCACTTTATTTTAAGAATGTGAAAAGTCAGAATAATAGTAGAGAGAATGATTTATTTCAGCTTTTATTTCTTTCATCACATTCCCAGTGAGTCAGAAGTTTACATACACTCAATTAGTATCTGGTAGCATTGCCTTTAAATTGTTTAACTTGGATCAAACGTTTCGGGCAGCCTTCCACAAGCTTCCCACAATAAGTTGGGTGAATGTTGGCCCATTCCTCCTGACAGAGCTGGTGTAACTGAGTCAGGTTTGTAGGCCTTTTTGCTCGCACACGCTTTTTCAGTTCTGCCCACAACTTTTCCATAGGATTGAGGTCAGGGCTTTGCGATGGCCACTCCAATACCTTGACTGTGTTGTCCTTTAAGCCATTTTGCCACAGCTTTGGAAGTATGCTTGGGGTCATTGTCCATTTGGAAGACCCATTTGCGACCAAGCTTTAACTTTCTGACTGATGTCTTGAGATGTTGCTTCAATATATCCACTTAATTTTCCCGCCTCATGATGCCATCTATTTTGTGAAGTGCACCAGACCCTCCTGCAGCAATGCACCCCCAAAACCTGATGCTGCCACCCCTGTGCTTCACGATTGGGATGGTGTTCTTCAGCTTGCAAGTCTCCCCTTTTTTCGACAAACATAACGATGGTCATTATGGCCAAAGAGTTCTATTTTTTGTGTCATCAGACCAGAGGACATTTCTCCAAAAAGTACGATCTTTGTTCCCATGTGCAGTTGCAAACCGTAGTCTGGCTTTTTTATGGCGGTTTTGGAGTAGTGGCATCTTCCTTGCTGAGCGGCCTATCATGGCATTTTGCTATAGGACTCGTTTTACTGTGGGTATAGATACTTCTGTACCTGTTTCCTCCAGCAACTTCACAAGGTCCTTCGCTGTTGTTCTGGGATTGATTTGCACTTTTCTCACCAAAGTATGTTCATCTCTAGGAGACAGAACGCTTCTCCTTCCTGAGCGGTATGACGGCTGTATGGTCCCATGGTGTTTATACTTGTGTACTATTGTTTGTACAGATGAACATGGTACCTTCAGGCATTTGGAAATTGCTCCCAATGATGAACCAGACTTGTGGAGGTCTACAATTTTTTTTCTGAGGTCTCGGCCGATTTCTTTTGATTTTCCCATGATGTCAAGCAAAGAGGCACTGAGTTTGAAGGTAGGCCTTGAAATACATCCACAGGTATACCTCCAATTGACTCAAATGATGTCAATTAGCCAATCAGAAGCTTCTAAAGCCATGACATAATTTTCTGGAATTTTCCAAGCTGTTTAAAGGCACAGTCAACTTAGTGTATGTAAACTTCTGACCGACTGGAATTGTGATACAGTGAATTATAAGTGAAATAATCTGTCTGTAAACAATTGTTGGAAAAATTACTTGTGTGTGTGTGTAGAGTGTGTGTGTTAGAGTGTGTGTGTGTAGTGTGTGTGTGTGTGTGTGTGTGTGTGTGTTTGTGTGTGTGTGTGTGTGTGCTACCCTCTGCTAGAGGATAATTATTGTGTTTAGGAAGTGGGTTAACTGCCCCCTCACACTGAAATACAGCAGTCTTCTCAGTGTGTGTGTGTGTGTGTGTGTGTGTGTGTGTGTGTGTGTGTGTGTGTGTGTGTGTGTGTGTGTGTGTGTGTGTGTGTGTGTGTGTGCTTCTCTCTTTCAGTGAAACCCGTAATAGAGGAGGTTGTCTCTAATCCATCACATGATGGTGCTGCTGGCCATTAACTCATTATACTCACTTAGACCCACTTAAACTCATTAAAGTTCATTTAACTCATATCAGACCTCAGTCTCTTTGATGATGAAGACACCCACTTCTCATTAGACATTATCTGATCTGTTAACTCTCTATTTTAATAAGGCTAGCGGGACACCTGTCGACAACTTCCGGTGAAATTGGAGTAAATAATTCTAATAAATAATCATAAAAATGATGGATATTAAACATTTAGGTACGTACACGTGTCTTGTATCGGTTAAAAGCTTAAATTCTTGTTAATGTAACTGCATTGTCCGATTTACAATAGGCTTTACAGCGAAAGCATGCCATGCGATTGTTTGAGGACGGCGCCCCACATAACAATATTTTTCAACCAGCACAAGCTTCATAAAATCACAAATAGCGATTAAATATTCACTTACTTTTTGAAAATCTTCCTCTGATTTGTCATCCAAAGGGACCCAGCTATAACATGGAGTGTCATTTTGTTAGATAAAATCCTTCTTTATATCCCAAAAAATCTGTTTAGTTGGCGCCATCGATTTGAGTAATCCACTCGTTCAACATGCAGAGAAAGGAATCCAAAAAGCTACCGCTAAACTTTGTTAAAACAAGTCAAACTAGGTTTATATTCAATCCTCAGGTACCCTAAAATGTAATTAAACTATAATATTTCATACAGAAAGAAGTATGTTCAATAGAAAAGCAAAATTAGCAGGTGCGCGTCCTCTGTCACACGCCCACAGACTGATTTCCAACTCTGACTCTCAGTACTAAAACTCAAAATTCTTCCTCGTTTGGGAAGAAACAAGCCTGAAAACCTTGAACAAAGACTGTTGACATCTAGTGGAAGCCATAGGAATTGCAATCTGGGAGCTGGATTTAACTTTGTCCTTATACATTCTAATGGAAGAGCATGGGCTCTCAAAAAAAAAATCCAGTTGGTTTTTCTTTGGATATTCTCCTACCATATCTATTGTGTTATAGTCTCCTACATTATTTTAACATTTCTACAAACTTCAAAGTGTTTTCTCTCCAATGGTAACAATTATATGCTTCTGGGCCTGAGTAACAGGAAGTTTCCTTTGGGCACGTCAGTCAGGCGGAAATTCAGATTGAGAGTTAACAGTAACAGTTAGATAGAGATAGAGAGTTAACAGTAACAGTTAGATAGAGAGTTAACAGTAACAGATAGATAGAGAGATAACAGTAACAGATAGATAGAGAGTTAAAAGTTAGATAGATAGAGAGTTAACAGTTAGATAGAGAGATAACAGTAACAGATAGATAGAGAGTTAACAGTAACAGTTAGATAGAGATAGAGCGTTAACAGATAGATAGAGAGTTAACAGTTAGATAGAGTTGACAGTAACAGTTAGATAGAGAGTTAACAGTAACAGTTAGATAGAGAGTTAACAGTTAGATAGAGAGTTAACAGTAACAGATAGATTGTCACGTTTGTCGTAAGGATTGGACCAAGGTGCAGTGGGAATGTGTATACTCATCTTCTTATTTTTATTTAAAAGGAAAAACGTATATAAAACAACGAACGACACTAAACAGTCCTGTCAGGTGCACAGACACAAAACAGGAGACAACAACCCACAAAATCCCACAGAAAAACACCCCTCTTAAATAGGACCTTCAATAAGAAGCAACTAGGAGCAGCTGCTTCCAATTGAAGGTCAACCCCATAAACTAAACATAGAACTAGACATACTAGATAAACATAGAAATATACTAACATAGAACATAGCCCAACAAACCCCGAAACACTCTAAACAAACACCCCTCTCAAAACAGAACATAGCCCAACAAACCCCGAAACACTCTAAACAAACACACCCCTGCCACGTCCTGACCAAACTACAATAACCAATAACCCCTTTACTGGTCAGGACGTGACATAGATAGAGAGTTAACAGATAGATAGAGAGTTAACAGTAACAGATAGAGCGTTAACAGATAGATAGAGAGTTAACAGATAACAGCTTTGGGGATGACCAGTGCAATATACCTGCTGGAGCGCGTGCTACGGGTGGGTGCTGCTATGGTGACCAGTGAGCTGAAATAAGGCAGGACTTTACCTAGTAAAGACTTATAGATGACCTGGAGCCAGTGGGTTTGGCGACGAATGTGAAGCGAGGGCCAGCCTTCGAGAGCATACAGGTCACAGTGGTGAGTAGTATATGGGGCTTTGGTGACAAAACGGATGGCACTGTGATAGACTACATCCAGTTTGCTGAGTAGAGTGTTGGAGGTTATTTTGTAAATGACATCGCTGAAGTCTAGGATTGGTAGGATAGTCAGTTTTACGAGGGTATGTTTGGCGGCATGAGTGAAGGAGGCTTTGTTGCGAAATAGGAAGCTGATTCTAGATTTAATTTTGGATTGGAGATGCTTAATGTAAGTCTTGAAGGAGAGTTTACAGTCTAACCAGACACCTAGGTATTTGTAGTTGTCCACATATTCTAAGTCAGAACCGTCCAGAGTAGTGATGCTAGTCAGGTGGGAGGGTGTGGGCAGCAATCGGTTGAAGAGCATGCATTTAGTTTTACTTGCATTTAAAAGTAGTTGGAGGCCACGGAAGGAGAGTTGTATGGCGTTGAAGCTCGTTTGGAGGTTTGTTAGCACATTGTCCAAAGAAGGGCCAGATGTATACAGAATGGTGTCGTCTGCGTAGAGATGGATCAGAGCATCACCAGCAACAAGAGCGACATCATTGATATATACAGAGAAAAGAGTCGGCCTGAGAATTGAACCCTGTGGCACCCCCATAGAGACTGCCAGAGGTCCGGACAACATGCTATTGTTTGAGGAGAGTGAACAATTTTGAACATAAAAAGTTAATAATAATCAAATGAGGCACATTTGGACAGTCTTGATACAACATTTTGAACAGAAATGCAATGGTTCATTGGATCAGTCTAAAACTTTGCACATACATTGACTCCATCTAGTGGCCAAAATCTAAATTGCACCTGGCTGGAATAATACATTGTGGCCTTTCTCTTGCATTTCCAAGATGATGGTACAAAAAAATACAAAAAGAAAAGTTGTTTTTTTTCTTTGTATTGTCTTTTACCAGATCTATTGTGTTATATTCTACTATATTCCTTTCACATTTCCCTAAACTTAAAAGTATTTCCTTTCAAATGGTTCCAAGAATATACATATCTTTGCTTCAGGTCCTGAGCTACAGGCAGTTAGATTTGTGTATGTCATTGTAGGTGAAAATTGAAAAAAAAGGGGCCAATCATTATTAGCATGGCATTTAGATGGTCATAAAACGAGATATCAGATGCTGGTGGTCGATATAATCCAATAATGGTGAGAATCATATGAGGGGAGAGGAAGACATTCAGCCCCATACATTACATGTCATTGGCACAGATAATATTGGTTACTCAAATATAGATTATTCCAATCCTTTATCAATGATTTCGGGTCTGGATGGCTAATTAGGGGGACTTTTCTCCACTTCTCCCAGAATTACATTCTCCATATCAGCCTTTTTTTCCTGCAGGTGACCTAACTCCAGATTCTGATAGGGAGCTTGGTACCCTGGGTGAACGTTGATTCCGGATTGTTTGAATGAAGCCCAGCATTGATGTTTGGCTACCTTCTTTTGTATTCCCCAGTGAGTTGCACCACCTTCGGGATCTCTTATTAACCTCAAGGTTTTCTATTGGGTTATGATTGTCTCTGGTCTCAGGAGCCACTTTCCCAGCTTCATTTCTAGCATTTTTCCTCTTGTTCTTCTTCTTGTTTTTTTTTCTTGGAATGAGAGGTCACTATCGCAGACTCTGGCTCACCAGGTACCAACTTCAATGTTTCATTCCGTCTTTGTCCTTGGGAGCCGAGGAATTATCCTCTTCAACCTCAAGTCTCACGTTCAGTCATTTCAGTTGAGATATGTGATACGTCTACCCTACTCATGGGGAAAGGATTGTTGTCCTGCACATAGTGTGAAAACCTTTCCTCTATGCACCTTATTTTGTCCAGTATAGTAGAACTGTACTCTACAATCTCCTGACATCCCCTCTAGCATGAGATTGTCTCAGCCAGTTCTGTCAATGCGCAGAACCTTGTCCAACATAAAATATTTTGATTCATTGAGGGCCCATCTTTACACACCGTATTATAGGAATGATGGGTGCTGCTTCAACATATACAAAACCATCTCCATTGGAGTAGATTGTGAGTTCACCTTTGTATCTTATCATGCGTCTCATCACTCTCCCCACTGCCTTACATCCAGCTTTAGCCAGGAACTCAGTTACAACACTACCATCTGCTGATTCAGGTAGTTCTTTAATTGTAACCTGAATGGAGTTCTGGTCAGCCATGCGCGACTTCAAACTGAACAGATTATTCTCTTTGAACACAACATGTTTTCCTCTGACTGTTATTCCTCTGATCAGAAGCTTTGTGTCACGTCCTGACCAGTAAAGGGGTTATTTGTTATTATAGTTTGGTCAGGACGTGGCAGGGGGTGTTTGTTTTATGTGGTTCAGGGTTTGTTGGTTTATGTGTTTTGGAGAGGGGTGTTTGTTTAGATTAGTCTGGGGTTTTTGGTTAGGTTCTATGTTGTGTATTTCTATGTCTAATCTAGGGTGTTTAGTTCTATGTTTAGTTAATTGGGATTGTGCCTTCAATTGGAGGCAGCTGTTTCTCGTTGCCTCTGATTGAAGGTCCTATATATAGGGGTGTGTTTGTTATGGGTATTGTGGGATTTTTTTTTTTTGCATAGCTGTGTGTAGCCTGCATTACTGTTTGCCGTCCGTTCGTTTTTCTTGTTTTGTTTAGTAAGTGTTCTAATAAAGTTATAATGAGCACTCAACCCGCTGCGCCTTGGTCCACTTCCTACAACGGCCGTTTCACTTTGCCCTTTCTTCCTTACTAAGAACTAATTTAATAGTAATATTTATATGTTATATATCTCCTAGTTAGTGATGTTTAATAGTAATATTTATATTAGGCATGTACTAGAGGGGGGTACATGGGCGTTGTCCAATTTATTTTTGTATTTTGTGTATTTTACCTGCTTTTTCTCCCCAATTGTCATTGCTGCAACTCACCAACGGCCTCGAGAGGCAAAGGTCGAGTCATGTGTCCTCCGAAACATGACCCGCCAAGCCGCACTTCTTAACACCCGCCCACTTAATCCGGAAGCCAGCCGCACCAATATGTCGGAGGAAACACCGATCAACTGACGACTATTGTCAGCTTGCAGGCCCCCGGCGCGCCACATGGAGTCGCTAGAGCGCGATGAGCCAAGTAAAGCCCCGCCGGCCAAACCCTCCCCTTACCCGGATGACGCTAGGCCGGTTGTGACACAGCCCGGGAACGAACCCGGGTCTGTAGTGACGCCTCTAACACTGCGAGTTGTTTTGATCTTGAGCATGTTGTGTCGAACGTTCACCTGTTTCAGAATAAAGGGCTCAATCAGCACATCTTCAGTCAGCAGATACAGTATTTACATTTACGTCATTTAGCAGACACTCAACACATTCAGACACACACACACACACACACACACACACACACACACACACACACACACACACACACACACACACACACACACACACACACCTCAAACCTCACACACACACACTAAAGTCAGTGGATAATATCCCCTCCCTCCAGATGGTGTGTGAGGCGGCAACAAATGGCTCTCTACTCCCGTCCCACTGAGATTAAAATAATAAGCATGCATTTACAAATCTGTACTGGCACAAAAACAAAAATGAAATTAACGAGTTCTGCCATGCGGGGACAATAAGCAGGAGTCTAATGGTTACAGTGGTGACTTCATCATCATAGAACAGGTAGAAGAGATGAAGGGAGGGAGGGAGGGAGGTAACAGAAATAGGGAGGGAGGGAGGTAGCAGAAATTGGGAGGGAGGGAGCGAGGAAGGGAGGGACAGGGGAGGGAAGGAGGGAGGGACAGGGGAGGGAAGGAGGTAGCAGAGAGAGGGAGGGAGACTTCTGTATTAGCATGCTAATGTAATCCTTAGGAGGCCGGAGCACAGACACACAGAGATGCAGGGGATATAACCTTGCCGTGACTTTAAAGGAATGTTAAGACAACGTGAGCCGACCTGCTGTGGCTTCACGTAGTGGCCCCATCTACCTAAGATGTGTGTGAGTGAATGAGTGAGTGAGTGAGTGAGTGAGTGAGTGAGTGAGTCTGATGGTGTTGATCTGATGGTGCTGGTCTGATGGTGTTGGTCTGATGGTGTTGATGGTGTTGGTCTGATGGTGTTGGTCTGATGGTGTTGATCTGATGGTGTTGATGGTGTTGGTCTGATGGTGTTGATGGTATTGGTCTGATGGTGTTGATGGTGTTGGTCTGATGGTGTTGTGTTGATGGTGTTGGTCTGATGGTGTTGGTCTGATGGTGTTGATCTGATGGTGTTGATCTGATGGTGTTGGTCTGATGGTGTTGATGGTATTGGTCTGATGGTGTTGGTCTGATGGTGTTGGTCTGATGGTGTTGGTCTGATGGTGTTGATGGTGTTGGTCTGATGATGCTGGTATGATGGTGTTGATCTGATGGTGTTGATGGTGTTGGTCTGATGGTGTTGGTATGATGGTGTTGATCTGATGGTGTTGATGGTGTTGGTCTGATGGTGTTGATGGTATTGGTCTGATGGTGTTGGTCTGATGGTGTTGATGGTGTTGGTCTGATGGTGTTGGTCTGATGGTGTTGGTCTGATGGTGCTGGTATGATGGTGTTGATCTGATGGTGTTGATGGTGTTGGTCTGATGGTGTTGGTCTGATGGTGTTGATGGTGTTGGTCTGATGGTGTTGATGGTGTTGGTCTGATGGTGTTGATGGTATTGGTCTGATGGTGTTGATGGTATTGGTCTGATGGTGTTGATGGTGTTGGTCTGATGGTGTTGATGGTGTTGGTCTGATGGTGTTGGTCTGATGGTGTTGATGGTGTTGATGGTGTTGGTCTGATGGTGTTGATGGTATTGGTCTGATGGTGTTGGTCTGATGGTATTGGTATTGGTCTGATGGTGTTGATGGTGTTGGTCTGATGGTGTTGGTCTGATGGTGTTGATGGTGTTGGTCTGATGGTGCTGGTCTGATGGTGTTGGTCTGATGGTATAGGTCTGATGGTGTTGATGGTGTTGGTCTGATGGTGTTGGTCTGATGGTGTTGGTCTGATGGTGTTGATGGTATTGGTCTGATGGTGATGGTCTGATGGTGTTGGTCTGATGGTGTTGATGGTGTTGGTCTGATGGTGTTGGTCTGATGGTGTTGTTACATATCATTTGAGCTGCGTGTACCATGAACAAATTAATTGTATCATTTCCCTTTGCCTGTCAGAACCATGATGAGAAAGCCATGTCTGATTAGGCCGATCTGTACTGCAGCTCTGACTCTGAGGGAGAATCTCTTTGCATACTCCTCATGTCCTCTTTCATCGCCTCCTTCTCAAAACTCATTGGTCTTCTCGGACTCCCTCCCCTCTGACCTTTTCCTCCAATTGGTTTTTAAAAGGAGGCGAGGAAAGAGGCGAGAGGACGTGAGGTTTTTGCAATTGAGATTCTCCCACTGACTCTGAGTAGCCTTCCAACAGCCTACAAAGAATGCATGTCAGGTAGCTAGTGGGCTGTCAATGAATAGCTCGAGGGTTGTCAATGAGTATTCTCGAGGGCTGTCAATGAGTATTCTCGAGGGCTGTCAATGAGTATTCTCGAGGGCTGTCAATGAGTATTCTCGACGGCTGTCAATGAGTATTCTCGACGGCTGTCAATGAGTATTCTCGAGGGCTGTCAATGAGTATTCTCGAGGGCTGTCAATGAGTATTCTCGACGGCTGTCAATGAGTATTCTCGACGGCTGTCAATGAGTATTCTCGACGGCTGTCAATGAGTATTCTCGACGGCTGTCAATGAGTATTCTCGACGGCTGTCAATGAGTATTCTCGAGGGCTGTCAATGAGTATTCTCGAAGGCTGTTAATGAGTATTCTCGACGGCTGTCAATGAGTATTCTCGAGGGCTGTCAATGAGTATCCTCAACAGCTGTCAATGAGTATTCTCGAGGGCTGTCAATGAATAGCTCACTAGTAGATAGTGAGAAATAATCAGTAGGACTAATATTCCATAATTAAAATTGTGAAATAATGTTCCTCACCAAAAACTGTTTACAGGCATTTATCACCATTCTGCTTTTTGCTATCTGGTTTCCCAAATTCCACCGGACAGGTTCCAAAAGTAACAGTCCTGTCTGAACACCATATACACTGTAGCCTCTTCCAGGTTATAATGTAACCAAGCTGTGTCTGTATGTTAAACACCATATACACTGTAACCTCTTCCAGGTTATAATGTAACCATGTCTGTATGCAGAAAAAAAACACAGGATATTTGTATCTCAATAAAACAGCTCTGCTTGGTTTGGTGAGTAATATCGACCAAATAAGCAATTTCCGCCCTCTTTGCATCAAATATGTATGCTGCGGAGACAAGTTAATTTGAAAAATGTTTAGGGTGACGGTGCTTCAAACAACAGCGCCCCAAAAAAATTAAACGTTGGAGGAAAAGTGGAACGGTCAATTAGTGTGCTTGCTGAAACTACACTTTTGTTATTCTTCATATTTCTTATGATTATTCTGCTTCTTCACGATGTGTTGTCAATATGTAGACTACTCACTGTGGCTGCTGTTCAGAAGGTCACTATCAAACAGAATGACAATTTAAACAATTATTGATATTTAGTAGCCTAGTCCTTTGTTCAAATGAAAAACCCTTTTATTTTCTCTTTATTCTAAAATTGGTAAGATTCTCAAGGTAGAATGATTTTTTATTTTATAAATGTGTGGTTTTAAGAACCAAAACGCAGTTATATGATATATGCAATTGTGTTATTTGTTCATATTCATAACATGTGGCAGGTAGCCTAGTGGTTAGAGCATTGGACTTGTAACCGAGGCTGTCATTGAAAATAAGAATTTGTTCTTCACTGACTTGCCTTGTTAAATAAAGGTAAAAAAAATACATGTAAAAAATCCAGCCTACAACATGCAGGCTGTATATGAGAAGTTTGCCTTTATGAAAGAAAAGGTTGGAGACCCCTGCTATAGGCCAAACTGTTCAAATATGGCCCATATTACCTGCTATAGCCCAAACTGTTCAAATATGGCCCATATTACCTACTATAGGCCAAACTGTTCAAATATGGCCCATATTACCTGCTATAGCCCAAACTGTTCAAATGTGACCCATATTCCCAGAGCTACATGTTATTCTTTCTTTTGCAGATTCGAGGTCGCAATTTATGGATTTACAGTGCTTATGACTTAAATCTGCTTGAAAATCTGAAATGAATAATGGGCAAATATTGCACAATCCAGATGTGCAAAGCTCATAGAGATTTGCCCAGAAAGACTCACAGCTGTAACCTCTGCCAAAGGAGATTCTAACATGTATTGATTCCGGGGTGTGAATACTCATCAAAATATATTATTCTTCATTATTCTTCATTAATCATAAAAAAACAAAGAACATTTTTCTTCCACTTTGAAATTACAGAGCATTTTGTGTAAATTGTTGACAAAAAAAGTGTCAATTAAATCAATTTTACTTTGTAACACATCCAAGACTTTCTATAGACTTTCTATAGACTTTCTATAGACTTTCTATAGCTGACCTCCAAAAAAATCTAATGTGACAAAGATAATGGTAAAATAATAATACGTTTGCAATACTATTTTCATGAGCACATAATCAATGACCAGATTTAAGTGCAAAACTCCAGTTTGCATTTTTCAAATGGACAGTTCTTGTTCAATGCCCTTGCAGATAACACTACCTTTGTAAGAACATTTGCTAGAAGATAAATCAATCAAAGTTTACGTGTAATTGTGCTGCATTACTGGGATTGCATTATTTGACACAAAAAAAGGAGATGAAAACTTAAATGTGCAATTTAATTTAGCTTTTTCTTAACCTACTAAAGTACACCATTCAAATTCAAAATCCTTATTGGGTAAAACAATATTATTCCTCCCATTTTTTCGATTTCATTTCCTCATTGTCATGCTTTATCCTGGCCACATTCTTAACAGTTTGGCCTGTCAATCGATCACTGTGGGTGGGATTGCCAGGGGAGGAGCAGGATATTAGTGAGAGTCACAGGGTGGTAGTGTTTCAGACCTGTCAATCGATCACTATGGGTGGGATTGTCAGGGAAGGGAGTAGATTAGTAATCTAGTTATTAAAACACTTTTTCAATGTAATTTATTATAATAAAACTTGAGAAAAATTATTTCCCCTGTTCAGAAACTGTGTAGAACTGCACTGCCCCCTACTGAGCTTTTTCACCCCCCCCCCCTTTCAGACTAAGTCAGGCACCCATGAGTGTGTGTGTGCCTCCCTTCCTCCTTCTGATTCTCTCTCTGTGTCTCTCTCTGTGTCTCTCTCTGTGTCTCTCTCTGTGTCTCTCTCGCTCTCTCTGTCTGTCTGTCTGTCTGTCTGTCTGTCTGTCTGTCTGTCTGTCTGTCTGTCTGTCTGTCTGTCTGTCTGTCTGTCTGTCTGTCTGTCTGTCTGTCTGTCTGTCTGTCTCTCTCTCTCTCTCTGCCTCTCTCTCTCTCTGTCTAGGAGGTGATGCAGATGGAGAGACAGCTAGGAGGTCGTCTGATTGATGAGCCCCACGTCCTGCTGTTTAAAGACAGCTACCACAACCTGCGCCTCTCCATCCACGACATGCCCCAGGCACACTGGAGGAGCAAACTACTGGCTGGGTACCAGGTGAGTTAGGGTCAGGATTAAGACCCATCCACGACATGCCCCAGGCACACTGGAGGAGCAAACTACTGGCTGGATACCAGGTGAGTTAGGGTCAGGGTTAAGACCAATCCACGACATGCCCCAGGCACACTGGAGGAGCAAACTACTGGCCGGATACCAGGTGAGTTTAAAATATATTTTCATTGTCAGTTACACCAAATATGTGCAGTGAAATGTGTTGTTTTACTGGGTCAGCCATAGCAGTACTGCGTCCCAAGAGCAAATTCAGGTTTAGTGCCTTGCTTAAGGGCACATCGGCAGTTTTGTTTCCTGCAACTCTACACATTTTGGAACAGGGCGGAGAGAAATGTTTGCAGTGATATCTGAGTGAGCGTGACTAACTGCAGTAACCTGGTATATTTATGTTTACCAATAGATGGCAGTATTGACTCAAGACAGTGGTTTGCTTTCCGATTTCCGTAGCTGTTTTCTATGTCTGCTCCTGTTGAAGTCGGAAGTTAACATACACCTTAGCCAAATACATTTAAACTCAGTTTTTCACAATTCCTGACATTTAATCCTAGTAAAAATTCACTGTCTTAGGTCAGTTAGGATTACCACTTTATTTTAAGAATGTTTAATGTCGGAATAATAGTAGAGAGAATGATTTGTTTCAGCTTTTCTTTCTTTCATCACATTCCCAGTGGGTCAAAAGTTGACATACACTCAATTGGAACTTGGTAGCATTGCCTTTAAATTGTTTAACTTGGGTCAAACATTTCGGGTAACCTTCCACAAGCTTCCCACAATAAGTTGGGTGAATTTTGGCCCATTTCTCCTGACAGAGCTGGTGTAACTGAGTCAGGTTTGTAGGCCTCCTTGCTCGCACATGCTTTTTCAGTTCTGCCCACACATTTTCTATGGGATTGAGTTCAGGGCTTTGTGATGGTCACTCCAAAACCTTGACTTTGTTGTCCTTAAGCCATTTTGCCTCAACTTTGGAAGTATGCTTGGAGTCATTGTCCATTTGGAAGACCCATTTGCGACTAAGCTTTCAAATCAAATCAAATGTATTTATATAGCCCTTCGTACATCAGCTGATATCTCAAAGTGCTGTACAGAAACCCAGCCTAAAACCCCAAACAGCAAGCAATGCAGGTGAAAGAAGCACGGTGGCTAGGAAAAACTCCCTAGGAAAAACTCCCTAGAAAGGCAAAAACCTAGGAAGAAACCTAGAGAGGAACCAGGTTATGAGGGGTGGCCAGTCCTCTTCTGGCTGTGCAGGGTGGATATTATAACAGAACATGATCAAGATGTTAAAATGTTCATAAATGACCAGCATGGTCAAATAATAATAATCATAGTAGTTGTCGAGGGTGCAACAAGCACGTCCGGTGAACAGGTCAGGGTTCCATAGCCGCAGGCAGAACAGTTGAAACTGGAGCAGCAGCACGGCCAGGTGGACTGGGGACAGCAAGGAGTCATCATGCCAGGTAGTCCTGAGGCATGGTCCTAGGGCTCAGGTCCTCCGAGAGAAAGACAGAAAGAGAGAAAGAGAGAATTAGAGAGAGCATATTTAAATTCACACAGGACACCGGATAAGACAAGAGAAATACTCCAGATGTAACAGACTGACCCTAGCCCCCCGACACATAAACTACTGCAGCATAAATACTGGAGGCTGAGACAGGAGGGATCAGAAGACACTGTGGCCCCATCCGATGATACCCCCGGACAGGGCCAAACAGGCAGGATATAACCCCACCCACTTTGCCAAAGCACAGCCCCCACACCACTAGAGGGATGTCTCCAACCACCAACTTACCGTCCTAAGACAAGGCCGAGTATAGCCCACAAAGATCTCTGCCATGGCACAACCCAAGGGGGGGCGCCAACCCAGACAGGAAGACCACGTCAGTGACTCAACCCACTCAAGTGACGCACCCCTCCCATGGACGGCATGGAAGAACACCAGTAAGCCAGTGACTCAGCCCCTGTAATAGGGTTAGAGGCAGAGAATCCCAGTGGAAAGAGGGGAACCGGCAAGGCCAGAGACAGCAAGGGCGGTTCGTTGCTCCAGCCTTTCCGTTCACCTTCACACTCCTGGGCCAGACTATACTTAATCATAGGACCTACTGAAGAGATAAGTCTTCAGTAAAGACTTAAAGGTTGAGACTGAGTCTGCGTCTCTCACATTGGTAGGCAGACCATTCCATAAAAATGGAGCTCTATAGGAGAAAGCCCTACCTCCAGCCGTTTGCTTAGAAATTCTAGGGACAATTAGGAGGCCTGCGTCTTGTGACCGTAGTGTACGTGTAGGTATGTACGGCAGGACCAAATCGGAAAGATAGGTAGGAGCAAGCCCATGTAATGCTTTGTAGGTTAGCAGTAAAACCTTGAAATCAGCCCTTGCCTTAACTTCCTGACTGATGTCTTGAGATGTTGCTTCAATATAACCACTTAATTTTCCTGCCTCATGATGCCATCTATTTTGTGAAGTGCACCAGTCCCTCCTGCAGCAAAGCACCCCCACAACATGATGCTGCCACCCCCGTGCTTCACGGTTGGGATGGTGTTCTTCGGCTTGCAAGCCTCCCCCTTTTTCCTCCAAACATAACGATGGTCATTATGGCCAAACAGTTCTATTTTTGTTTCATCAGACTAGAGGACATTTCTCCAAAAAGTACGATCTTTGTCCTCATGTGCAGTTGCAAACCGTAGTCTGGCTTTTTTATGGCGGTTTTGGAGCAGTGGCTTCTTCCTTGCTGAGCGGCCTTTCAGGTTATGTCGATATAGGACTCGTTTTACTGTGGATATAGATACTTTTGTACCTGTTTCCTCCAGCATCTTCACATGGTCCTTTGCTGTTGTTCTGGGATTGATTTGCACTTTTCTCACCAAAGTACATTCATCTCTAGGAGACAGAACACATCTTCTTCCTGAGCGGTATGATGGCTGTGTGGTCCCATGGTGTTTATACTTGCTTACTATTTTTTGTACAGACGAATGGTACCTTCAGGTGTTTGGAAATTTCTCCCAAGGATGAACCAGACTTGTGGAAGTCTACACATTTTTTTTATGAGATCTTGACTAATTTCTTTTTTATTTTTCCATGATGTCAAGCAAAGAGGCACTGAGTTTGAATGTAGGCCTTGAAATACATCCACAGGTACACCTCCAATTGACTCAAATTATGTAAATTAGCCTAACAGAAGCTTCTAAAACCATGACATCATTTTCTGGAATTTTCCAAGCTGTTTAAAGGCACAGTCGACTTAGTGTATGTAAACTTCTGACCTACTGGAATTGTGATACAGTGAGTTATAAGTGAAATAATCTGTATGTAAACAATTGTTGGAAAAATGACTTGTGTCACGCACAAAGTAGATGTCCTTTCCGACTTGCCAAAACTATAGTTTGTTAACAAGAAATTTGTGGAGTGGTTGAAAAATGAGTTTTAATGACTCCAACCTAAGTGTATGTAAACATCCGACTTCAACTGTATATATAACCATGCTTGAGAAAGCCTAAGAATGCTTATGCCAGGTGCATTAGGGAATGTTATTCTAAGTTACAATTAAATACTAAAATGTACTTACGTGTCTGGTGTCATCAATCTAAGAAGCCTCTTAAGATACTACATATTTGGTGACAAGGATGGGATGAAGTGGGATGAAATCAAACATGTCACCACAGAGACATTGACACTGCAGAAGGTGCTTTCAAAGCATAAGTGTGTTTTCAAAGAAGAGCTAGGGACATTAAAAGGGATCCAAGCTACCATTCATGTTGCTGCTGATGTCCCAGATTCTATAGGCCAAGATCAGTTCCATATGCCATGAAGCCTAAAGTGGATGTGGAAATTGACAGACTCTTAGCCGGGGATATAATTATTCCTGTCAAGTTCTCTGAGTGGGCAGCACCAGTTGTTCCCATATTAAAACCAGATGGTTCCATCAGATTATGCGGTGACTACAAGCTGACTGTAAATAGAGTTTCCTCTCTGGAGCAGTACCTTATACCCAAAGTGGAGGATTTGCTTTCAACATTAACCGGAGGGCAACAGTTCACAAAACTAGACATGAGTCACGCATATCAGCAAGTGCTAATGGTTAAAGCTTCACAGAAGTACCTGACCATAAACACCCACAGAGGTATGTTTACCTATAAAACACTTACCATTCAGGGTGTCTTCTGCACCAGCTATCTTCCAAAGAACCGTGGAGGGAGTTCTGCAGGGGATACCCAAGGTAGCGGTTTACCTCGACGATGTTCTGGTCACGGGAGTCACGAAGGAGGAGCATCTCAGAAACTTTTGAGAAGGATGGCGGAGGTCGGTCTCCAGCTGAAGAGGAGCAAGTGTACATTGTTAGCTGATGAAGTGCAGTACCTGGGTCACAAGGTGGATGCCAAGGGGTTACACACTGTCAAAGCTAAAGTGAGGGCTGTCTTGGAAGCTCCAGCTTTTACAAACGTTACAGCGCTGAAAGCCTGGCTAGGCTTACTGAACTATTACAATCGCTTCCTCCCGAACCTCTCTACCCTCCCGAACCTCTCTACCCTCTTAGTGCCACTGCATCAAACTTTAAGGAAATGGTCAGAAAGACAGGAAGAAGCTTTTGCAAAGTCAAAGGTGTTACTGTAATCAGCTGAAGTGCTAGTGCACTACTCAGCAGACAGAGATCTCATCTTATCGTGTGATGCCTCATCGTATGGTGTGGGGGTGGTGCTATCACACGGGATGGAAAATGGTGCAGAGAAACCTATCGGGTTCATGTCAAGAACGTTGTCGCCAGCAGAGAAAAAGTACTCTCAGCTGGACAAGGAACGACTGGCTGTCATATTTGGAATACAGAGATTCCACAAGTACTTATACGGGAGAACATTCACTATTGTGACGGACCATATGCCTCTGATCTCTCTATTCCATGAACAAAAGCTAGTACCACATGGTCTCTCCAAGAGTTCAACGTTGCACTGCGTGGCTCAGGGCCTACGAGTACAGAATCATTTACAAACCAGGTAGATACCATGGGACTGCTGATGCTCTGAGTAAGCTGTCCGTTCCACAAATCATCGCTCAGGTAGGAGAAAATGACCAAGTCTTGATGATCGATGTGTTGGATGATGCATCGGTGAACACACAAATCAGGCAAACGGACTTCAAAGGATGTGACGTTATCACAAGTGCATGAATTTATCCTGAAAAGATGGCCTACAGTGACAGAGCCTCAGATGCCTTACTACACTCACAGCTTGGCCTTGAGTGTTGTAGATAGGTGTGTTCTGTGGGGTTCAAGAGTAGTTATCCCACCACAAGGGTGGGGTATGCTACTGAAGTTGTTACATCAGTCACATCCAGGTATGTCGAGAATGAAAGGCCTAGTGAGGTCATATATCTGGTGGCCAAAGACGGACCACGATGTGGAAAATGAGGGTAGCCGGTGTGCAGATTGTCAGAGTAACAGGAAGTCACCCCCCACCCCACCACAGCGCCATTACATCCATGGGAATGGCCAGAAAAACCATGGACACGACTACATGTGGCCTACGCTGGACCTTTCCTAGAGAAAATGTTCCTTGTGCTGATTGATTCGCATTCAAAGTGGATGGAGGTTTACCCAATGAACACGTCAACATTGTACGCTACAATTGAGAAGTTGAGACAAAGCTTCAGTATCATGGGATTGCCTCAAATGTTGGTTAGTGACAATGCTACTTGTTTTACAAGCACTGAATTCACAAGTTTTTATGAAACAAAATGTAATTCAGCATGTAACGTCGGCCCCTTTTCACCCATCTTCAAACGGATTAGCAGAATGTGGGGTTCAGACCTTGAAGGAGGGGATGAGGAAGATGCAAGGGCCCAGCATTGAAACAAAGGTGTCAAGATTCTTGTTTTTAGCTACAGGATTACTCCTCAAGCTACACCTGGGTTGTCACCTGCAGAAATGCTGATGTCAAGGAGGTTAAGGTCAATCTTGGATCTCATCAGGCCAGACGAGAAAGTGAAAATACAACAAAAGCAATGGAATAAATAACAGAATCATGACAATAGAGTCAAACTCAGAAGTTTCTCACCTGGAGAGGATGTCTACACATAAAAAAAACTATGGGTTTGGTCCTAAATGGATTCCAGCTACCATTGAGGATTGCTCAGGACCAGTATCCTATACTGTGATCATCAGAAGTAGACAAAGAGTAAGGAGACACATGGATGTTTCTGTTTTAAAACAAGTTTGCTGCAATTCTACACATTTTTTCACGGGCAGAGAGAAAAATTAGCAATTTTGCAGCTAATTTAATGCAATTCCATACATTTTTCCATAGGGTAGAGGCAAAGATTTGCAGTGATATGAATGGAGTGAATTCGACAAAGATTACTTAAATAACTGGCTAGACTAATTTACCAATTTCCAAATTTTTTTGCGGACATGGGCAGATTGAGTGGCTGACAAAACAAGAGAAACTGCTGATGTACAACAACAGCATGTGTATGTTTTAGTATTCTAACTCAGTAAGTTGAGACCCTGACTTAAAATCAATTGTTTTGTTTTTGGAAATTGTCCTCCAGTTGCCCATCCCTGCCCTATAAAGAGCCATATAGACCCTGGTCAACCCTGTCCTATATAGAGCCATATGGCTCCTGGTCATCCCTGCCCTATATAGAGCCATATGGCCCCTGGTCGTCCCTGCCCTATATAGAGCCATATGGCCCCTGGTCATCCCTGCACTATATAGAGCCATATGGCCCCTGGTGGCCCCTGGTCGTCCCTGCCCTATATAAAGCCATATGGCCCCTGGTTGTCCCTGCCCTATATAGAGCCATATGGCCCCTGGCCACCCCTGCCCTATATAGAGCCATATGGCCCCTGGTCATTCCTGCCCTGTATAGAGCCATATGGCCCCTGGTCGTCCCTGTCCTATATAGAGCCATATGGCCCCTGGTCATCCCTGCCCTATATAGAGCCATATGGCCCCTGGTCGCCCCTGTCCTATACAGGGCCATATGGCCCCTGGTCGTCCCTGTCCTATATAGAGCCCTGTGGCCCCTGGTCGTCCCTGCCCTATATAGAGCCCTGTGGCCCCTGGTCATCCCTGTCCTATATAGAGCCCTGTGGCCCCTGGTCATCCCTGTCCTATATAGAGCCATATGGCCCTGGTCATCCCTGCCCTATATAGAGCCATATGGCCCCTGGTCATCCATGCCCTGTATAGCGCCATATGGCCCCTGGTCGTCCCTGCCCTATATAGAGCCATATGGCCCCTGGTCATTCCTGCCCTGTATAGAGCCATATGGCCCCTGGTCGTCCCTGTCCTATATAGAGCCATATGGCCCCTGGTCATCCCTGCCCTATATAGAGCCATATGGCCCCTGGTCGTCCCTGACCTATATAGAGCCATATGGCCCCTGGTAATCCCTGCCCTATATAGAGCCATATGGCCCCTGGTTGCCCCTGTCCTATATAGGGCCATATGGCCCCTGGTCGTCCCTGCCCTATATAGAGCCATATGGCCCCTGGTCGTCCCTGTCCTATATAGAGCCATATGGCCCCAGGTCATCCCTGCCCTATATAGAGCCATATGGCCCCTGATCATCCCTGCCCTATATAGAGCCATATGGCCCCTGGTCGTCCCTGCCCTATATAGAGCCATATGGCCCCTGGTCGTCCCTGCCCTATATAGAGCCATATGGCCCCTGGTCGTCTCTGCCCTATATAGAGCCATATGGCCCCTGGTCATCCCTGCCCTATATAGAGCCATATGGCCCCTGGTGGCCCCTAGTCGTCCCTGCCCTATATAAAGCCATATGGCCCCTGGTTGTCCCTGCCCTATATAGAGCCATATGGCCCCTGGCCATCCCTGCCCTATATAGAGCCATAATGGCCCCTGGTCATCCCTGTCCTATATAGAGCCATATGGCCCCTGGTCATCCCTGTCCTATATAGAGTTGTCGTGTCTTTGGGGTACCATTAAACTGAAGACATGTTTATCAATTAACTCCCTGTAATTATTATCACGCGATTAAACTGATTAATCGTTTAATTGTAATTAACTGGAGATCGGGGCACCAAGGAAAAAATTCAGATTACAAAGTTATAATTTTCCTAATATAACTTTCCTATATTATAATATTATAGTATAGGCCGATTATCTTCTGGTTTAAATGGTGTATTTTACCTCGCGTCCAGTCTCATTCCAAACGTCGTAAATTGTTGTATCTGCACGAACCCAGTCTTTACTAAAATCATCCATACATCAATTGTCTTAAAATCGTTTATTTACTACACTAAGTAATTAACAGAAAACATACAAACCGTAATTATCGTCACAAAGAATTGGTAGAGGAATGTGCCCTTGTGGGCTAAACAGGCAGGTCGGCCTGTTGAACAATGGATCATAAAAGGTCAGCTGTGGCACACAGAGTTCATTAATATTAACAATTGATATGCTAATCCTTTGCACATGAATGCTCACTCATTCGGGAACAATTGCAATCAATATATATTTACGCTCAGGGTGTCCTCGGGATCCTTGTTGGAGAGTTCTGTTCTGTTGGAGAGTTTTGTCCGCATTCTCTCTCTCTCTCTCTCTCTCGGTTAGAATGGATCTTTCAGAGCGACATTCATTAATGTCATCATAGAATGGGTGTTTCGTCAGTCTTCGCGTTCAATGATATAATTTCTAGCTGCAGACTATTAATTAATATCAAAGACTTGTTCTTATTCTGTCGGTCTCGATAGTCTAAAAGTTAACCACGTGGTGTAGTTCACTTTCAGTATAGGAATTGGATGGTCAAACCTACTGGCCAACTCGCCATGGAGTGGAGGCCTGGTCTGAAGAAAGTAAATCAGGGTGGGGGTTTTATAGGTGACCCTAGAACAGGCTTGTCAAATGACGCCTGGTCCTGTCTGTGTCCCTGGGGGGTGTGCCGATGACTGAGTTAAGCTTGGTACAGAAATACAATTCTATCACATTAACATCAGTACATAGCATCTCAATGTATTACAAATAGCTTTATCCTTATTAATACATTTTATACAACCATGTGGATGCAAGTCTCATCGCTGAGGCTATTATATAAACAGTTTTATGGTAATATGGCTATATTGTCTCTTCTGAGTATCACAAAATTGTACCAAGCGGACCAGTTCGTAGCTGGATTCTTCACCAATCTTCCATACCTTCTCCAGAACACAAATGTCGCTTGGCTCCCCAATTCTGTGAGTTGGAAGAATTTCCTGTGTCTCTCTATGGGCCATGTGGCAAGAGATTCTCCTCTTAGAGTTTTTACAACCCTTTCACATAGGGCCTGGGTGGGGGAAGGTAGGTTGGGGGATGGTACAAAGGGGGGAGGGGGTCAACTGTCCTCCCTGTACCCAAAGAGGCCAACGTCATGACATACCCTCCCTGGTGGTTTGGATCTTGTTTATCCTGCAAGTTACAAATCAACATAAAATCATGACCACGTGATGTCCCGTTGGTAGATCATCGTTGCAGTCCCCTCTGTTGGTTGAACTGTTATAGGCCCTCTGGAAACGGAGCAAACCACCACAAGGATGGACAGTTGATGTCCAGTTGGTGGTCGCCGTTGCGGTCTCCTCTAGTGGTGTACCTTGGTAGGTTCCCTGGAAGCTGCAAAGTACCCCAGGAAGGGCCAGGGGATGTCCTGGTTGTTGATCGCCGTTGCGGTCCCCCCCTCTGGTGGTTTACCTTGGTAGTCTCTCTGACAGCGGGCATGCCACCACAAGGATAGGCTGTGGGTGTCCGGATTTGGGGTCGCCGTTGCGGACCCTTCGTCCAGACTGGAAGATCTGGGCAGTAACTTAGGCAGATGTTAACAACGCACACACACTCATTAAATATATATAATTACATTCATTCCCCAATGAGCGGCGTTGTGGCACTAAGTGATGGTTGTATGGGGACTTTGTTTATGGCTCTATCACTTCCTAAGTGTCAAAGGAACTGAACCGAAAAGGAATGAAAGCATAAACAAAACAAAAAATATACAAAATATAGTTCTCACACAAAAAAATAGTCTAATTGGACTGTATTCTATATACATCCAATGTTCTGGCAAAATTATTATCATGGTATTGTCTCTAATGCCATATCTAGGGTTTTTCCTACTTGGTGTGTTGCTTAGGCGCTATCCTAAGTTGAAAACTATGTGATAAGTCTACAGCTGTAATGCACTAGTTTTGGGCAGTCTACAGGGATGACCTATGGACTTCTGGGAAGAAAACTGGTGAGTGCTGTAGAGTCAAAGGCCTAGAAGTAAATGTTCAACTTTACTAAGGCTGGTATATTGCTTGGGCCCTTAAGTGGTCCTAGCATAAATCCTAATTGGATGTTCCGTTGTGCATGTGCGCTTATGCTTACACAAGCGCGCATGTCAAGGGAAGAAAACCAAGTATCCGGGCAGATTACAACTTGTTCAGAATGAGTCTGACGAAGTCAGGTAATTTTCAGGTCAATGCCTGGAGGTCAGTCAGAATTGGTGTCAAGGGAGTCTGTAGTATTTTTTCTACAAGTCACTGTGTCTTCCACTACTGTAGTGGCGATAGGTATGAAGTCTATTTCATAGCTATGTTATCCACGTAGGAGCTAACCTCACGACGGAAGTACTCTTTAAGTATTGGACCAGTCATACGTGGTGTGATCATGGTTCATGACTAATAATTTTCCTCCTGAATGGAGGGTCCTATTTATTAGTGACGTGTGTTAACCATTGGAAGAGTGCACTGGAGATTCCCCTCCACGTGTTGCACTCTGAGTGACTCCTATGTCGCTGTTGTCAATGGTAATTTGATTGGTTAAGTCTCTAACCTTCTTACTGATTGTAGCTGGACTGACTGTTGCTAGTATTGGTACTGGTACTCAAGGGGACCAGTTATCCTACCGATTTATTCTGAAATATTATCTACCGGAACACATGATTGGAGCATTTTACTAGTTGTATTGTAGTTGAACCTACACATGGCAAAGAATGGTTTATTGATGCCATTTGTTTTGGAGGTGGACAAGTCCACTGGACTTCCTTTACGACCAGTGTGGTACACCTCAGTACTATCTTAGATGTCTTCTAAGATAATCCCCGTCTAGGGACCTGTCTGCTCCTCACTGTTCTCATAGGAGAGTTTACAACTAGATTTGATTTATGCTCTGGCGGCCTCGTACGTTGTTGTCCGTAGTCTTGACCCCCCCCCACCGGCCTCGATGAGGCTCATCATGGGTCTGGGCTACTATTCCCCCCCTTTGTGCCTCGGGACCCCCCCACCAGCGGGTGGTGTTGGTGTCCGATGCGCAAACGAGAAGATCGGACCCTACGTACGAGTTTTCAGCGGCCGCGTTGTTATGAGAATGGCTGTAACCTTTCAACCAAATCTCCTGGTGTTTGTGCTTCAAAACGCTCAGTGGCTGTCGAGGTCTGTCAGTCACCACCGCGTCCGCGTGTGGCTACCTCTTCATTACCTGCGAACTGAGACGAGGATATCGGTCTGTGATATCGCAAAGTGTTTCACCAGTGGGAGTCATCGGGTCAGTTGCTGGACTGACGCCATTAGTGTCATTGTAAGGGGTGACAGTCCCCAACAAAGCGGAAGGTGTATCATCGGAAGCAGAGTATACTCTGTGCATCAATGTTTTACTTGCTGAGACGTCCGCAGTGCTTGCGGAAGTGTCCATAGGGCAAGAGAAGTTCATCTCAACTATCGTATTGCACGACTGCAAGGAGGAGGGAAGTTGCTTATTCACAGAGACAGCTGGCTCGAAATCATGAAAAGAATGGTCGGCTGATGGAATGTGTCGAGATATCGTACTATCTCCGTGGATTGGATTCTGTATCAAGAGGTTTCTAAACGTCTTTTTCCCAAGGGGTGCTTTCGACAGATACCCCTCGTGAAGGACTGCGTTGCAGCTAGCGTTAGGGGGAGACAGTGTGGTCAGTGGAGAAGGCACTGTGGCCTGTGACCATACCTGGTTGGTTTTCCAATCCATCAATGGGAGTAACCGATCCATCAAGTCTGCTCCAAGTAGCAGGGGTACAGTTTCGATGCTGGTAACATACACAGGGCGAACGAGCGATACGTCCTGGAAGTGTAGTTTCAGCATGACTCTCAATGTGAGAGGCGAGGTAGTCTGAGTGACCCCTCGAAGTTTAGTGTCGCATCGTTCCACTTTTAACCAACGTTTAGTTGGCTTCAAAGCCCTTTTGAGATCATCAAACAATGTTTGAGAGATGAGTGATATTGTCGCACCCGAATCAATTAGCGCATGACAAGCTAAGCAGTCCTCCAGGAATGTTTCCAGGTATGGCCGTTTAGATTCGTGGTTAGTGGACATATTCCCCACAAAGTGGAATGGTCGTTCGCAACGACGTGATGTGCCATGTCTGTTCAAGATGGAAGCAGATTGACTTTTCCGATTTTGAGTGGGCTTGGCTTTAACTAAGCGTTTGACCTTTATCTTCGCAACTTTTGTATCGGAGTCTATAGACAGAGCCCGGGGTCTTGTTTCTTGATCAAGCCGGCCCTGGATAGGGTCTTGAATGAGAGCGGGAGAAATTTGAACTTTAACGTCCATGCTATGGGTGTTAATTCCTGCGGACCTGGTGTCCGATAATTCCCCGTCTAGTCCTTGTGACTTATCTTTTACCCTTTTCTCAAATTGTTCTCGCTTAAGTTCTTCCCGTAGTGGGACTTCTGGAGAACATTGGTCTACGTTTTGATCGTCCTTCAACCCTTTGTTACCCTTGTGCTCTGACACTTTTTGTGGGTTGGGTGCAGGAACGTAGCGAACGGGTCGATTGTAGCGGTAGTCATGTTGATGGCTACGTACTTTACAGTTATTTCGACCGCGGAGGTTATTGGAACCATGGTTTCGTGGTAGAAACTGTTGTTGTGCGTCATCTCTCGACGCTCCAATACCTGATAATGCACCCTCTAACTGGAGTGAGTGCTCCTGGTCAAACTTCAAAACCGAGTGGTCAGGGCTCTTAGCGTTGTGAACTTTTGATGCCTCAAAAGCTGTGCTTGCAAGCTCTCTGAGTTGTAAGATAGGCAAGCCAACGTGGGCGGCAGGGCCCAAGTAGGTAATGAAGGTGGGATACATGTTCGACAGAAACATTTGTTTGAATGGTAACAGCTCTTCCATTCCTGTTTCTGTGAGTAGGCCAAAGTAAGCTGAACGAAGCCTATGATAGAAAGCTTGTGGGTGTTCGTTCCGAGCTTGTTTGACGGTGTTAGCCAGTGAGCTATCGTGTTTGCGAGTCACAGAACCACTGAATTCTAATTTCAAAGCTGTGGCAAGTTTAGCGTAGTCATTTAGCACGTGTTGCTGTTGTAGACGAATGAACCTCGTCACGTGTCTATTCGACGTTCGCTTCAACAGGTAAACCCTGTCAGAACCCGTAGCGTTCGGGTAGCCACCCAACGCGTCCTCTATGTCAGCTAGGAACGTCTCGGTATTGTTTGGCTGACCTGGAACGGGGTCAAAGGTGGGGAAATTCTTGACGAGTTTGTCAAGGTATTCCGCGCCAAGCGGGCGGAGAGGGTTGGCTTCATCCTGTGGAGAAATTGGGGCCGAAAGGCCAAGAGAAGAAGCCAAGCCTTGTTGTTGTTGACCAAGAGGCGCCATATTACTCAGTGCCAAAGGGCCAAGAGGAGAAGACTGAGGGACACATGAAGGAGGCAAGGTCTGAAACCTATTGTCTTCACTCCTGTGAGTACAGGTCTCCGGTTGCTTGGATGGGTAGTCGCGCTGTAGAGCGTGACCATTCTGGATTTCCTCCAGATGGTACCTAAGGGTGGAATTCTGCTGCATTGCAGAGTCCACTTGAGCGCTTAAAGTACCGATTTTGGACACGTGAGTGTCACACCTGCACCTTTCGGTCTCAAACTTATCTGTCATGGTTTGCAGATAGAGGTCTTGAGTACGGAGCGAGAGATTCAGTGATGAGATTTCCTCTGCTTGCTTAGAAATCAATATTTCCATCCTCATCACCTGAGTTCTCTCATCATTCATTTGGTCAGCGACTTCAATAAGTTCTGCTGATTTATCATCCAACTTTGTCATTGTGTTCATTAACTGATCGTCTTTGGTCTGCAGCGCTTTGAGGAGAACCGTGTTATTTTGAGTAACATTCAACAAAACAGCATACATGTTGTCAAGTTGAGCGCTCCTGTTTGTAGATAACTCTTCAGATTTATCTAGTTTGGCGTGGACATCATCGTATTTAGTTTTGGCTAAATCGAGTTGTTCCTGTAGCATATGATTTGTTCCTGTAGAAAATGATTTTGTTGAAGAGCTTGTGCTTGTTCATCGTCATGCATTTTTGCAATTAAATTTAATTGTTCAGTTTTCGAACGCAGTTCCATAGCTAGCAGAATTTTCCCTTGTCTGCATTGGTCATTGGTTTCCCGGTTCTCTCCACCTGTCCCTTTATGTCTACCGTTACCTGCTCGTGCTTCAGCTGTGCACTGCGGTATTAGACAGATGGCAATCTCGGATGGCAAGACATCAGAGCTAGACTGGAGAGAACCTTTACGAGGCCTGCGCCCGATGGTTGATTTTGGAAAGCATTGTTGTCTGCTTTTCCACTAATGGCATAATTAGGGTTGTTATCGCTGCTGAGGTCAGAGATCAATCCATTTACGGGTGGAGGTTCACTAAGTAGCGGGCGAGTGGGGACCACCCCCTCTGATAGCTTGCACATCATTAGAACATTTGAAAGGAAAAAATGTTTTTCCTAATTTTCCAAAATTTGGTTTTGGAATGTGGGGAGCTGCAAAGACGATTTTAATCTATTTATAGACGTTAATGAACCATCAGTACTGTACAGTACTGTGGAAGTTGGACGTGATTGAATTTGCAAAAGCAAATTGAATTAATCAATGCCAATGATTAGTCCTACCTGGGTAGAATATCTGGGTATTAAACTTGAATTACCTGAGAGGTTGCTTCATCCAGGTTAATATGCAAAGTTTAAGTTGTCTCATTTAATTGGAAGAACCTAGAAAGGTATGTTCGACAATTTAACTTATTAAATTGAATGAGACGATAATCCATACAATCTCCATTGATTGGATATCATAAGTGTAAACCGTAGGTCAAATGTTGGGACCCTTCACCACTAGGGTACGCTCCTCCCTGGGCTGAAGGCACATGGGATTCACTCCCGTCAGTAACGGGTTTGGTCACTGTGCTTTGCTAAAGCAGATTTTACTGATTAATCTATTTATGATATATCAAACCTGTATAGGCTATCTGGGAATTAACTTTGAATTACCTGAGAGGTTGCTTCATCAAGGTTAATATGCAAAGTTTAAGTTGTCTCATTTAGTTGGAAGAACCTAGAAAGGTATCTTCGACAATTTAACTAAATAAATTGAATGAGGCAATGATACCCAAGCAATTCAGATTGCGGGGTTATCATAACAGTAATGTAGTTTAAATGTTTAGGGTACATTCACCACTATACTTTCCCTTAAGGCCGAAGCCACATGGGGTTCACTCCAGTCAGTAATGGGTTTTACTGAATGTGCTTTGCTAAAGCAGATTTTACTGATTAATCTATTTATGATATATCAAACCTGTATAGGCTATCTGGGAATTAACTTTCAATTAACCTGAGAGCATTGCTTCATCTAAGTTAAGTTTGGAAAAAGTTAATATTGTCTCATTGTAGACGCCCAATCAATTTTGGATATTATTTAAAAGATCCACTTGAAAAGGTAAATCTGGCAATTTCACTTGTTAGTTAAATTGAATGAGACGTCATATCCAGTCAATTGCGATTGTCTGGATATGTTACCGTGCTCCACGTTTGGATTTCCCCTAGAGATGTACTGGCAATTCTTCACCACCAGGTGAAGTACAAAGGTCGGGACTTCCGTCGCGCCAGGCGGAGAGATTAAAACGTGGCACAGGGAGAGGAAATGTTCCCTCTCTGTTAGCTTGCCCGTAATGCTAAGCTATTGCTACTTGGTTCAGGAGTATCCTTCAAAGCACCAAAATAGGGTCCTTTCACTATGGAAAGGGTGGGTTTTCTAGTGACGTCTCACCTTAACCCCATTCAGCATATTCTGCTAGCGTTTATGCTGACCGGAGCGACACGGTACTTAAATACAGATACGCATACGGTCTGCCCACACTGTCTTATTCGGCTCGGTTACCGGACAGTTAACTTCTAATTTCTAACCTTACTCTAGAAGTTAATATTGACCGACAGAAATAGTACCGTTTGGCCTAACGGACTAAATCTGGAATTTATCCCTCACTGCTATCGACATAAGACCGGAGCCACTCTAAATAGCTTCTCCCAATGGAAAATACACAATCACTTTGTTTAGATAGCAGGCTGTTTGTACAATTCTGTTCACACAATAGATATATAGAATTTCACAGCAAAGTCCAATTCTATCTTAGATTCCTCGCACGGGGGCTCCATAAATGTCGTGTCTTTGGGGTACCATTAAACTGAAGACATGTTTATCAATTAACTCCCTGTAATTATTATCACGCGATTAAACTGATTAATCGTTTAATTGTAATTAACTAGGAGATCGGGGCACCAAGGAAAATATTCAGATTACAAAGTTATAATTTTCCTAATATAACTTTCCTATATTATAATATTATAGTATAGGCCGATTATCTTCTGGTTTAAATGGTGTATTTTACCTCGCGTCCAGTCTCATTCCCAACGTCATAAATTGTTGTATCTGCACGAACCCAGTCTTTACTAAAATCATCCATACATCAATTGTCTTAAAATCGTTTATTTACTACACTAAGTAATTAACAGAAAACATACAAACAGTAATTATCGTCACAAAGAATTGGTAGAGGAATGTGCCCTTGTGGGCTAAACAGGCAGGTCGGCCTGTTGAACAATGGATCATAAAAGGTCAGCTGTGGCACAAAGAGTTCATTAATATTAACAATTGATATGCTAATCCTTTGCACATGAACGCTCACTCATTCGGGAACAATTGCAATCAATATATATTTACGCTCAGGGTGTCCTCGGGATCCTTGTTGGAGAGTTCTGTTCTGTTGGAGAGTTTTGTCCGCGTTCTCTCTCTCTCTCTCTCTCTCGGTTAGAATGGATCTTTCAGAGCGACATTCATTAATGTCGTCATAGAATGGGTGTTTCGTCGGTCTTCGCTTTCAATGATATAATTTCTAGCTGCAGACTATTAATTAATATCAAAGACTTGTTCTTATTCTGTCGGTCTCGATAGTCTAAAAGTTAACCACGTGGTGTAGTTCACTTTCAGTATAGGAATTGGATGGTCAAACCTACTGGCCAACTCGCCATGGAGTGGAGGCCTGGTCTGAGGAAAGTAAATCAGGGTGGGGGTTTTATAGGTGACCTTAGAACAGGCTTGTCAAATGACGCCTGGTCCTGTCTGTGTCCCTGGGGGGTGTGCCGATGACTGAGTTAAGCTTGGTACAGAAATACAATTCTATCACATTAACATCAGTACATAGCATCTCAATGTATTACAAATAGCTTTATCCTTATTAATACATTTTATACAACCATGTGGATGCAAGTCTCATCGCTGAGGCTATTATATAAACAGTTTTATGGTAATATGGCTATATTGTCTCTTCTGAGTATCACAAAATTGTACCAAGCGGACCAGTTCGTAGCTGGATTCTTCACCAATCTTCCATACCTTCTCCAGAACACAAATGTCGCTTGGCTCCCCAATTCTGTGAGTTGGAAGAATTTCCTGTGTCTCTCTATGGGTCATGTGGCAAGAGATTCTCCTCTTAGAGTTTTTACAACCCTTTTACAACCCTGGGTGGGGGAAGGTAGGTTGGGGGATGGTGCAAAGGGGGGAGGGGGTCAACTGTCCTCCCTGTACTCAAAGAGGCCAACGTCATGACAGAGTCATATGGCCCCTGGTCATCCCTGCCCTGTATAGAGCCATATGGCCTCTGGTCATCCCTGCCCTATATAGAGCCATATGGCCCCTGGTCGTCCCTGCCCTATATACATAGGGAGCATGATGTAATTTGGGACACAGTCATTATGTCAGTGTTTGGTAACTGGTACATTTTGGTCATTTATCAGACTATAATGAACATGAGGTGGTTTAACGAAAAGTCTAAAAGACTTTTGACCACATTTTTAAAAATGACTTTAGACATAAATTTCTCTTCAATGCTGCTGAGATAAAGATGGTCCCTTCGTGGTCCCTTTTTCGGGAAATGTTCAGATTTTTTTTTTTTTTTTGATCATTTGAAATATTTCTAGGATAGAGGGAGTTGGAGAGAGTCAGGGACTTGCACGACTTCTGCCTAAAAAACCATTGTGGCCTTGCTTCAGGCTTAGTGGATCAGTATGCCGTGCCTTCAGAGAGGGGGGACTGTGTGTGTGTGTGTGTGTGTGTGTGTGTGTGTCAGGCTCCACAGCTGCTGTCTGATTGGGTCTACTAGGAGCCTCTCTCAAAGGGAGCTCAGATCAAATATAGAAGAGTGTATTAATACACCTGGAACTACCTTCACATCCTGACTCCTGGAACCTCTCAACCGCTCCTCTCCTCTTCTCTCCTACTCCCTCCCTCCCTCTCTCCACCTCTTTCCTTTACCTCCACCTCTCCTCTCCTACTCCCTCCCTCCTTCCCTCCACCTTTTTCCTTTACCTCCACCTCTCCTCTCCTACTCCCTCCCTCCTTCCCTCCACCTCACCTCTTCTCTCCTACTCCCTCCCTCCCTCTCTCCACCTCTTTCCTTTACCTCCACCTCTCCTCTCCTACTCCCTCCCTCCTTCCCTCCACCTCCCCTCCCCTCTCCTACTCCCTCCCTCCCTCTCTCCACCTCTTTCCTTTACCTCCACCTCTTCTCTCCTACTCCCTCCCTCTCTCTCTCCACCTTTTTCCTTTACCTCCACCTCTCCTCTCCTACTCCCTCCCTCCTTCCCTCCACCTCACCTCTTCTCTCCTACTCCCTCCCTCTCTCTCTCCACCTCTTTCCTTTACCTCCACCTCTCCTCTCCTACTCCCTCCCTCCTTCCCTCCACCTCCCCTCTCCTCCACCCTCCCTCCCTCCCTCACCTCCACCTCTTCTCTCCTACTCCCTTCCTCCCTCTCTCCACCTCTTTCCTTTACCTCCACCTCTCCTCTCCTACTCCCTCCCTCCTTCCCTCCACCTCCCCTCTCCTCTCCTACTCCCTCCCTCCCTCTCTCCACCTCTTTCCTTTACCTCCACCTCTTCTCTCCTACTCCCTCCCTCTCTCTCTCCACATTTTTCCTTTACCTCCACCTCTCCTCTCCTACTCCCTACCTCCTTCCCTCCACCTCTCCTCTCCTACTCTCTCCCTCCCTCTCTCTCTCCACCTCTTTCCTTTACCACCCCCTCTTCTCTCCTACTCCCTCCCTCCCTCTCTCTCTCCACCTCTTTCCTTTACCTCCACCTCTCCTCTCCTACTCCCTCCCTCCCTCTCTCCACCTCTTTCCTTTACCTCCACCTCTCCTCTCTTACTCCCTCCCTCCTTCCCTCCACCTCTCCTCTTCTCTCCTACTCCCTCCCTCCCTCCCTCTCTCCACCTCTTTCCTTTACCTCCACCTCTCCTCTCCTACTATCTCCCTCCTTCCCTCCACCTCTCCTCTTCTCTCCTACTCCCTCCCTCCCTCTCTCCACCTCTTTCCTTTACCTCCACTTCTCCTCTCCTACTCCCTCCCTCCTTCCCTCCATCTCCCCTCTCCTCTCCTCTCCTACTCCCTCCCTCCCTCTCTCCACCTCTTTCCTTTACCTCCACCTCTCCTACTCCCTCCCTCCTTCCCTCCACCTCTCCTCTTCTACTCTCTCCCTCCCTCCCTCCCTCCCTCCCTCCCTCCCTCCCTCCACCTCTTTCCTTTACCTCCACCTCTCCTCTCCTTCACACTTGCTTGGCCTACTGCAGCTGGATAAGTAGAGAGGGGAGAGAGGAACCAAGAGAGAGATAATTAAATATAGAATGAGACAGAGAGAGAGAAAGATAGAGAGAGAGAGATTGAAAATTGAGAGGGAGAGCGAGAGAGAGAGAAAGTACACAGTGGCAGAATACCTGACCCAAACTTAAGGAAAGGTTTGACTATGTACAGACTCAGTGAGCATAGTCTTGCTATTGAGAAAGGCCACCGTAGGCAGACCTGGCTCTCAAGAGAAGACAGGCTATGTGCAACACTGCCCACAAAATGAGGTGTAAACTGAGCTGCACTTCCTAACCTTCTGCCAAATGTATGACCATATTAGAGACACATATTTCCCTCGGATTACACAGACCCACAAAAATGTGAAAACAAACCCCATTTTGATAAACTCCCATATCTACTGGGTGAAATACCACAGTGTGCCATCACAGCAGCAATATTTGTGACCTTGCCACAAGAAAAGGGCAACCAGTGAAGAACAAACACCATTGTAAATATAACCCATATTTATTTTGAACTATTTTCACATCGTTACAACACTGTATATAGACATAATATGACATTTGTAATGTCTTTATTATTTTGGAACTTCTGTGAGTGTAATGTTTAATGATACTTTTATATTGTTTATTTCACTTCTGTTTATTATCTATATCACTTGCTTTGGCAATGTAAACATATGTTTCACATGTCGATAAAGCCCTTTGAATTGAAGTGAGAGAGAGTGCTGTCTGTGAGTTCCTGGCTCTAACTCTCCTAGTCTGAGAGCAGCAGGTTCCTAAAGAGAAAACTGTGTCTGTGCCAAAATAAACAGCAGCAGTAGCAGAAACACAATACACTAGAACAGACAGAGCCTGAGTCCCAGATTGCACCCTATGGGCCCTGGTCAATAGCAATATATATATTTTTAAATTGATTTAACCTTTATTTAACTAGGCAAGTCAGTTAAGAACAAATTCTTATTTACATTGACGGCCTACGCCGGCCAAACCCAGACGACGCTGGACAAATTATTCGCCGCCCTATGGGACTCCCAATCACGGCCGGATGTGATACAGCCTGGAATCGAACCAGGGACTGTAGTGACACCTCTTTCACTGAGATGCAGTGCCTTTAGACCGCTGCACCACTCGGGAGGGAATAGGGTGTAATTTAGGACAGGAATCAGTCTCTTCTCAGCGAGGCGTCAGAAATGGTTTCTCTCTCTGGGCTGCTGAAGACTCACTCACTCTCTCTCTCTCTCTCTCTCTCTCTCTCTCTCTCTCTTTCTCTCTCTCCTGTCCGCCTGGGTCACAGTGTCCCCATCTGATCACATGTGAGTACTGCAGCTGCTCTCCCCTCTGAATTGTTTAAAATTTTATTTCACCTTTATTTAACCAGGTAGGCCTGTTGAGAACAAGTTCTCATTTACAACTGCGACCTGGCCAAGATAAAGCAAAGCAGTGCGACACAAACAACATAGAGTTACACATGGAATAAACAAATGTACAGTCAATAACACAATAGAAAAATATATATACAGTGAGTGCAAATGAGGTAAGATTAGGGAGGTAAGGCAATAAATAGGCCATATTGGTGAAATAATTACAATTTAGCAATTAAACACTGGAGTGATAGATGAGCAGAAGATGAATGTGCAAGTAGAGATATTGGGGTGCAAAGGAGCAAAAAAATAAATAACAATATGGGGATGAGGTGGGCGATTTCCAGATGGGCTGTGTACAGGTGCAGTGATCTGTGAGCTGCTCTGACAGCTGATGCTTAAAGTTAGTGAGGGAGATATGAGTCTCCAGCTTCAGTGATTTTTGCAATTCGTTCCAGTCATTGGCAGCAGAGAACTGGGAGGAAAGGTGGCCAAAGGAGGAGTTGGCTTTGGGGGTGACCAGTGAGATATACCTCCTGGAGCGCGTGCTACGGGTGGGTGCTGCTATGGTGACCACTGAGCTGAGTTACGGTGGGGCTTTACCTAGCATAGACTTATAGATGACCTGGAGCCAGTGGGTTTGGTGACGAATATGAAGCGAGGACCAGCCAACGAGAGCATACAGGTTGCAGTGGTGGGTACTAAATGGGGCTTTGGTGACAAAACAGATGGCACTGTGATAGACTGCATCCAATTTGCTGAGTAGAGTGTTGGAGGTTATTTTGTAAATGACATTGCCGAAGTCAAGGATCGGTAGGATAGTCAGTTTTACGAGGATATGTTTGGCAGCATGAGTAAAGGATGCTTTGTTGCGAAATAGGAAGCCAATTCTAGATTTGATTTTGGAAAGGAGATGCTTAATGTGGGTCTGGAAGGAGAGTTTACAGTCAAACCAGACACCTAGGTATTTGTAGTTGTCCACATATTCTAAGTCAGAACCGTCCACAGTAGTGATGCTAGACGGGCGGGCAGTTGCGGGCAGCGATCGGTTGAAGAGCATGCATTTAGTTTAACTTGCATTTAAGAGCAGTTGGAGGCCACGGAAGGAGAGTTGTATGGCATTGAAGCTCGTCTGGAGGTTAGTTAACACAGTGTCCAAAGAAGGGCCAGATGTATACAGAATGGTGTTGTCTGCGTAGAGGTGGATCAGAGAATCACCAGCAGCAAGAGCGACATCATTGTTGTATACAGAGAAAAGAGTCGGCCCAAGAATTGAACCCTGTGGCACCCCCATAGAGACTGCCAGAGGTCCGGACAACAGGCCCTCCGATTTGACACACTGAACTCTGTCTGAGAAGTAGTTGGTGAACCAGGCGAGGCAGTCATTTGAGAAACCAAGGCTGTTGAGTCTGCCGATAAGAATGCGGTGATTGACAGAGTCGAAAGCCTTGGCCAGGTCGATGAACACAGCTGCACAGTATTGTCTTTTATCGATGGCGGTTATGATATCGTTTAGGACCTTGAGTGTGGCTGAGGTGCACCCATGACCAGCTCGGAA
Organism: Salmo trutta; assembly: GCF_901001165.1. Classification (NCBI taxonomy): domain Eukaryota; kingdom Metazoa; phylum Chordata; class Actinopteri; order Salmoniformes; family Salmonidae; genus Salmo; species Salmo trutta. The sequence continues at coordinate 39,994,041 of NC_042969.1, read as the reverse complement.
ACCAGATTGCATAGCGGAGAAGGTACTGTGGGATTCGAAATGGTCGGTGATCTGTTTTTTAACTTGGCTTTCGAAGACTTTAGAAAGGCAGGGTAGAATAGATATAGATCTGTAACAGTTTGGGTCTAGGGTGTCGCCCCCTTTGAAGAGGGGGATGACCGCGGCAGCTTTCCAATCTTTAGGGATCTCAGACGATACGAAAGAGAAGTTGAACAGGCTAGTAATAGGGGTTGCAACAATTGCGGCGGATCATTTTAGAAAGAGAGGGTCCTTATTGTCTAGCCCGGCTGATTTGTAGGGGAAATGACTGGTAATGGTTAGATACTAGTTAGTAGATATGAATGGTTAGATACTAGTTAGTAGATATGAATAGTTAGATACTAGTTCGTATATAAGAATGGTTAGATACTAGTTAGTATATGAGAATGGTTAGATACTAGTTAGTATATGAGAATGGTTAGATACTAGTTAGTATATAAGAATGGTTAGATAGTAGTTAGTATATACTGTATGCTTAGATACTAGTTAGTATATATGTATGGTTAGATACTAGTTAGTAGATATGAATAGTTAGATACTAGTTAGTATATACTGTATGGTTAGATACTACTTAGTATATACTGTATGGTTAGATACTAGTTAGTATATAAGAATGGTTAGATAGTAGTTAGTATATACTGTATGCTTAGATACTAGTTAGTATATATGTATGGTTAGATACTAGTTAGTAAATATGAATAGTTAGATACTAGTTAGTATATATGTATGGTTAGATACTACTTAGTATATACTGTATGGTTAGGTACTAGTTAGTATATATGTATGGTTAGATACTAGTTAGTAGATATGAATGGTTAGATACTAGTTAGTATATACTGTATGCTTAGATACTAGTTAGTATATATGTATGGTTAGATACTAGTTAGTAGATATGAATAGTTAGATACTAGCTAGTATATGAGAATGGTTAGATACTAGTTAGTATATGAGAATGGTTAGATACTAGTTAGTATATAAGAATGGTTAGATAGTAGTTAGTATATACTGTATGCTTAGATACTAGTTAGTATATATGTATGGTTAGATACTAGTTAGTAGATATGAATGGTTAGATACTAGTTAGTATATATGTATGGTTAGATACTAGTTAGTAGATATGAATGGTTAGATACTAGTTAGTATATATGTATGGTTAGATACTAGTTAGTATATACTGTATGGTTAGGTACTAGTTAGTATATATGTATGGTTAGACACTAGTTAGTATATATGAATGGTTAGATACTAGTTAGTATATACTGTATGGTTAGATACTAGTTAGTATATATGAATGGTTAGATACTAGTTAGTATATATGTATGGTTAGATACTACTTAGTATATACTGTATGGTTAGGTACTAGTTAGTATATATGTATGGTTAGATACTAGTTAGTAGATATGAATGGTTAGATACTAGTTAGTATATATGTATGGTTAGATACTAGTTAGTATATACTGTATGGTTAGGTACTAGTTAGTATATATGTATGGTTAGACACTAGTTAGTATATATGAATGGTTAGATACTAGTTAGTATATACTGTATGGTTAGATACTAGTTAGTATATATGAATGGTTAGATACTAGTTAGTATATATGTATGGTTAGATACTACTTAGTATATACTGTATGGTTAGGTACTAGTTAGTATATATGTATGGTTAGATACTAGTTAGTAGATATGAATGTTTAGATACTAGTTAGTATATATGTATGGTTAGATACTAGTTAGTATATACTGTATGGTTAGGTACTAGTTAGTATATATGTATGGTTAGACACTAGTTAGTATATATGAATGGTTAGATACTAGTTAGTATATATGTATGCTTGGTTAAGGCCCGGGATGTGTATGCCTTACCCCCATGTCTCTCTCTATTACCCCCCTCTCTATCTCTCTCTATTACTCCCCCTCTCTATCTCTCTCTATTACCCCCCCTCTAGCTCTCTCTATTACCCCCCCTCTCTATCTCTCTCTATTACCCCCCTCTCTATCTCTCTCTATTACCCCCCTCTCTATCTCTCTCTATTACCCCCCCTCTCTATCTCTCTCTATTACCCCCCCTCTCTCTCTCTCACCTTACCCCTCTGCTAGTTTCGGTCTCATTTTGTCTGACATACTATACCTCTCTGCCTTACCTCAGTGCTTCTCTGAGACATGAATATGGAGCAACAGTGAGAGATGGAGAAAGTTTTAGTCATGAATAAATTCTATCAGACAGTCAGCTGGTACCTGACTGGTTTATAAAGAGAAGAGCTGGAGCTTTGGTATCACAAAGTTCTGCTATTAAAAGCTAGTCACTTTTAAAAAAATATTTGGGGTGAAAAAAGTTATGGTAGCTTCATGTAGTCGTAATCCATTCAGGAACAGAGACCTGTTTTTCTTCCTCTCTCAGAACTCAACTATCCTACTCAACAACCTGGCATATCTACTCATTTAGAACCAGGCTATTTGGGTACCTGTCTTTCTCCGCTAATATAAGTCAACTAAGATAATGATAAGCTCCTGCTCACGGGTCAGCTTGTCACATCTGAAACCTTACTTTATAATGGTCGTATTGTGTTGTGTTCTAGACCGTAATGTTATTCTGTTCTTGTTCTCTAGGAGATCCCATTCTACCACATCTGGAACGGTTCCCAGCGGTTCCTCCACTGTACCTTCACCCTGGAGCGGCTCAACCTCAGTACCTGTGAGCTCACCTGTCAGCTGTGTGTCTGGCAGGTAGAGGGGGAGGGACAGAGCTTCAGCCTCGACTTCAACATCGCCAAGGTAACACAGGTCACATCTGATGTATTTCCGCAATGTGCCTCTCCAAGATATGTGTTAATATGTTATTCAAAGAGATGGACTCTTTTTTGGCTCTTAACAATACAGTTCTTTAATATGTGTGTGGCTACTACTGTCTATACTCTAATCCTGTTTTTATTTGGTTCATATGACCTAAGAAGACAGCAGTCCCCTGGACTATATAGTTCACGGCTCGTAGCTATACAGGACGTGTATGGCTGGAACTCTCTCTTTGTGTATATCTCTGTATGTTCCTATATAACCTTTTATATATTCATCTGGCCCAATAGGACAGTCGGCCACTGGACCCGGAGTTCCTGCTGATGGACACTAACCCTAGCGGGTCAGCTCTAGCAGGACCCAGTGCTTTCCAGATCCCCTATCTCATCAGGCAGAAGATCTGCAGCAGCCTGGATACACCTTGTCCCAACGGGGCCGATTGGAGACTGTTGGCCCAGAGACTCAAACTGGACAGGTAACGAACCCTAACCACCGACCCTAAACTAGAGACTCAAACTGGACAGGTGGCGAACCATAACCACCGACCCTAAACTAGAGACTCAAAATGGACAGGTAACGAACCCTAACCACCGACCCTAAACTAGAGACTCAAACTGGACAGGTGACTAACCATAACCACCGACCCTAAACTAGAGACTCAAACTGGACAGGTAACGAACCCTAACCACCGACCCTAAACTAGAGACTCAAACTGGACAGGTGACTAACCATAACCACCGACCCTAAACTAGAGACTCAAACTGGACAGGTACCGAACCCTAACCACCGACCCTAAACTAGAGACTCAAACTGGACAGGTGACTAACCATAACCACCGACCCTAAACTAGAGAATCAAACTGGACAGGTGACTAACCATAACCACCGACCCTAAACTAGAGACTCAAACTGGACAGGTGACTAACCATAACCACCGACCCTAAACTAGAGACTCAAACTGGACAGGTAAAGAACCCTAACCACCGACCCTAAACTAGAGACTCAAACTGGACAGGTGGTAACCATAACCACCGACCCTAAACTAGAGACTCAAACTGGACAGGTGACTAACCATAACCACCGACCCTAAACTAGAGACTCAAACTGGACAGGGGACGAACCATAACCACCGACCCTAAACTAGAGACTCAAACTGGACAGGTAACTAACCATAACCACCGACCCTAAACATAACCCTAGGGGGAGTGAACAAGGCCCTAAGAGATTGCTTTTGGACTTGGCCTAGGTATAGAGGTTCAATATTGGTTTGGGACTGGGCCTAGGTATAGAGATTCAATATTGGTTCGGGACTGGGCCTAGCTATAGAGATTCTATATTGGTTTGGGACTGGGCCTAGGTATAGAAATTCAATATTGGTTTGGGACTGGGCCTAGGTATAGAGATTCAATATTGGTTTGGGACTGGGCCTAGGTATAGAGATTCTATGTTGTTTGGGACTGGGCCTAGGTATAGAGATTCAATATTGGTTTGGGACTGGGCCTAGGTATAGATATTCAGTATTGGTTTGGGACTGGGCCTAGGTATAGAGATGCAATATTGGTTTGGGACTGGGCCTAGGTATAGAGATTCTATGTTGTTTGGGACTGGGCCTAGGTATAGAGATTCAATATTGGTTTGGGACTGGGCCTAGGTATAGATATTCAGTATTGGTTTGGGACTGGGCCTAGGTATAGAGATGCAATATTGGTTTGGGACTGGGCCTAGGTATAGAGATGCAATATTGGTTTGGGACTGGGCCTAGGTATAGAGATTCTATGTTGTTTGGGACTGGGCCTAGGTATAGAGATTCAATATTGGTTTGGGACTGGGCCTAGGTATAGATATTCAGTATTGGTTTGAGACTGGGCCTAGGTATAGAGATGCAATATTGGTTTGGGACTGGGCCTAGGTATAGAGATTCTATGTTGTTTGGGACTGGGCCTAGGTATAGAGATTCAATATTGGTTTGGGACTGGGCCTAGGTATAGAGATTCAGTATTGGTTTGGGACTGGGCCTAGGTATAGATATTCAGTATTGGTTTGGGACTGGGCCTAGGTATAGATATTCAGTATTGGTTTGGGACTGGGCCTAGGTATAGAGATTCAATATTGGTTTGGGACTGGGCCTAGGTATAGATATTCAGTATTGGTTTGGGACTGGGCCTAGGTATAGAGATTCAATATTGGTTTGGGACTGGGCCTAGGTATAGATATTCAGTATTGGTTTGGGACTGGGCCTAGGTATAGAGATTCAATATTGGTTTGGGACTGGGCCTAGGTATAGAGATTCAATATTGGTTTGGGACTGGGCCTAGGTATAGATATTCAGTATTGGTTTGGGACTGGGCCTAGGTATAGAGATTCAATATTGGTTTGGGACTGGGCCTAGGTATAGAGATTCAATATTGGTTTGGGACTGGGCCTAGGTATAGATATTCAGTATTGTTTTGGGACTGGGCCTAGGTATAGAGATTCAATATTGGTTTGGGACTGGGCCTAGGTATAGAGATTCAATATTGGTTTGGGACTGGGCCTAGGTATAGAGTTTCGATATTGGTTTGGGACTGGGCCAATGCCTCTCCCATTTAACATGATTTTACACAGCTAATTTGGCCCAGTAAATTTCTCATTTAAATCAGGCTTCTTTTAAATAGTAAAGAATCAGAGAGAAAACACTGATCAATTACCTTCCAATGTAACTTCCTCCTGGTAATGAAGTCTATTACGTACACTTGTCTCATCAGCTGGATTTACCTCCATTAATTACACATTGGCCTGGTGCAGTACAGGTCCAATTATCCCTGATTGGCTCAGTACAGGTCCAATTATCCTTGATTGCCTCAACCTAATCCATTCCCATTTAGTTCCCTTAAAAGAACGTGTCTTCTGTCGGGTAAAGGGGCAATCTGGGATCTTAAAGGAAACTCTCTTCTGTTGGGTAAAGGGGCAATCTGGGATTTTAAAGGAAACTCTCTTCTGTTGGGTAAAGGGGCAATCTGGGATTTTAAAGGAAGCTCTCTTCTGTCGGGTAAAGGGGCAATCTGGGATCTGTTGGGGCCAGGGGGCAGGATCTTATCCCGGTATTGGGATTCAATGTCATGTGACCATGGCGGGGAATTCAAAACTGCAAGAGTCTAATCATTTCAAATACTCAAATAATCAACTATTTTCCTCCATTTGAAAGATACATCTCCTAAATCTAACCACGTTGTCCGATTTTCAAAGAGGCTTTACGGAGAATGCATAAAGTTAGGTTATGTTAGGAGAGTACATTGACAATAGCTGTGTGTAATGTTTAGCCAATTCAAAGAAGTGCATCAACACAGACAGAAAACCAGCTAGAATTATGCACTTACCTTTGACAATCTGCATCAGATGACACTCATAGGACATTATGTTATACAATACATGCATTTTTAGTTCCATCAAGTTCATATTTATATCCAAAAACAGCATTTACAGTCGCGGTGAAATTCAGAATTTTTTTCGGCTCGAATGCTGCTAGTGAATCCAGCGTTACAAATCACGGAATTACTATTCGAAAACATTGGTAAATTATAATATTGTCATTCAAAGAATAATATATTATCATCTCGTAATTGCTACCGAATGGCCAGATCTCAAAATAACTTTACTGGGAAATCACATTTTGCAATAAACGGGGTACTATGCTAATAACAATAGGCTAGGCTATACAGGTTAGCAGCATCTAATATCATAATAACATTGTAAAAATCCCCTTACCTTTGAGTATCTCCATCAGAAGGCACTGCCAGGAATCCCAGGTCCAGAACAAATGTGGTTTCTTTTGACAAAGTTCATAATTTATGTCCAAATAACACCAAGTAGTTAGCATTCAGTAGGCTCCCACAAAACGTGGTGGTGGGGGTGTAAAATCACGCTGAAAAGCTAAAAAAACCTAGTAAATAATCTATTTACGTTCGTTCAAACATGTCAAACGTTGTTTAGCATCAATCTTTTGGTCCATTTTTAACGTGAAACATCAGTAAACATCAGTAATATTTTCACACAACCTATCCTGTGTCTAGAAAAACGATTATGACAAATGCACTCTTCTCAGATTTATGCGCAGGCGTGAAAAAATGAAGTGACGACATGTCAACTTCCCTGCATTCTAATTTGCTCTCTGTTAATCATAGACGCTTCAAACAACTTTATAAAGATCGTTGACATCTAGTGGAAGCCGTAGGAGTTGCGAAATGAAGCCTTTCTCACTGTGGTATCTATAAAACAATGACACTAAATAGTACAGTCACAAAATGCACATTTTTTAAAATCTATTTTTCACAGGTTTTTGCCTGCAATATGAGTTTTGTTATACTTACAGACACCATTCAAACTGTTTTAGAAAATTCAGAGTGTTTTCTATCCGAATGTGTTAATAATATGCATATCCTAGCTTCTGAGTTGGTGTAGGAGGCAGTTAAAAATGGGCACATATTTTTTTCAAAATTTCTCAATACTGCCCCCTAGCCCCAACAGGTTTTAAGGAAACTCTCTTCTGTCGGGTAAAGGGGCAATCTGGGATCTTAAAGGAACGTGTCTTCTGTCGGGTAAAGGGGCAATCTGGGATCGTGTGTGTGTGTGTGTGTGTGTGTGTGTGTGTGTGTGTGTGTGTGTGTGTGTGTGTGTGTGTGTGTGTGTGTGTGTGTGTGTGTGTGTGTGTGTGTGTGAATACAAGCAGACAGAGGTAAACGTGACCAATCGATAAAACATCAAATGTCAATATTTAATTTTATCTCCCTACTATACAGAACAGTGTATGAAAGGCTGTTTCTCCCTACTATACAGAACAGTGTGATGTGAAAGGCTGTTTCTCCCTACTATACAGAACAGTGTATGAAAGGCTGTTTCTCCCTACTATACAGGACAGTGTATGAAAGGCTGTTTCTCTCTACTATGCAGGACAGTGTATGAAAGGCTGTTTCTCTCTACTATAAAGGACAGTGTATGAAAGGCTGTTTCTCTCTACTATACAAAACAGTGTATGAAAGGCTGTTTCTCTCTACTATACAGGACAGTGTATGAAAGGCTGTTTCTCTCTACTATACAGAACAGTGTATGAAAGGCTGTTTCTCTCTACTATACAGGACAGTGTATGAAAGGCTGTTTCTGCAGTACACCAGATACTGTAAACTGATGTTTCACCCTGTAATGTGAAAAACACATTGTAATCTCCACACAGTCCTTTTTTAATGACAATTTAAACATATTGGTTCACTGGTACAGTTTACTACAAATCATGGTCTCAGCTGTGGGCCTGTTAGCTGTGGGCCTGTTAGCTGTGGGCCTGTTAGCTGTGGGCCTGTTAGCTGTGGGCCTGTTAGCTGTGGGCCCGTTAGCTGTGGCCCTGTTAGCTGTGGGCCCGTTAGCTGTGGCCCTGTTAGCTGTGGGCCCGTTAGCTGTGGGCCCGTTAGCTGTGGCCCTGTTAGCTGTGGGCCTGTTAGCTTTGGCCCTGTTAGCTGTGGCCCCGTTAGCTGTGGCCCTTTTAGCTGTGGGCCCCGTTAGCTGTGGCCCTGTTAGCTGTGGGCCCGTTAGCTGTGGCTCTGTTAGCTGTGGCCCTGTTAGCTGTGGCCCTGTTAGCTGTGGCCCTGTATGGCGGCTGGGATGGTGAGGTGATGTGTTACTGTAGAATACAATACAGTACCTTCTCCCACCTGCCTGCCTGTGTGTTTGATGTCCAAACACACACACACCCTCGCTGAAAATAAGCCTGTAAAATAGTCTGAACGCTTTGTCATTCCATTTAAGTGATTTTACATTTACATTTTAGTCATTTAGCAGACACTCTTATCCAGAGCAACTTACAGTAGTGAATGCATACATTTCATTTCATACATTTTTTCCCCCGTACTGGTCCCCTGTGGAAATCGAACCCACAACCCTGGCGTTGCAAACACCATGCTCTACCAACTGAGCCAGTAGGTTAACAGGAGAGAGTGGAGAATTACAAAGGTCTAGCTGTGCTCCCTATCCAACCGTTCTCAAGGTGAAGCTGAAGGACTGAAGGACTGACAGGCTTGCTGGTCTTCCTCTACCCTCCAACCTCTCCTCACAACCCGACCCCCAACCCTCTACCCCAACCTCTAGGCTAGTTTCCCCCCTCAGCTTGAAGTAGTACACAACAACCCTTAAGTCCCTAGACAGTAGAGGATCAGAAAAAGGCCATTACATGGAACAAACCACTCCAGATACCTCTGGGAGGAAGATACTAGACGCGGTCATCCTCCACATCACATACACTACTGAGCTGAAGGACTGGTCCGTGTCCCAAACCGCACCCTATTCCATCCCTATACGGTGTACTACTTCTGGCCAGGGCCCATAGGGAGTCCCTTAAGGCTCTTGTCAAAATGTAGTGCACTGTATAGGGAATAGGGTGCCATTTGGAACACAGACAACATGTGAGAAAGGACAGGGGTCACTGCATTTAGGCCTATTGATTGGTTGGGTTTGATCTGAAAGGTCAAGGGCCTGGAAGCAGAAAAGTTCATTTCCTACTTAAATGTCAACGTTCTTTATGGGATTTATTAAAAGTTTTATGTGCGATTTATGTTGGATTAATGGACAGTTTTATAATCAAATGCAAAAAAAGGAGGATCCTAACTGCTGAAGGGGAAGAGATAAGACATCTAAAATGAATGGCTTGCAGAAGTATAATATATTTTTAACTGGGTGGTTCGAGCCCTGAATGCTGATTGGCTGAAAGCTGTAGTATATCAGACCGTATACCACGGGTATGACATAACATTTTTACTGCTCTAATTACGTTGGTAACCAGTTTATAATAGCAATAAGGCACCTCGGGGGTTTGTGATATATGGCCAATATACCACGGCTAAGGCCTGTGTCCAGGCACTCCGCGTTGCGTCGTGCTTAATAACAGCCCTTAGCCGTGGTATATTGGCCATATATCACACCCCTTCGGGCCTTATTGCTTAAGTATAGTATAGTATAGTGTAATATAGTGTAGTATAGTGGAATGTAATATAGTGTAATACTGTATAGTGTAGTATAGTGTGCAGTGTAGTACAGTGTGTAGAATAGTGCAGTACAGTGTAGTATAGTGTAGTACAGGGTGTAGCATGGTGCAGTATAGTGTAGTATAGTGTATGATAGCGTAGCGTAGCATAGTGTAGTACAGCCTGTAGTATAGTGTGGTATAGTGTAGTATGGTGTAGCATAGTGTAGTACAGTGCAAAAAATAGAAATCATTTTCTTAAGAACTAGATGACATGAGTACTGTAGTCAACAAGTAATGTTTTGTGAGGATGAAGAGATCGCGACAGAATGATGTGGTATAGTGTAGTATAGTGTAGTATAGTGTAGTACAGTGCGTAGTATAGTGTAGCATAGCGCAGTATGGTGTAGTACAGTGTGTAGTATAGTGTGTAGCATAATGTAGCATAGTGTAGTACAGTGTGTAGTATAGTGTAGCATAGTGTAGTATAGTGTGGTACAGCGTGTAGTATAGTGCATAGTATAGTGTGGTATAATGTAGTATGGCGTAGCATAGTGTAGTGCAGTGTGTAGTATAGTGTGTGGTATAGTGTAGCATAGTGTAGTATAGTGTAGTACAGTGTGTAGTATAGTGTGTAGTATAGTGCGGTATAGTGTAGTATGGTGTAGCATAGTGTGGCACAGTGTGTAGTATAGTGTAGCATAGTGTAGTATAGTGTAGTACAGTGTGTAGTATAGTGTGTAGTATGGTGTGGTATAGTGTGGTATGGTGTAGCATAGTGTAGCACAGTGTAGTATAGTGTGTGGTATAGTGTAGTATAGTGAAGCATAGTGTAGTACAGTGTGTAGTATAGTGTGTGGTATAGTGTAGTACAGTGTGTAGTACAGTGTGTAGTATAGTGTGTAGTATAGTGTAGCATATTGGAGTACGTGTGTAGTATAGTGAGTGGTGTAGCATAGTGTAGTATAGTGTGTAGCGCAGTATAATGTAGTGGCATGTAGTATAGTGTGTAGCATAGCAAAGTGTTGTATAGTGTGGTTCAGTGTAGTATAGTGTGTAGTATAGTGAGTGGTGTAGCATAGTGTAGTATAGTGTGTAGCGTAGTGTAGTATAGTGTAATATAGTGTGGTGTAGTATAGTGTGTAGCATAGCATAGTGTAGTATAGTGTGTAGTGTAGTATGGTGTAGTATAGTGTGTAGCTAAGCATAGTGTAGTATAGTGTAGTACAGAGTGCAGCATTGTGTAGTATAGTGCGTAATGTAGTATAGTGTTGTATAGTGTGTAGTGTAGTATAGTGTGTAGCATAGTGTGGTGCAGTGTAATATAGTGTAGTATAGTACAGTGTGTAGTATAGTGTGGTGTGCAGCATTGTGTAGTGTAGTTATAGCGTAGTATAGTGTAGTATAGTGTGTAGTACAGTGTGTAGTATAGTAGTGTGAGGTGTAGTATAGTGTGTAGCATAATGTTGTATAGTGTAGTATAGTGTGTAGTATAGTATATTCTGAAGTGTAGTATGGTGTGTAGCATAGTGTGGTGTGTTGTATAGTACAGTATATTGTAGTACAGTGTAGTATAGTGTGTAGTATAGTACATTGTGAAGTGTGGTATAGTGCGTAGCATAGTACATTAAGACGGGTAGTATAGTGTAGCATAGTGTAGTATAGTGTTGTATAATGTGTGGTGTAGTACGTTGTGAAGGGAAGTATAGTGTGTAGTATGGGGTGTAGCATATTGTAGTATAGCGTGGTATAGTGTGTAGTAACGTATTGCAATATATTGTAGTATGTATAGTGTAGTATAGTGCGTAGTATAGTACATTGTGAAGTGTGGTATAGTCGGTAGCATATTGTAGTATAGTGTAGTATAGTGTGTGGCATATTGTAGTATAGTGTCTAACATATTGTAGTATAGTGTAGTATAGTGTGTGGCATATTGTAGTATAGTGTCTAACATATTGTAGTATAGTGTAGTATAGTGTGTTGCATATTGCAGTATAGTGTCGAACATATTGTAGTATAGTGTAGTATAGTGGGTGGCATATTGTAGTATAGTGTCTAACATTGTAGTATAGTGTGTGGTATATTGTAGTGTGGTGTGTAGTAGTGTGGTGTGAAGTGTTGTACAGTGTGTATCATATTGTAGTATAGTATGGTGTAGTATAGTACAGTGTGTAGTATAGTACAGTGTGAAGTGTAGTATAGTATTTCGCATATGGTAGTATAGTGTAGTAGAGTGTGTAGTATAGTAAGGATGAAGAGGAACACAGAGTACGTCAGTAACTTGATGGTTGTTCATCACATCACACAGTATTGTGGGAAGGACACGTCAACATAGGACAAGAAACAACACAGAGACAAAATGACTGGATTAATTAACTTTACGAGATATCAAATAAATAACGAAAATGAATATCTCTCTTCCCCCTCTCTCCCCTCTCTCCCCCTCTCTCCCTCTCCTCTCCACTCCTCTCCTCTCCAGGCACATGAGTTTCTTTGCGTCCAGGGCGAGTCCCACCAGTATGATTCTGGATCTGTGGGAGGCCCAACACTTCCACAGTGGAAACCTGAACCAGCTGGCTACCGTCATGGCCGACATCGGCAAGCAGGAAGCTATGATCTTCCTGGTCTCAGACGGAGAGTGCTAGCCCAGGCACTGTTCCAACACTGCACTTTATTCCCTAGATAGTGCACCAAAGTAGGTGACTACCTAGGTAATAGGGTGCCATTTGTGATCGGCCCCCTAAAGAGAGAGAGGACTGGAACAGGGTAGAATATACAGACACAAGAGAGGAGAACGCTCCCCCCCTTTCTCTCCTCCTCTACAAGAGAGGAGAGGAGAGAAGAACGGAACACTCCCCCTCTCTCTCCCCTCCTCTACAAGAGAGAAGAGGAGAGAAGAACGGAAGGCTCCCCCCCTTTTTCTCCTCCTCTACAAGAGAGGAGAGAAGAGAAGAACGGAACACTCCCCCTCTCTCTCCCCTCCTCTACAAGAGAGAAGAGGAGAGAAGAACGGAAGGCTCCCCCCCTTTTTCTCCTCCTCTACAAGAGAGGAGAGAAGAGAAGAACGGAACACTCCCCCTCTCTCTCCCCTCCTCAACAAGAGAGGAGACAAGAGGAGAACAAAACACTCCCCCTCTCTCTCCCCTACCCTACAAGAGAGGAGAGGAGAACGAAACACTCCCCCTCTCTCTCCCCTCCTCTACAAGAGAGGAGAGAAGAACGGAACACTCCCCCTCTCTCTCCCCTCCTCTACAAGAGAGGAGAGAAGAACGGAACACTCCCCCTCTCTCTCCCCTCCTCTACAAGAGAGGAGAGGGGAGAAGAACGGAACACTCCCCCTCTCTCCCCTCCTCTACAAGAGAGGAGAGAAGAACGGAACACTCCCCCCCTCTCTCCCCTCCTCTACAAGAGAGGAGAGAAGAACGGAACACTACCCCTCTCTCCCCTCCTCTACAAGAGAGGAGAGAAGAACGGAACACTCCCCCTCTCTCTCCCCTCCTCTACAAGAGAGGAGAGGGGAGAAGAACGGAACACTCCCCCTCTCTCCCCTCCTCTACAAGAGAGGAGAGAAGAACGGAACACTCCCCCTCTCTCCCCTCCTCTACAAGAGAGGAGAGGAGAGAAGAACGGAACACTCCCCCTCTCTCTCCCCTCCTCTACAAGAGAGGAGAGAAGAACGGAACACTCCCCCTCTCTCCCCTCCTCTACAAGAGAGGAGAGGAGAGAAGAACGGAACACTCCCCCTCTCTCTCCCTCCTCTACAAGAGAGGAGAGAAGAACGGAACACTCCCCCTCTCTCTCCCCTCCTCTACAAGAGAGGAGAGGGGAGAAGAACAGAACACTCCCCCTCTCTCCCCTCCTCTACAAGAGAGGAGAGGAGAGAAGAACGGAACTCTCTCCCCTACCCTACAAGAGAGGAGAGAAGAAGAGAACGGAACACTCCCCCTCTCTCCCCTACCCTACAAGAGAGGAGAGAAGAGGAGAACGGAACACTCCCCCTCTCTCTCCCCTCCTCTATGAGACAAGAGGAGCTAAACAGAACCGGGATTTGGGAACAGGGTTCATGTATGTTATGTTAGATCTATCTTCCCCCCATGTCTCCATTCAGAACCCGGATGTCTGGAGAAAGCAGGACCTGGGAGGGAGCTGGTCCTGTGAAGTTGTTTCTAAGTGATGTGCTTTTGTCAAAGTAAGGCAGGGATTCAATCCGTATAGCGCTGTCGACAATGCATCTGTTAAACGCAATGTCCCCACATTTGCGGAGTTCACATTCAAGGTAAACGCTGCAGATGTCGGCTGAATTGGTTTTGCCTTTTTTAAAAGGTGTGTACTCGACAAAGCATGATCAGATTGAATCCTGGTCCAAAGTTACTATGCCACAGGACCGGAGAAGATATCTGGTACACGGTATGGTATATAACTATGTCAGACAGGTGCACAAAGAGCTTTTCATGTTGTTTAAGTCAAGTTCAGTAGCCATCAAGGATTAAAGTATAACCTTATATCCAAGAGACTTAGGATGAGGTGACCGACAAGCATTTACCAACACATGGGCCATACTTTGCCACAAAGTAACAATATGCAAAATAATCATATTATCCATGGTTATCATGAAAAGACAATGTCACAATGTCAAGTTGGATTATTTCTGTTTATGTTTAGTCAGAGACAAACATGATCACGTTCAATATCTCATATCTTAACCTCCCAGAGAAATTTGAAGTGTTACGTCACTGGTCAAACATCCGAGTCGATTTATTTCTGCAACTGGCTGGACCATATTGTGAAGGAAAAAAAACCACAAAAGTTATCACTAGGGTCTATAACACTTCACTCGCTGTCCATCCATTAACCCTGTGGTGTAATCTGATCTGTTTCTTCATCTGTCATCACCTAAGGTTTAAACAGGCAGTAAAAAAAAAAATGAGCTGGACTTTTAGGCAGGCGATAGGTTTTATGTCATGATTCTAACACATCTCCCTAGACATTCTGTTAGATTGTTTTGTCGCAGTCCTGTATCAAGTCAAAGTGAAACCTCACCACAGTGACATAGTCTGTAATATCAGTTGAGGCGTTCCACAGTTCTAATGCTCTCAAATCAATATTTTCTATTTTTGGGTATGCCTTTTAGAGGAAATGTTAAGTTATCAGTTAGATACATTTCCGAAGGGGTTTCTACAATTGTTTTACTCTAAGCTCAAGACCTAATGTAGATTTTTCCAATTTTCAAATTTAATAGTACCAAATGTCTCATGGTGAGATTTCGTATTTATAAAATTCCTCAGCTTATTAAGGTGAGATAGGGAATATTCTCTCTCTCTCTCGCTCTCTCTCTCTCTCTCTCATATATACACTACCGTTCAAAAGTTTGGGGTCACTTCCTTGTTCCTTGTTTTTGAAAGAAAAACATATTTTTTTGTCCTTTAAAATAACATCAAATTGAACAGAAATACAGTGTAGACGTTGTTAATAGCTGGAAACGGCAGATTTTTTTATGGAATATCTACATAGGCGTACAGAGGCCCATTATCAGCAACCATCACTCCTGTGTTCAAACCAGACACTCTAATGTACTTGTTCTCTTGCTCAGTTGTGCACCGGGGCCTCCCACTCCTCTTTCTATTCTGGTTAGAGCCAGTTTGCGCTGTTCAGTGAAGGGAGTAGTACACATCATCTTTAGTTTCTTGGCAATTTCTAACATGGAATAGCCTTCATTTCTCAGAACAAGAATAGACTGACGAGTTTCAGAAGAAAGTTCTTTGTTTCTGGCCATTTTGAGCCTGTAATCGAACACACAAATGCTGATTCTCCAGATTCTCAACTAGTCTAAAGGCCAGTTGTATTGCTTCTTCATTCAGAACAACAGTCTTCAGCTGTGCTAACATAATTGCAAAAGGGTTTTCTAATGATCAATTAGCCTTTTAAAATTATAAACTTGGATTAGCTAACACAACGTGCCATTGGAACACAGGAGTGATGGTTGCTGATAATGGACCTCTGTACGCCTATGTAGATATTCCATAAAAAAATCTGATGTTTCCAGCTACAATGGTCATTTACAACATTAACAATGTCTACACTGTATTTCTGATTAATGCTTTTCTTTCAAAAACAAGGACATTTCTAAGTGACCCCAAACATTTGAATGGTAGTGTATGTGTGTATGAAATGGCTTCCTGTATAGACCATAGGGCACCATTTTGGATGCAGACTAAGCCAGTGAGAGAGGGGTTGTTGAAGCAGCATTTTAAACCAGAAGGGAAGTTCAGAAGAGATCCTTTGTCCTCCGTGGTGAATAATGTAACAGAAAGAACTGCCGGCAGAAAATCGGACAACTAATTATCTTCTCCCAAATTACTTTCACCGAAACAAATAGTTACTTATGCAGCCTAGTGTTTTCATAATTCATAACTTTGTGTGCTGAAGGCGGGGAATTCTTATTCTCTGCGTGTGAGACAGGTCACCCGTCTCCTATGTCTTGTTAACACCTTGGAGAGACACAGAGAGGATACCTGATAACACTGCACCTCCTCTGTGAGTTTACCACTTTACCCAACAACACTTTTCCACAACAGCACATCAAATGAGGCAGATAGTCTAGCCATGAAACTAAGAATACACAGCTATAGACTCTATTTACTGTCAACAGAATACACAGCTATAGACTCTATTTACTGTCAACAGAATACACAGCTATAGACTCTATTTACTGTCAACAGAATACACAGCTATAGACTCTATTTACTGTCAACAGAATACACAGCTATAGACTCTATTTACTGTCAACAGAATACACAGCTATAGACTCTATTTACTGTCAACAGAATACACAGCTATAGACTCTATTTACTGTCAACAGAATACACAGCTATAGACTCTATTTACTGTTACTATCTTAAGCCTTGTTGATATCCAATGAATCAAGCATTCTTTAAAATTCATTAAAATAATATCTTCATTCACAAAGTGGTACATTTACAAAGTGGCACCCTATTCCCTATATAGTGCACTACTTTTGACCAGGGCACCCATAGGGAATAGGACCCAAAGGGCTCTGGTCAAAAGTAGTGCACTATAAAGTGGATAGGGTGTCATTTGGAAAACGGCCATAGTCCTCAGATTCAGGGTTGTGTTGAAAGAGTCTCACAAAGTTGAAGAGAGTGAGAGAGAGAGAGAGAGGCAGAGAGAGAGAGGCAGAGAGAGAGAGAGGCAGAGAGAGAGAGGCAGAGAGGCAGAGAGAGAGAGGTAGAGAGAGAGAGAGGCAGAGAGAGAGAGAGGCAGAGAGAGAGAAAGAGGCAGAGAGAGAAAGAGGCAGAGAGAGAGAGAGGCAGAGAGAGAGCGAGAGAGAGAGGCAGAGAGAGAGAGAGAGGCAAAGAGAGAGAGGCAGAGAGAGAAAAAGGCAGAGAAAGAGAGAGAGAGAGGCAGAGAGAGAGAGGCAGAGAGAGAGGCAGAGAGAGGCAGAGAGAGGGAGATAGAGAGAGGTAGACAGAGAGGCAGAGAGAGAGAGAGGCAGAGAGAGAGAGAGAGAGAGAGAGAGAGAGAGAGAGAGAGAGAGAAATTTCATGATTGCCAGTCGGTTTACCTGGAATGTATATATTTTTATTTTTTATTTTCTTGTGGACACAATGGCAGTGAGAAATAAGCGATAGCTCTTTCCATTATTCTCTACCTAGAATAACAACGATGGTCATGACTTATCCAAGTATTCCTGAACGCTGGCATTCTTTCACTAATACTCCCCTTTCAAACGAACCATAACAACCCAGGTCAATGATATCTGTTCAATATATTATTACAGAACATAGTCAAAACAGACTACTCTGTCCATAGTTCCTGGTTTTGATGCTTCAAGCTCTTTGACAACATGACTAGTCCAGTAACACCCTGGAGGAATAAGCCCTGTGGGAATAGCTACTTCATCATAATGTAGACTGAACAAAACTATAAACGCAACATGCAACAATTTTAAAGATTTTACTGAGTTACATTTCATAGAAGGAAATCAGTCAATTGAAATAAATTCATTAGGCCCTAATCTATGGATTTCACATGACTGGGCAGGGGTGTCGTAATCGGTGGGATCAGAATGAGTTTTTCCCCCACAATAAAGCTTTATTACAGACAGAAATGCAACAACAACAAAAAAAATAACATTTTAGAGTGGCCTTTTATTGTCCCCAGCAGAAGGTGCACCTGTGTAATGATCATGCTGTTTAATCAGATTCTTGATATGCTACACCTGTCAGGAGGATGGATTATCTTGGCAAAGGAGAAAAGCTCACTAACAGGGATGTAAACAAATTTGTGGACACATTTTTAAAGAGATAAGCTTTTTGTGCTTATGGAACATTTCTGGAATCTTTTATTTCAAGCTCATGAAAAATGGGACCAGCCCTTTAAATGTTGCATTTATATTTTTGTTCAGTATAATATGTAAATACTTTTCTATAATAGCTGTATGTTGTCACTTTACATACTGTTTGTCAGCAGAATTGGTAACCAAAGTTTTCTGAATACCATTTGAGGCCACTTCATCTTTTGAACAACATTAGCGAATTACCATAGTTACGTCTCAAATGGCACCCTATTCCCTATTTAGTGCACTACTTTAAGACCATGGCACCCATAGGGAATAAGACCCATAGGGAATCCCATAGGGCTCTGGTCAAAAAGTAGTGCACTACTATAAACGGGAATAGGGTGCCATTTGGGAAACAGGCCATCTTGTTAGTGAATTACCACATTGTCTCGGTGTAACTCGTTGGTTTGTACTCGCGGTACATGAATGTGTTTTCCTCTTTCTGTGTCCCTATAATGCTAATTGCATCAAAACAAATAGTTAGTTATAATTTCCTTGCCTTCCCAATTGTGTCGTTGTTCTAAAAGCGTTTTTACATACTATTTGTTTTACCGGTAATACAAAAGTTTATTATACCAGTACTTTGTATAGAAATGTACATTATATTTTAATATGGACCCCAAAAAAAGAAAAACATTGTTTCAACAAACTGGCGTAACATTTGTCAAAATATAACTCTGTAACGTGTTTGCCTACCACTACACTGGTAACTACTGGAGACAGAACACTAATATCACAACACACACACACACACACACACACACACACACACACACACACACACACACACACACACACACACACACACACACACGCAGACGCAGACACACACACACACACACGCACACAGACACACACACACACACACACAGACACACACACACAGACACACACACACACAGACACACACACACACAGACGCACACGCAGACGTGCACATGCACACGCACGCGCAGACGCACACACACACACACACACACACACACACACACACACCACCAACTAGCTCTCACGGTCTCACATTAGAATTAGACGTTCATCCATGTTTCTCAAACGTCAAATTTTCAATTTGTTCCAAACATCAAATTTAAAAGTGTTTAAGGTAAGTTTAGGCATTCACTCCAAATTTGTAAAATCAGGGTTAAATTTAGGCGTTAAATACGAAATCTTGAGGTTAGGTATTATTAACTCTGAATGGTTGAGGTAAGGGTTAAGATTTGGGATAGTCTTTAAAATAAATTATAATAATTATCAAAAACAACTTCCTGTCGCTGAATTCAAAAATGCAACTTTTGAAACCAAAGGCAGATGCTTACGCCGATCCACCATCCCCGTCCACAACAACCTAGCAAAACCCGAAACCTACTTGAAGGTAACAGCACTCACCGTTGCCCCCTAGTGGGCGATTTCCACATCATCTCCAGACGTCCTCAGACATGGATGGACGTCGAATACTGACTTGTATCACGTGTGACCTGGCTGGACAATGCAGTGGTAACTAGGTATACTGAACAGCACATATATGATCCATGGCTGCAGTGAGATTATGAGTGTGTATCTGCGTGGGAGTAGTAGTTAACGCCCATTCCATGATGAACAGTGATGTGTTTTCTAAGCACATAACAGCCGAGTATCTCACCACCCGGGGGGGGACATTGGACCCAGGCTCCCACACACCCACTACAGATAACATCTAACATGGTATGCATCCCAAATGGCACCCTATTCCCTATGTAGTACACACCTTTTTGACCAGGGCCAACATATGCAATACATAGGGAATAGGGTGCAATTTTTGGATGCAAGCCTTTGTCTGACACAATAATCACTGGCTTCCATAACGGACGGCAAATACCATTTCTCTCATTAAAGCTTTCTTTTCTCTTCGATTGAAAGTTCAGTTTGACAGTTTCTTAAATTACATGAACGCTTTTACCAAGAGGATTTAGACTCTGCTTAGATGGAATAACTGATACCTTTCACACACTGTACATTTCCTCAGCTTCATTCATTGTTATTCAATGTCAAGAAAGTGTGTGTGTGTGCGCGTGCGTGTGTTATTGACGTTTTTACTCTGACGGAATTCAATTTCCTTTTTGAACAGAAAATAATCGACTTCTGTACCTGTGAATGTTTTTCTATTTATTTCCTTGATTCAATGTTCCTTGCCTTTCTGCAAGTAAAAAATGCTCTATGTATCTCACGCAACACGGCGCTTATGCAATTCTATATTTCATTTTTCTGTTGTTTTTTTTATTTACTTTTTCTCTCCCTTATTGTCACTGAGTGTACCAAACATTAGGAACACCTTTTAAATATTGAGTTGCGCCCTTCTGCACTCAAACAGCCCGAATTTGTTGTGTCATGGACCATAGAAGGTGTCGAAAGTGTTCCACGGGAAAGGCTGGCCCCATGTTGACTCCAATGCTTCTTTGGGTGGTGGACAATTCTTGATACAAACAGGAAACTTTTGAGCATGGAAAACCCAGCCTTGTTGCAGTTCTTGACACAACCCGGTGCGCCTGGCACCTACTACCATACCCTGTTTAAAAGGCACTTCAATATTTTGTCTCGCCCATTCACCCACCGAATGGCACACAAACACAATCCATGTCTCAAGGCTTTAAAAATCCTTCTTTAATAACCTGTCTCCTCCCCTTCATCTACAGGGGATTTAACAGGTGACATCAGTAAAGGATCATGGCTTTCACCTGGTCATTCTAGGTGTCCTTAATGTTTTGTATACTCAGTGGAAATTGTTGTCAAAACATTTTTTTTGAGTTGAGCTGGAAGGTTTTTTTTCTGTAACTTTTCAGATAACGACGATGCTGATGGTTTCTAAGTGTTTCAGTGTTTACTTGGCCTTATGTATATACAGTACCTCACGATGACATTTCAGAAAAGTATGTATAGTTATTCAACCTGAAATCCATGTAAATAAATTATATATTGTTAAAACAACGACTGAATTGTTAACTTTGTGCTTTTAGTCAAGCAGAAGACACTGGGGATGCATCCCCAAATGGCACCCTATTCCCTTTATAGTGCACTACCCGGAGAACGTCTCTGGCTCGACAGCCTGCTGTCAGACAGCCTGCTTGCTGTCAGACAGCCTGCTTGCTGTCAGACAGCCTGCTTGCTGTCAGACAGCCTGCTTGCTGTCAGACAGCCTGCTTGCTGACAGACAGCCTGCCTGCTGACAGACAGCCTGCTGACAGACAGCCTGCTGAGAGCTGGAGAAGCAGAACTGACAGGAGTCATCACGGACAAGGCTGCATTACAGTTAGTGAGTCACACAGCAGAGATCACTCCAAAATCAAACATTCTCACGTTTGTACACCAATACAATTAGAGAACCTGGCTAGAGGAGACCATGGCCCTAAGGAGACCATGGCCCTAAGGGGGAGGGGAGACCATGGCCCCAAGGGGGAGGGGAGACCATGGCCCCAAGGGGGAGGGGAGACCATGGCCCCAAGGGGGAGGGGAGACCATGGCCCCAAGGGGGAGCGGAGACCATGGCCCCAAGGGGGAGGGGAGACCATGGCCCCAAGGGGGAGGGGAGACCATGGCCCTAAGGGGGAGGGGAGACCATGGCCCTAAGGGGGAGGGGAGACCATGGCGCTAAGGGGGAGGGGAGACCATGGCCCTAAGGGGGAGGGGAGACCATGGCGCTAAGGGGGAGGAGAGACCATGGCCCTAAGGGGGAGGGGGGACCATGGCTCGGGAGTAGTACGGTGGCCCTAAGACCCATTTTGAAAGCTACTTTGCTCTTTAGGGCAACTGTAAATAGGTGCTGGGGGTCGATTTGTATTTGAGGGTTAGGTCATTTTTTAACATTAAACTAATACTGGATGCATGGAGACAAAGAGAATGAAAAGAGAGTTTAGAAGAATACAGACATTTTTTTATTGATTAACTGGTTCTAATACCAAATACAGCTCCTCTATCAAAGATATCAATTATTTAGCTAAAAACATCTCTAGCGTCTACACAAATGAATACAGCAGTTTTTCGTTAGAATTTAAGAATTATTGTAAAGCTCAGTGTGTAAAGCTTGAGAAGGCACTTGGTATACGATACTTTAATACAAACAAATAGTAAAATACATATATATATATATATATGTTAGTATTCTATTATTATAATCCTAATTGTTGTTGGAGCAGAGGTTCACGTCATGACATGTGTACAAAAGTAGGAATGAGTACATATCAGAAGTTAACTAATCTCACTAGTCAGCGAACAGAGTACATTACAAAATAATTTGGTTTCAAAACACACAGTCCTTTCAAACACACCCATCAAATAACTATACTGAACAAAAATATAAACGCAACATGTAAAGTGTTGGTCCCATGTTTCATGAGTTGAAATAAAATATCCCAGAAATATTCCATATGCACAAAAAGCTTCTCTCTCTCAAATTATGTGCACAAATTTGTTACTGAACATTTCTCCTTTGCCAGATAATCCATCCACCTGACTGGTGTGGCATATCAATAAGCTGCTTAAAACAGCATGATCATTACACAGGTACACCTTGTGCTGGGGACAATAAAAGGCCACTCTAAAATGCAGTTTTGTCACACAACACAATGCCACAGATGTCTACGTTTTGAGGGAGCGTGCAATTGGCATGTTGACTGTCCACCAGAGCTGTTGCCAGAGAATTGAATGTTCATTTCTCTACCAGAAGCTGCCTCCAACGTCGTTTTTAGAGAATTTGGCAGTCCCTCCAACCAGCCAACCATGCCAGCTCAGGACCTCCACATCCGGTTTCTTCACCTGCGGGATCGTCTGAGACCATCCACCCTGACATCTGATGAAACTTGAGTATTTGTCTTTAATAAAGCCCTTCTGTGGCTGGGCCTGGCTCCCCAGTGGGTGGGCCTATGCCCTCCCAGGCCCAAACAAGACTGCACCCCTGCCCAGTCATGTGAAATCTATAGATTAGGGCCTAATTAATTTATTTCAATTGACTGATTTCCTTATATGAACTGTAACTCAGTAAAATCTTTAAAATTGTTGCATGTGGTATTTATATTTCTTGTTCAGTGTACTTACAGGTCTCTTGTGAAACATGAGCTCTATTCAATGTGTCGTTGAAATGTTACAGATTGCGCGCTCTGAATGTAATTTGTGGATTGAGCCAACATCATTTAGCAGGAACGCAGTCTCCGCCAACGTGGGAACATTTACATTTCAATCACGTTCTAACGCTGAACTTCCGTGATTCGGATTGAATAGAACCCTAGACCATACAGTCACTTGTGTAGAATGATTACAAATCCCAGGACAACACAATGACTACAAATCCCAGGACAACACAAATGACTACAAATCACAGGACAACACAAATGACTACAAACCCCAGGACAACAAAAATGACTACAAATCCCAGGACAACAAAAATTACTACAAATCCCTTCACACAGTTGGGGTCAATTCCAACTGAATTGAGAACATTTCTAGAATATAATTGGCCATGAGATTTATTCTCCATTCAAGAGCTACAGTTTACTTCCATAGTTTAAACTGGATTTGACCCCCAGCCATGTAAACAAGGCATCGTTTATTTCCATATACCGTACATTGGATAGTGCTGCTTCAAAACGCTACTCCTTTTTTTATGATGCACTATTCCGATTTAACATGAATCAATTAATAACATAGCTGACGTGAAGTGATGCATTATGGGTCCCTGGGGTCAATATGGAGTGTTCTACAGTTTTTAATAGTGACTAGTGCAATATGGGTCGAGTCCCAAAGGACTCGCTATTTCATTTATAGTGCACTACTTTTTGACCAGAGCCCATACAAATTAGTGCACTATATAAGGAATAGGGTGCGCCATATGGAACACACTCAGGGAGTGTATTACAGTGAAGTACAGTAACTAGTTCCTCATGACTGAGTTCCTATTACCTTAATTAATGCGGTAAGGTGGCCCCGTACATTACCTTAAGTACTGGAGTAAGGGTGCCCATTAAAATCACCTTAAGTACTGCAGTATAAAGGGGTGCCGAACAGACCAGAGACTAGGAGGGTACTTTAAATGAAGACGGTGGTGCAGCGATAGTTAATGTAACATCTTAGAAAACGACACACTAAAATGGTTGGTTCAACTTCAAAAAGGCACTTGAAAGTGAAACGAACGAGGTTAGAGACTAGAAGGGGCTAAGTGTGATATTTTACCAGGACTAATAGGCACTGCCCAAACACAGTGGACTTCACACACTGGAGTAAAGGATGACTTGTGAACAACAGGTGGTTATAAGCATCACAATCACAGAGGGGAGAATGACAAATATATTCACTGATAATACACGAGATAGAGAAGCGAAGGCTTTGAAATTACTCAGTTTGTAATAACACTACACATGATCGTAAAAATGTCTCACTTTGTTATACCATTACATATGATACTAGAGTAACCTGCTATGAGTAACAACAGTAGAGAAACTAGGCAGTTAAGGTTGAAAGGTCAACATTACATTCCTTTAGACTCTTAGTGAAGGGAGCCAGTACAGGACGCATTTGGAAAGCCCAGGGATTAGAAGTTGAAGGATGAAGTACAGTTGAACCGCGTCTGTAGCTGAGCGATAGCGAGGATCTGATGCACTGATGCTGTCTGCTTTGCAGCGGAGTGGAGAGTAACTGCCACTGTACAGGTCTTCAGGGTTCAGAGAATGGTGAGGGTTTCTTGTCCCCTCTGAACCACCTCTCTCCCTCTCAGACGGGAGCGAAGGCATGGCCTTTACACAGCGGCTGATCCTTCTTAGAGTAGAAGGTCTTTCCTTCGAGGTTGATCTGGCAGAACTGGGATGGGGAGAGAGAGGGAGAAAGGCACGGGGTTAGGTGAGAGAAGAAAGAGAGACAGCGAGCTAGAGAGAGCGAGAGACAGAACGGAGACTGGTAGAGACGTACTGTAGGTTGGACCAAGTCCAGAAGAGACAGGTAGAGACGTAGGTTGGACCAGGTCCAGGACACAGGTAGAGACGTAGGTTGGACCAGGTCCAGGAGAGACAGGTAGAGACGTAGGTTGGACCAGGTCCAGGAGAGACAGGTAGAGACGTAGGTTGGACCAGGTCCAGGAGAGACAGGTAGAGACGTAGGTTGGACCAGGTCCAGGAGAGACAGGTAGAGACGTAGGTTGGACCAGGTCCAGGAGAGACAGGTAGAGACGTACTTTAGGTTGGACCAGGTCCAGGAGAGACAGGTAGAGACGTACTTTAGGTTGGACCAGGTCCAGGAGAGACAGGTAGAGACGTACTTTAGGTTGGACCAGGTCCAGGAGAGACAGGTAGAGACGTACTTTAGGTTGGACCAAGTCCAGGAGAGACAGGTAGAGACGTAGGTTGGACCAGGTCCAGGAGAGACAGGTAGAGACGTAGGTTGGACCAGGTCCAGGAGAGACAGGTAGAGACGTAGGTTGGACCAGGTCCAGGAGAGACAGGTAGAGACGTAGGTTGGACCAGGTCCAGGAGAGACAGGTAGAGACGTAGGTTGGACCAGGTCCAGGAGAGACAGGTAGAGACGTAGGTTGGACCAGGTCCAGGAGAGACAGGTAGAGACATAGGTTGGACCAGGTCCAGGACACAGGTAGAGACGTAGGTTGGACAAGGTCCAGGAGAGACAGGTAGAAACGTAGGTTGGACCAGGTTCAGAAGAGACAGGTAGAGACGTAGGTTGGACCAGGTCCAGAAGAGACAGGTAGAGACGTAGAATGGACCAGGTCCAGGAGAGACAGGTAGAGACGTAGGTTGGACCAGGTCCAGGAGAGACAGGTAGAGACGTAGGTTGGACCAGGTCCAGGAGAGACAGGTAGAGACGTAGGTTGGACCAGGTCCAGGAGAGACAGGTAGAGACGTACTGTAGGTTGGACCAAGTCCAGAAGAGACAGGTAGAGACGTAGGTTGGACCAGGTCCAGGACACAGGTAGAGACGTAGGTTGGACCAGGTCCAGGAGAGACAGTTAGAGACGTAGGTTGAACCAGGTCCAGGAGACAGGTAGAGACGTAGGTTGGACCAGGTCCAGGAGAGACAGGTAGAGACATAGGTTGGACCAGGTCCAGGACACAGGTAGAGACGTAGGTTGGACCAGGTCCAGAACACAGGTAGAGACATAGGTTGGACCAGGTCCAGGAGAGACAGGTAGAGACATAGGTTGGACCAGGTCCAGAACACAGGTAGAGACGTAGGTTGGACCAGGTCCAGGAGAGACAGGTAGAGACGTAGTTTGGACCAGGTCCAGGAGAGACAGGTAGAGACGTAGGTTGGACCAGGTCCAGGAGAGACAGGTAGAGACGTAGGTTGGACCAGGTCCAGGAGAGACAGGTAGAGACGTATGTAGATAGAGGTGAGGTAGACAGAGGTCCAGGTGAATCAGGACAGACAGGTAGAGACGTATGTAGATAGGTGAGGTAGACAGAGGTCCAGGTGAATCAGGACAGACAGGTAGAGACGTATGTAGATAGGTGAGGTAGACAGAGGTCCAGTTGAATCAGGAGAGTGACTTACAGCACAGACAAAGCAGGTGTCGTGCCAGCTGTATCCCAAGGCCTCTAGGAAGCGGTCCCCAGCATCGATCTTAAAGTCACAGCCATGACACTTAGTACCAAACATCTTCTCATAATCTGCAGGGAGAGAAGGGGGGTTGAGGAGAGACAGAGGGAGGGGGTAAGAGGAGAAAGAAAGGTTGAGAGTTTATTTTTTATTTAACCTTTATTTAACTAGGCAAGTCAGTTAAGAACAAATTCTTATTTTCAATGACGGTCTAGGAACAGTGGGTTAACTGCCTTGTTCAGGGACAGAGCGACAGATTTTTACCTTGTCAGCTCTGGGATTCGATCTAGCAACCTTTTGGTTACCGGCCCAACGCTCTTACCACTAGGCTACCTGCCTCCCCAGAGTTACCATATTTATCAGCAAAAGGTTTTCCCAGTAAGGTTTTGTCTTGAGAATCATCAGCGGATAAATGAAGAAAACAGAAAGAAATGAAGGGATGACATCAGTGATGTCCCTGCGTGTAGGGAAGGGATGACAGAGAGGAGGAGGGCAGATCGCTCCACAGATTGTCCCCATTTTCTTTTCCCCATCTCAGGGACTTGAAGAAAGAGACAGTACTCAGAGCGATTGTGTGTGAGAGAGAGAGAGAGAGAGAGAGCAGAACATTCCCAGAGAGGTGCTGAGGCGGCAGAATGTTTATCAACGCTGAAGGCATTATTCTGAGTACTCCCTCTGATAACAAAACAACCCACTCCTGAGCCGCGTGCGGAAGTGTGTGAGAGAGACAGCATGTGTCTGTGTTGAGAGATGTGTTATGATCCATGAAACCAATCACAGCAGCACAATAGAGAAAGCAGAAGCTCCATTTATAAACACAGCAAAAAAAGAAACATCCTCTCACTGTCAACTGCATTTATTTTCAGCAAACTATTTGTATGAACATAACAAGATTCAACAACTGAGGCATAAACTGAACGAGCAGTATGGCTGGTGGCATTGTCATGCTGGAGGGTCATGTCAGGATGAGCCTGCAGGAAGGGTACCACATGAGGGAGGAGGATGTCTTCCCTGTAACGCACAGCGTTGAGAATGACTGCAATGACAACAAGCTCAGTCCGATGATGCTGTGACACACCGCCCCAAACCATGATGGACCCTCCACCTCGAAATCGATCCCGCTCCAGAGTACAGGCCTCGGTGTAATGCTCATTCATTGGAGGATAAACGCGAATCTGACCATCACCCTTGGTGAGACAAAACCGCGACTCGTAAGTGAAGACCACTTTTTGCCAGTCCTGTCTGGTCCAGCGACGGTGGGTTTGTGCCCATAGGCGACGTTGTTGCCGGTGATGTCTGGTGAGGACCTGCCTTACAACAGGCCTACAAGCCCTCAGTCCAGCCTCTCTCAGCCTATTGCGGACAGTCTGAGCACTGATGGAGGGATTGTGCGTTCCTGGTGTAACTTGAGCAGTTGTTGTTGCCATCCTGTACCTGTCCCGCAGGTGAGATGTTGAGATGTCCCGATCCTGTGCAGGTGTTGTTACACATGGTCTGTCACTGCGAGGATGATCAGCTGTCCGTCCTGTCTCCCTGTAGCGCTGTCTTAGGCGTCTCGCAGTACGGACATTGCAATGTTATCCCCTGGCCACATCTGCATTCCTCATGCCTCCGTGCAGCCTGTCTAAGGCACGTTCACACAGATGAGCAGGGAACCTGGGCATCTTTCTTTTGGTGTTTTTCAGAGTCAGTAGAAAGGCCTCTTTTAGCATCCTAAGTTTTCATAACTGTGACCTTAATTGCCTACCGTCTGTAAGCTGTTAGTGTCTTAACGACCGTTCCACAGTGCATGTTCATTAATTGTTTATGGTTCATTGAACAAGCATAGGAAACAGTGTTTAAACCCTTTACATTGAAGATCTGTTTAGTTGTATGGATTGTTACTAATTATCTTTGAAAGACAGGGTCCTGAAAAAAGGGACGTTTCTTTTTTTTTTTTTTGCTGAGTTTATAAACCAATAGACAGGACCCTGTCTTTCAAAGATAACTTTTATGTTAAGTAGATGCTCCCATATGAAGTCATCATTTACAGAAGCAGTAGCTATGGATGGAGCGACACCGGGACAATCTGTCCACACCACTGTGAATGTGTAGTACATGTACTTTAACTCAATATTTCTCTAACCTCACAACACTTTTCCCTTGATTTGAAAAGTTCAAACCTCAACAGTCTATGGCCTCACCTCTCTCACAGTAAGGTTCTCCCTCTTCCATATAAAAGGCCTGGTTTCTGATGGGCCTCTTACAGGCAGCACACATGAAACACTGGACATGGTAGGTCATCTTCAGAGCATGCATGATATCCTAAACAGAGGAAGGAAGGAAGGAAAGAAAGGGAGTCAGGCCTCAGCTTACCAGGTACATTGTGTCCTGCTAAACTAGCTTGTGGTCCACATTCCTCTCGTCTTGGAGTGTTTGTCCTATTTTTTTTTATTTATCCCAGCCTCTGTCCCCACAGGAAGACTCTTGGCAGGCCATTATTTGTCAATAAGAACCTAGTTGGCTGGGTTTTCCATGCATCGGCAAGACAGAACAGCTACCTCCAGTAAGACATGGGTTCATGGTCTGTGTCTATTTGTCAATAACAGCTGCTCTGCAAAATCTAATATTAAAAGAAACCTCAAGGTTTTGCTCGCCTGAGGTAGAGTACCTCATGACAAGCTGTAGACCACACTATTTACCAAGAGAGTTTTCATATATATATATATTTCCTAGCTATCTATTTACCACCACAAACCAATGCTGGCACTAAGACGGCACTGAGCGAGCTGTATAAGGGCCATAAGCAAACAAGAAAAAGCAAATCCAGAGGCAGCGATCCTAGTGGCCGGGGGTTTTAATGCAGGAAAACTTAAACCATTTCTACCAGCATGTTAAATGTGCAACCAGAGGAAAAAAAAAAAAAAAATAGACCACCTTTACTCCACACACACAGAGACGCATACAAAGCTCTCCCTCGCCCTCCATTTGGCAAATCTGGCCATAATTCTATCCTCCTGATTCAAAAACTAAAGCAGGAAGTACCGATGACTCACTCAATACGGAAGAGGTCAGATGACAGAGGCTAAGCTACAGGCCTGTTTTGCTATCACAGACAGGAATATGTTCCGGTATTCATCCAATAAGCATTGAGGGGTATACCGCATCAGTCACCGGCTTCATCAATAAGTGCATTGAGGATGTCGTCCCCACAGTGACCGTATGTACATACCCCAACCAGAAGCCATGGATTACAGGCAACATCCGCACTGAGTTAAAGGGTAGAGCTGGCACTTTCAAGGAGCGGGACACTAACCCGCTATACCCTCCGACGAACCATCAAACAGGCATAGCGTCAATACAGGACTAAGATTGAATCCGACTACACCGGCTATGACGCTCGTCGGGTGTGGCAGGGTTTGCAAACTATTACGGACTACAAAAGGGAAGCCCAGCCGTGAGCTGACCAGTGACACGAGCCTACCAGACGAGATAAATGACCTCTCTGCGTGCTTCGAGGCAAGCAACACTGAAGCATGCATGAGAGCACCAGCTGTTCCCGACGACTGTGTGATCACGCTCTCCGTAGCCGATGGGAGTAAGACCTTTAAATAGGTTAACTTTCACAAGGCCGCAGGGCCAGACGGATCACCAGGACGTGTATTCAGAGCATGAGCTGACCCACTGGCAAGTGTCTTCACTGACATTTTCAAACTCTCCCTGACCGAGTCTGTAATGCCTACATGTTTCAAGCAGACTACCATAGTCCCTATGCCCAAGGAAGTGAAGGTAACCTGCCCAAATGATTACCACCCCGTAGAACTTACATCTGTAGACATGAAATGCCTTGAAAGGCTGGTCATGACTCACATCAACAGCATCGTCCCAGAAACCCTAGACCCACTCCAATTCACATACCGGCCCAACAGATCCACAGATAACGCAATTTCTATTTCACGCCACACTGCCCTTTCACACCTGGACAAAAGGAACACCTGTGTGAATGCTGTTCATTGACTACTGCTCAGAACTCAAAGTGCCCTTAAAGCTCATCACTTTTTTAAACATATTTATTTCACCTTTATTTAACCAGGTAGGCAAGTTGAGAACAAATTCTCATTTACAATTACGACCTGGCCAAGATAAAGCAAAGCAGTTTGACACACACAACAACAGAGTTACACATGGAGTAAAACAAACACACAGTAAAACAACACATCTGCCACGCTGCTCGCCAACACAGGGGACCCTCAGGGGTGCGTGCTTAGTCCCCTCCTATACTCCCTGTTCACCCACGACTGCGTGGCCAAGCACAACTCCAACACCATCATTAACTTTGCCGACGACACAACGGTCTGACCACCGATAATGATGACAACCTATAGGGAGGTCAGAGACCTGCAGTGTGGTGCCAGATCAACAACCTCTCCCTCAATGTGAGAAAAACAAAGGAGCTGATCGTGGACTACAGGAAAAGGAGGGCCTATGACGCTCCCATTCACATTGACGGGGCTGTAGTGGAGCAGGTGGAGAGCTTCAAGTTCCTTGGAGTCCACATCACCAACAAACTATCATAGTCCAAACACACCAAGACAGTCGTGAAGAGGGCATGACATTGCCTATTCTCCCTCAGGAGACAGAAAAGATTTGGCATGGGTCCCCTGATCCTAAAAAAGTTCTACAAATGCAACATCGAGAGCATCCTGACGGGTTTCATCACAGCCTGGTATGGCTACAAAGGGTAATGCGTACGGCCCAGTACATCACTGGAGCCAAGCTTCCTTCCATCAGAGGAAGGCTCTAAAAATTGTCAAAGACTCCAGCCATCCTATTCATAGACTATTCTCTCTATGTCAAACGGTACCGGAGCGCCAAGTCTAGGTCCAAAAGGCTCCTTAACATCTTCTACCCCCAAGCCACAAGACTGCTGAACAATTAATCAAAATGGCCACCAGACTATTTACATTGACACACCCCCCCATTTTTTGTTTACACTGCTGCTACTTGCTGTTTATTATCTATGCATAGTCACTTTACCCCTACCTACATGTACAAATTACCTCAATAACCTAGACTAACCAGCACATTGACTCGGTACCGGAAGCCCCTATATATAGCCTCCACATTGACTCTGTACCGTAACACCCAGTATATAGCCTCCACATTGACTCTGTACCGTAACACCCTGGATATAGCCTCCACATTGACTCTGTACCGTAACACCCAGTATATAGCCTCCACATTGACTCTGTACCGTAACACCCTGGATATAGCCTCCACATTGACTCTGTACCGTAACACCCAGTATATAGCCTCCACATTGACTCTGTACCGTAACACCCAGTATATAGCCTCCACATTGACTCTGTACTGGTACCCCCTGTATATAGCCTCCACATTGACTCTGTACCGTAACACCCTGTATATAGCCTCATTATGGTTATTTTGTGTGACTTTTTTTTGTACTTTAGTTTATTTTGTAAATATTTTCTTAACTCTTATTTTCCTTAAAACTGCATTGTTGGTTAAGGGCTTGTATAGGCAGCATTTCATGGTGAGGTCTACACCTTATAGTAAATATATATTAAATACGGTTGTATTCGGCGCATGTGACAAATAAAATTGTATTTGATTTGAAATAAAGATGACATTTTAAATGAAACCGTATTATCATGGATGATGGTAGAAAGACAGATCTTACCCCTATGATCGTCTTCTTGCATTTGGCACAGTTGGGAGCGTATTGGTTATCATAACACTTGGTGCAGAAAACTGAGCCCCTCTCCTCAAAGAATCCTCCCTCATCCAACATCACCTTACACTGGGAACACTGGAACTCTTCTGGATGCCAGGACTGACCCAGCGCCACCAGGTACCGGCCCCTATACACACACACACACACACACAACACCAGCTAGTTAAGCCCAGCTGGAAGTAACAGAGGTTTCTACTGTGTCTGTTAAGACACAGCTCTCTCTTTTAAATGGAAAATAGTGATCCTATCGTCACTGACATGACTTACTGTATGTATCCACTTAATCGTCAGATGGTTATTAATCTAACAGTGTCGAGTCGTTCCAGTTCAAGAGAGAACGGTTCTTTTCTAAAGAATAATGAGGTTCTATAAAGACCAAGAGTATTCCCTGGTCAGGTAACATGGTCAGCAGTTCAATGAAATAAATCTAGTCTATTATGAAATGATAGACTACGGAGTTTATCCTCTCTATAGTACACTACTTGTTCCATATAGGACTGATGTAAGGAACAGCAGTTGTGGTATTGACCCGATAATGGGGCTACTTTTTCATTCAGAGTTTTGGTTAAAAAAAAAAGAAGCAATATATTAAGAATTGGGTGATATTTCAGGCTTGGCTGACTCTAGTGTTTATAGATATAACAGACAGTGGGCAGTAGTAAATAAATGCCTTGCCATTATTAATCTAACAGACAGGGGGCAGTAGTAAATAAATGCCTTGCCATTATTAATCTAACAGACAGGGGGCAGTAGTAAATAAATGCCTTGCCATTATTAATCTAACAGACAGGGGGCAGTAGTAAATAAATGCCTTGCCATTATTAATCTAACAGACAGGGGGCAGTAGTAAATAAATGCCTTGCCATTATTAATCTAACAGACAGGGGGCAGTAGTAAATAAATGCCTTGCCATTATTAATCTAACAGACAGGGGGCAGTAGTAAATAAATGCCTTGCCATTATTAATCAAACAGACAGGGGGCAGTAGTAAATAAATGCCTTGCCATTATTAATCTAACAGACAGGGGGCAGTAGTAAATAAATGCCTTGCCATTATTAATCTAACAGACAGGGGGCAGTAGTAAATAAATGCCTTGCCATTATTAATCAAACAGACAGGGGGCAGTAGTAAATAAAGGCCTTGCCATTATTAATCAAACAGACAGGGGGCAGTAGTAAATAAATGCCTTGCCATTATTAATCAAACAGACAGGGGGCAGTAGTAAATAAATGCCTTGCCATTATTAATCTAACAGACAGGAGGCAGTAGTAAATAAATGCCTTGCCGTTATTAATCTAACAGACAGGGGGCAGTAGTAAATAAAGGCCTTGCCATTATTAATCTAACAGACAGGGTGCAGTATTAAAAGCCTTGCCGTTATTCATCTAACAGACAGGGGGCAGTACAGTCCTAGGGTTCCCACCTAATGATCTTGTTGCAGGCTCCACAGAGAGGGGTCCTTCGGCTGTCCTCGGGTGCCTGCTGAGCTGCCTGTAAGATAGAGGAGCGGTTCTGCATGGGCGTAGGCTGGGCCGGCTGTCTGTGCTGGGTCAGAACCGTACTGGTCTTGTCTGGGGCGTAACGGTCAGCGAACCCTGGGTCGGTCACCCACGGAGGACGTACCAGAGGACCAGCCTTGACTGGAGCTGGAGTCTTAGAGGCTGGAGAACCCAGAGAAATGTATTAATACAACGCATTCAACAGGGAGACTCCTATAGTATCTTATAAGGAACCATGGGAATGTATGAATGCTTATAGCACGTGTTACAATGTATTACTATGCTTATAGTATGTGCTATAATACATATTTCAAAGCTTATAACATGTTATAATGCATCTAACTAATAAATAAAAGGCTTTGATTTATGTTATAATTACCAGAACCTGTCATTTGAACTCTGAACTGCAGAGACTCACCATCAGGTTTGTCTGCTGCTGTCTGGGTCTGGGCCTTAGCAGGTGACAGAGAGGCCTTGATGCTGGGGAGAAAAACACACTCTCTTAAAAACCAGTCGCTATAGGGTTACCACGGTGACTCAGAAGAGGTAGAGTGGCAGCAGTGGCTGACATCGTCATTATCATCATCATCGAGGGAGTTCTGTGTGCATTTTTAAATGGAAGGAGCATAATGGTAAAATCATTGCGAGGATTGCTCCCTTATCTCTCTGTGATTATACCACCACTTACAGAAAGTGGACTGCGAATTGTTGTGCTGCAAGTCTTATTCCTACAAACAGCACATTGACTGAGGTAAGTACAGTGGCAAGAAAAAGTATGTGAACCCTTTGGAATTACCTGGATTTCTGCATAAATTGATGATCAAATTTGATCTGATCTTCATCTAGGTCACAATAATAGGCAAACACAGACTGCTTAAACTAATAACACACGAACAATATGTTTTCATGTCTTTATTGAACACACCGTGGAAACATTCACAGTGCAGGGTGGAAAAGTATGTGAACCCTTGGATTTAATAACTGGTTGACCCTCCTTTGGCAGTAATAACCTCATCCAAACATTTTCTCTAGTTGCGGATCAGACCTGCACAACGGTCAGGAGGAATTTTGGATCATTCTTCTTTACAAAACTGTTTCAGTTCAGTAATATTCTTGGGATGTCTGGTGTGAACTGCTCTCTTGAGGTCAGGCCACAGCAACTCAATCGGGTTAAGGTCAGGACTCTGACTGGGCCACTCCAGAAGGCGTATTTTCTTCTGTTGAAGCCATTCTGTTGTTGATTTACTACTGTGTTTTGGGTCGTTGTCCTGTTGCATCAACCAACTTCTGTTGAGCTTCAATTGGCGGACAGATAGCCTAACATTCTCCTGCAAAATGTCTTGATAAACTTGGGAATTCATTTTCCCGTCGATGATAGCAAGCTGTCCAGGTCCTGAGGTAGCCTCAAACCATGATGCTCCCTCCACCATACTTTAAAGTTGGGATGAGGTTTTGATGTTGGTGTGCTGGGCCTTTTTTCCTCCACACAGTGTGGTGTGTTCCTTCCAAACAACTCAACTGTAGTTTTTGGCAGTAGCGCTGTGGAGCATCCAGATGCTCTTTTGCGAACTTCAGATGAGCAGAAATTGGTTTTTTTTGGACAGCAGTGGCTTCTTCCGTGGTGTCCTCCCATGAACACCATTCTTGTTTAGTTTTTAACGTATTGTAGACTCGTCAACAGAGATGTTAGCATGTTCCAGAGATTTCTGTAAGTCTTTAGCTGACACTAGGATTCTTCTTAACCTCATTGAGCATTCTGTGCTGTGCTCTTGCAATCATCTTTGCAGGACGGCCACTCCTAGGGAGAGTAGCAACAGTGCTGAACTTTCTCCATTTATAGACTATTTGTCTTACCGTGGACTGATGAACATCAAGACTTTTAGAGATACTTCTTTAACCCTTTCCAGCTTTATGCAAGTCAACAATTCTTAATCTTGGGTCTTCTGAGATCTCTTTAGTTCGACGCATGGTTCACATCAGGCAATGCTTCTTGTGAATAGCAAACTCACATTTTTAGAGTGTTTTTTATAGGGCAGGGCAGCTCTAACCAACATCTCCAATCTCTTCTCATTGATTGGACTCCAGGTTTGCTGACTCCTGACTCCAATTAGCTTTTGGAAAAGTCATTAGCCTAGGAGTTCATACTTTTTCCAACCTACACTGTGAATGTTTAAATTATGTATTCAATATAGAAAGAAAAATACAATAATTTGTGTGTTTAGTTTAAGCAGACTATGTTTGTCTATTGTTGTGACTTAGATGAAGATCAAATCTAATTTTATGACCAATTTATGCAAAACTCCAGATAATTCCAAAGGGTTCACATTCTTTTTCTTGCCACTAGAGTAGGAGTCAGCAACAAAAAGTTTTTAGTTAAAACATAGTCTTTTGGGGGAGGGGGATAATTCAAAAAATTACCACGAATTCAGCTGAAATGTACAGTTGAAGTCGGAAGTTTACATAGACTTAGGTTGGAGTCTATATGCACAGTAAAATGAGTCCTATATTGACATAACCCAAAAGGCCGCTCACCAAGGAAGAAGCCACTGCTCCAAAACCGCCATAAAAAAGCCAGACTACGGTTTGCAACTGCACATGGGGACAAAGATCGTACTTTTTGGAGAAATGTCCTCTGGTCTGATGAAACAAAAATAGAACTGTTTGGGGGAGGCTTGCAAGCCGAAGAACACCATCCCAACCGTGAAGCACGGGGTGAAAGCATCATGTTGTGGGGGTGCTTTGCTGCAGGAGGGATTGGTGCACTTCACAAAATAGATGGCATCATGAGGAAAGAAAATGATGTGTCTATATTTAAGCAACATCTCAATACATCAGTCAGGAAGTTAAAGCTTGGTCACAAATGGGTCTTCCAAATGGACAACCCCAAGCATACTTCCAAAGTTGTGGATAAATGGCTTAAGGACAACAAAGTCAAGGTATCGGAGTGGCCATCACAAAGCCCGACCTCAATCCTATATGTGTGGGCAGAACTGAAAAAGCGTGTGCGAGCAAAGAGGCCTAAAAACCTGACTCAGTTACACCAGCTCTGTCAGGAGGAATGGGCTGAAATTCACCCAACTTATTGTGGGAAGCTTGTGGAAGGCTACCCGAAACGTTTGACCCAGGTTAAACAATGTAAAGGCAATGCTACCAAATACTAATTGAGTGTATGTAAACTTCTGACCCACTGGGAATGTGATGAAAGAAAGAAAAGCTGAAACAAATCATTCTCTCTACTACTATTCTGACATTTCACATTCTTATAATAAAGTGGTGATCCTAACTGGCCTAAGACAGTGAATTTTTACTAGGATTGAATGTCAGGAATTGTGGAAAAACTGAGTTTAAATGTATTTGGCTAAGGTGTATGTAAACTCCCACTTCAACTGTATTTCATTTAGGAAATCTGTTCAAGTATTCCCACTTGAAAGAGACGTGATCGTGTCAATGTAATTAAGGTATAGAATGACTGTAAATGAGAAATGTAAAAAAATAACAATGATGGTCAACTCCAGCCAAACTCTAACCCGGAAGATGCTGGGCCAATTGTGCGCCGCACTATGGAACTCCCAATCACGGCCGGTTGTGATACAGCCTGGAATCGAACCAGGGTCTATAGTGACGCCTCTAGCACTGAGATGCTTTGCCTTAGACCTCTGCGCCACACGGGAGCCCTGGGCTTAGATGTGATCCCCCCAACCATCCACTCCGACAGAAATCGGCACATGGCTGAATCAAGTTGCCTACCCCATCTGTAGAGTTAGTAGCATCTGTCTCTACAGCCGTCTCAGCAACAGGTGTCTCTACAGCCGTCTCAGCAACAGGTGTCTCTACAGCCGTCTCAGCAACAGGTGTCTCTACAGCCGTCTCAGCAACAGGTGTCTCTACAGCCGTCTCAGCAACAGGTGGCTCTACAGCCGTCTCAGTAACAGGTGGCTCTACAGCCGTCTCAGTAACAGGTCTCTACAGCCGTCTCGGTAACAATTACCATCTCATTACTACATCTACACATCTAACAGCAGAGAGAACTCAGATATTTTACACAGGAGTGAAAGATGTACAGTATGTGGTCAGATAGTATTGCATGGTAGTATAGTATTGCAGAGTACAGTATAGTATGGTATTATAGTTTTGCAGGGTACACTATGGTAGTATAGTATTGCAGAGTACAGTATAGTATTGTGGAGTATAGTACAGAATAGTATTGTGGAGTGCAGTATAGTTTTGTGGAGTACAGTATAGTATTGTGGAGTATAGTACAGAATAGTATTGTGGAGTACAGTATAGTTTTGTGGAGTATAGTACAGTGGTGCATAGTACAGTGGTGCACAGTATAGTGGTGCACAGTACAGTGGTGTACAGTACAGTGGTGTACAGTACAGTGCAGTATAGTGGAGTACAGTGCAGTATAGTGGTTTACAGTGCAGTATAGTACAGTGCAGTAAAGAAGGAAGCAGAGAAAGATCCATGACAGAAAGCAGGGGGAGGAGGGGCTGTTTTCAGATAACAGCAGTACAGATTTATTTCTCTTATCAGAGGGAGGTGCCTGAAGAACAAGGAGAGTTCAGAACATGAAAACAGAAAAAAAGATCAATCTGAAAACACAGATCAAAGAAAGACAGAATGAATTTACAGATCAAAAGACGACGAAACTAGAACTACAGAATCAGAATAGCGGAATAAAGAATAGAACAGGAAGAACAGCCTGAACAGTGCTGTTCCAACAGCTGTGCACCCCCCTCCTCAGATAACTCTGAGCAACACAGTTTAATGAGAAACAGGACTTTACAACCCAGACCTGGGTCAGATACATACGTCAAATACTGATTTGATTTGAGACAGGCCCGAAGTTCAAACTCCTCCCCGCACCTCAGGTATTCAATCAATCAATCAATCAATCAATCAATCAATCAATCAATGTATGTGTTGGCCCCCAGGTCTGCTACTAACAAGGTGATCAACACTAACTCATCAAGTCAAGGAGAAGTGAACGTGACAGATGTATTGATTAGTGATCATAGATCCTCCATTTGATATATCTTTATTTTTTTAATGAACTTGTTTCTTCTTCCTCCCTCTGTATATCTGACGGGTGTGTCATCTGCCGTTCGTTGAATATTGGGCTATCATCGTTTCAGTCGTCGTCGTGATGGCTATCGATCGCTTAGGGCTCAGGGCCCGGCTTTGCATGTTGCCGTGGCGACGCTCAGGACTTGATGTTGAGGGCGCGTGCGGACCTCTCGTGGTGCCAGTCCCTCAGACGGGCATAACGAGGGCTCTGAATCTCTGTAAGGAACTTTTCCCTAACCACCCAGAGAGAAAGAGCGAGAGAGAGAGCGAGAAAGAGGTGGAGAGAGAGGTAGAGAGAGAGAGACAATTGACAGGAAATGAAGACAGACAGAAATATGTCTAACAGACAGAGAATTCAACATGCAACGGGAACGGTAAAACTACATCACAACTCAATACGGTAAAACTACATCACAACTCAAAACGAGAAAGTGGTCCTGGAACAAGACCTGTATAAAACTCACGCCCCAAACCACCTGTATAAAACTCACGCCCAGAAACCACCTGTATAAAACTCACGCCCCAAACCACCTGTATAAAACTCACGCCCCAAACCACCTGTATAAAACTCACGCCCCGAAACCACCTGTATAAAACTCACGCCCCGAAACCACCTGTATAAAACTCACGCCCCGAAACCACCTGTATAAAACTCACGCCCCGAAACCACCTGTATAAAACTCACGCCCCGAAACCACCTGTATAAAACTCACGCCCCAAACCACCTGTATAAAACTCACGCCCCAAACCACCTGTATAAAACTCACGCCCCAAACCACCTGTATAAAACTCACGCCCAGAAACCACCTGTATAAAACTCACGCCCAGAAACCACCTGTATAAAACTCACGCCCAGAAACCACCTGTATAAAACTCACGCCCAGAAACCACCTGTATAAAACTCACGCCCCAAACCACCTGTATAACTCACGCCCCAAACCACCTGTATAAAACTCACGCCCAGAAACCACCTGTATAAAACTCACGCCCAGAAACCACCTGTATAAAACTCACGCCCAGAAACCACCTGTATAAAACTCACGCCCCAAACCACCTGTATAAAACTCACGCCCCAAACCACCTGTATAAAACTCACGCCCCAAACCACCTGTATAAAACTCACGCCCAGAAACCACCTGTATAAAACTCACGCCCAGAAACCACCTGTATAAAACTCACGCCCAGAAACCACCTGTATAAAACTCACGCCCCAAACCACCTGTATAACTCACGCCCCAAACCACCTGTATAAAACTCACGCCCAGAAACCACCTGTATAAAACTCACGCCCAGAAACCACCTGTATAAAACTCACGCCCAGAAACCACCTGTATAAAACTCACGCCCCAAACCACCTGTATAACTCACGCCCCAAACCACCTGTATAACTCACGCCCCAAACCACCTGTATAACTCACGCCCCAAACCACCTGTATAACTCACGCCCCAAACCACCTGTATAACTCACGCCCCAAACCACCTGTATAACTCACGCCCCAAACCACCTGTATAACTCACGCCCCAAACCACCTGTATAACTCACCAAACCACCTGTATAACTCACCAAACCACCTGTATAACTCACCAAACCACCTGTATAACTCACCAAACCACCTGTATAACACACCAAACCACCTGTATAACACATCAAACCACCTGTATAACACACCAACCCACCTGTATAAAACCACATGCAGAAGCTTAAAACACCTGAAGTCCATAACTCAACTGTTGAGTTCTACTAGAAGTCTTTAACGGTGAACTCAGCAAGATGAAAACATCACCAGCGTCACGCCCACATTGGGAAGTAGGACATCGCCTCGTTCTGTGTGTATCATCTTGCAGAGTGTACCTTTATTGTTAGCTGTAACACACAGGCATGTCAGCATCGGCCATAACTTTACAGTAACACACTTTACCACACAGCCTTTAAACACACAGACTACACCAGAGTCAGCTGTAGGATATCACACAGACTACACCAGAGTCAGCTGTAGGATATCACACAGACTACACCAGAGTCAGCTGTAGGATATCACACAGACTACACCAGAGTCAGCTGTAGGATATCACACAGACTACACCAGAGTCAGCTGTAGGATATCACACAGACTACACCAGAGTCAGCTGTAGGATATCACACAGACTACACCAGAGTCAGCTGTAGGATATCACACAGACTACACCAGAGTCAGCTGTAGGATATCACACAGACTACACCAGAGTCAGCTGTAGGATATCACACAGACTACACCAGAGTCAGCTGTAGGATATCACACAGACTACACCAGAGTCAGCTGTAGGATATCACACAGACTACACCAGAGTCAGCTGTAGGATATCACACAGACTACACCAGAGTCAGCTGTAGGATATCACACACTACACCAGAGTCAGCTGTAGGATATCACACAGACTAAACCAGAGTCAGCTGTAGGATATCACACAGACTAAACCAGAGTCAGCTGTAGGATATCACACAGGCATAGCTTTATAAACGCACAGGCTGTTTACCTGGCCCTCTTCATTGTCTCATCGTCTGGGTCCTGCACTGAGAGAGCCAGGGGGGGAAAACACAGTATCAGAATGCCCCGATTACATTTTACACTGTTGTTATGACACAACTATGGACTCCTTTCTGTGGCCCCGTGTCAACTTTCTCTCCCTCTCCTGGACCTCTTGTCCCATCTGGGGCCAAGGGTCAACTTCCTCTCCCTCTCCTGGACCTCTTGTCCCATCTGTGGCCCCGTGTCAACATTCTCTCCCTCTCCTGGGCCTCTTGTCCCATCTGTGGCCCCGTGTCAACTTTCTCTCCCTCTCCTGGGCCTCTTGTCCCATCTGGGGCCAAGGGTCAACTTTCTCTCCCTCTCCTGGACCTCTTGTCCCATCTGGGGCTCCGTGTCAACTTTCTCTCCCTCTCCTGGGCTTCTCGTCCTCTCTGGACCACTGACACCTCTCTTTCTCAATTACATTTACAACATGTTTTAAAGAATAGAGAAAGGTCAAATGTTATATTATTGTCTATGTACAGTATTATAACAATGTTCATGTAGTTGAAGTATGAAAGGTAAAATAAATAAACAGATAAATATAGTTTCTATTTACAATGTTGTTTGTTCTCCACTGGTTGTCCTTTTTTCGTGGTAATGGGACACACATCTTGCTGCTGTGTTTGCACATTGCAGTATTTCGCCTAACAGATATGGGAGTTTATCGATGTTTAATTTGCTTTCTAATTATTTGTGGGTCTGTGTAATCTGAGGGAAATATGCGTCTCTAACATGGTCATACATTGGGCAGGAGGTTAGGAAGTGCAGCTCAGTTTCCACCTCATTTTGTGGGCAGTGTGCACCTAGCCTGTCTTCTCTTGAGAGCCAGGTCTGCCTACAGCGGCCTTTCTCAATAGCAAGGCTAAGCTCACTGAGTCTGTATATAGTCAAAGCTTTCCTTAAGTTTGGGTCAGTCCCAGTGGTCAGGTATTCTGCCACTGTGTACTCTCTGTTTAGGGCCAAATAGCATTCTAGTTTGCTCTGTTTTTTGGTTTATCCTTTCCAGCGTGTCAAATAGTTATCTTTTTGCTCCTGCAACATTTGGTTGGGTCTAAACGTGTTTCTGTCCTTGGGGCTCTGTGGGGTCCGATTGTGAACAGAGCCCCAGAACCAGCTGGCTGAGGAGATTCTTCTCCAGGTTTATCTCTCTGTAGGTGAGGGATTTGTGGTAGATTTTGTGAAATTTTGGTTGGTTAGTAGACCCCAGACCTCACAACCATTCTTGGCAATGGGTTCAATAACTGATTGAAGTATTTTTTTGCCAGATCCTAATCTGGGAGGTAGAGTTTTATGTTCCTTTTGATGGTGTAGAAGGCACTTCATGCCTTGGCTCTTAGATCCTTCAAATCATTGTGGAATTTACCTGTGGTGCTGATGTTTAGGCGGAGGTAGGTGTAATTCTGTGTGTTCTCTAGGGCAGCCAGTGTCTAGATTTAATTTGTAATTGTTGTCTTGGCTACTGGACATTTTTTTAAACAAAAATTGTGTCTTACTGAGACTCACTGTCTGGGCACAAGTCTGACAAAATCTGTTCTAGTGCCCTCGTCTATTCATTGATATTTTTATGTTGAAGCGGGTCACTCACCTCACCTCACCTCACCTCACCTCACCTCACCTCACTCACTGTAGTCGGTGCCTGTGAGTTGGGCCAGCATGCGGAAGGAGCGGGACTGGGTAGTGCCTGTGCGGGGCTGCCAATCCTGAGTGTCCTCGATCAGCCTCTTCTTGCTGCGGTCGTTGGGGATGAACATGGGGATGCCATCCACCCGCAGACCGTGCCTAGTACACACCCCATGTCACCACAATGTTAATATAACGTTAACAACGGACCATGCACAGAAACACGCGCAAGGTTCCCACAATGTTCCAACAACGTTAACATAACAAACACATGGCATTATCAATGTTAGAACAACCACGACGTGAAGCCAGCGACGGGCAAGCGAAGAATGATAGCTAATAATTACCGAACTTATGGATAGACAGACTACTATAGGACAGACTACTATAGGACAGACTACTATAGGACAGACTACTATAGGACAGACTACTATAGGACAGACTACTATAGACTACTACAGAAAAACTACTGTAGGACAGACTACTGTAGGACAGACTACTGTAGGACAGACTACTGTAGGACAGACTACTGTAGGACAGACTACTGTAGGACAGAATGCAGCCAGCAGATGATCAAACACACACATACAGCACATAACCAACAAACCAGAACCCTAAATCCCTGGTCAAAAGCAATGCACTATATAGGGAATAGGGTGCCATAGGGCTCTGGTCAAAAGTAGTGCACTACGTAGGGAATAGGGTGCCATAGGGCTCTGGGTCTAAAGTAGTGCACTACGTAGGGAATAGGGTGCCATTTCGAATGCAGACCATGTCATATTCAACCTGTCCTCCAATATGTCCTATCTAACATGGCTGTCTGACACCGTGTCAATATGTCCACG
Source organism: Salmo trutta (assembly GCF_901001165.1). Taxonomy (NCBI): domain Eukaryota; kingdom Metazoa; phylum Chordata; class Actinopteri; order Salmoniformes; family Salmonidae; genus Salmo; species Salmo trutta. The sequence goes on along the minus strand of NC_042969.1, from coordinate 39,949,989 downwards.
CCGACACCGTGTCAATATGTCCTCTCCGACACCGTGTCAATATGTCCTCTCCGACACCGTGTCAATATGTCCTCTCTGACACCGTGTCAATATGTCCTCTCTAACATGGCTCTAGTGACCAGCGGTCAAATAGGTAGGACCATAATGCATCCGTCTCTTACTTCTCGTGTTGGTAAATCTGGTGGTCATAGAAAGCTTGATCATCTCTGCAGGGGGGAGGAGGAAGAGGAGTACATGGGGCAGGGATGAAGAAAATAAGGGGAGAAGAGGCAGGAGGAAGAGGAGAGGGAGGAGGAGAGTGGAAAGAGGGAGGGCAGGAGGAAGAGGAGAGGGGGAGAGAGGGCGGACGAGAGTGGAAAGAGGGAGGGCAGGAGGAAAAGGAGAGGGGAGAGAGGGCAGGAGGAAGAGGAGGGAGAGGAGAGATTGAGAGTAGGGAGGGAGGAAGGTCAGGAGGAAAAGGAGAGGAAGAGAGGATGAGAGGAGGAAGAGGATGAGAAGAGAAGAGAAAATGAGAGGAGGGCAGGAGGAGAGGTTAAGAGGGCAGGAGGAAGAGGTGAGGATGAGAGGGAGGGAGGAGAGGATGAGGAGGGAGGGCATGGGGAAGAAGAGAGGAAGGAGGGAGGGCAGGAGGAAGAGAGGAGAGGATGAGAGTAAGAGAGGGAGGGAGGGCAGGAGAAAGAGAGGAGGAGAGGAGGGAGGGCAGGAGGACGAGGAGAGTAGTAGAAGACAGGAGGAACAACAAATTACAGGAGAATAAGAGAAATACTGTTAGATAAAGAATGAACTGTGTTACTGTTACTACTGACCTGTGTTACTACTGACCTGTGTTACTACTGACCTGTGTTACTACTGACCTGTGTTACTACTGACCTGTGTTACTACTGACCTGTGTTACTACTGACCTGTGTTACTACTGACCTGTGTTACTACTGACCTGTGTTACTACTGACCTGTGTTACTACTGACCTGTGTTACTACTGACCTGTGTTACTACTGACCTGTGTTACTACTGACCTGTGTTACTACTGACCTGTGTTACTGTTACTACTGACCTGTGTTACTACTGCTAAGAGAAAGACCTTCACTAATCATTACTAACCACTAGCTCAGATACTGACAGGAAAACTATGATTTAACATCCAAGTAAAAAGGAAGTAAAGAGAGTTTACTGACTTCTCATCCATCTGCGGAGAGAAAGAAGAGAGAAAGAAGATGGGGGTTCAGTTTGGAAAAACAAGACGACAACAGTTGGTAAGAACTTGTCAAATCAACAATAGTTGTAGAGAACAGTCAACAGTGAGGAGACAGATTCGTTGTGGGATGCAGAGTATCATGCAGTTGGGGTGAAAACAAACACAGGTTTTCATTGTTGACGGGTTCCTTCAGAGAGACACAGCATGGGCTGTTCCGATGGCTTTCACACAAAAGGCGCAGGCAGGCTGTGACACACATCTGGAAGGCATCCAATGTCCCCGTCTTCATCTCGCGGATTCAGAACAGATCCGTTTCAAGTTGATGTCTGTATTGAGTGTTTGTCTAACTTCTAAAACTATTTATTTATTTATCCTTTGTTTAGAAACACATTGTATTTTACAATAATTATCTGGCCTGTAAATTTAAATCCATAAACTTATTTACGACCAACCAGAAAGCCAAATATGTCCCTTGCGTTTTACACTTCTATAACAATGCAGTAATAAATGTGTGTCATTGGACTGATGACATCATGACAGCTCTGTGCAAATACACCAGACCTGCCAGTGTACAACATGCCTAGACATTGGACACATTCCCTGCTTTATTCTGTATCACCCAAACATGCCAAACTATCTAGTACACCCCATAAACTAGATTACTACTGTGTAGTGGAAAGACCTCATATTCAACCTGTTCCTGTGAAGAATTAATATCTTCCAGCAGGGTTGGGATCAATTCCATTTCAACCCAGCCAATTCAGGAAGTAAACTGGTAAATTCCAATTTTCCTCAAAGCTTCGATGAGAAACAATTGTAATTTCAGTTTACTTCCTGAATGGAAATGGAATTGATCCCAACCCTATAGAACGCTGTTTGCGTGTCAAAAAAGATACGTTGAATTAACACTATTTGACGCATCAGCTAGCTAGCTTTAGCTTGGTACCTTGCCGGAACCAATGCAACCAGCCTGAAAACAATGACCAGAAACAATAATTTTCAATATTCTTAGCAATGATTTAGGAGTCCATGTGATTAAGTATTACCTAGGCAGCCACGTTGTTGTTCTCTTATTGAAATACAACTTCAGTTCATGAACTTAACTAGTTAGCTAGATAACAAAGTAAACAAGCTAGCCAGTTACCTAGCCTCGTTGCCACAAGCTAACGTTATAAGCGGCAAGCTAGATTCATCTGGCTATTGTGGCTTGATCGGACGCGACCATTACCAACCAAATACAAAAAACACCGTGTCAATATGTCCTCTCTAACACTGTGTCAAATATGTGCTATAAATGACATCTAGCTAGATAGTTAGCCAAATATAGCTACTGAAACAGATGTCATTTTGATTTGTTTTAGGTGGAAAACATTGTTTGCATTCATCAGCCAGCTAGCTTTTTTTCCTGACCAGCACCGTCCCAGAGTCCTGACTCGTTTGGCAGCGGCAGGTGCGCAAGACAAAACTTTACAAGAATCATAGCATACGAACTGGTGAATCGCTGTTAGATATGAAATATGAGTGATGGTGTAATAAATCTGTAATGACTACGTAAAAAAAATACATTTATGAACGTGTTCAATTATTACATGTGAAATTCAGTCATATTCAGGTTCTGATTAGTCAACAAGCTTAGTTGACGCGTCAAATACTGTTATTTGGTGTGCATCGCAAAGACCCAAACGGCGTTCCATACAACCCTGCCTTGTCGTAGGTCACAGATTAGTTCTGAACATGAATAGTAGGACTCTGTATGATTTAGTCTCTGTCATAAAGAAAACAGCTGTGTGAAGGAGTGGCAGTTTAGTATCCTGCTGAATAATGTGGAGGGTAACCTAATCCACAAAACATACTGGAGGAAGATGGCCGGAGGACAGACGGCTGGAGGACAGACTACTCCTTTAAAAAAAATTTTTTAAAACAACTTTGTACTGCTTCTTTAAAACTGTTCACAACAATCTTATGACTCTTCATAGATAAGATTAATATGGTCTTCTAAAAGAAGACTGGATGAAGTCGGAGCTTTTTCACAATAGAGTCATCTGTTTCTAGTGTTATAAACCCCTATTTCTCTTTCTCAGTTTGCTGTGCTTGAGACACAGAATACAGACGTGGCCTTAACTGTTTATAACAACTTGCTAGTGTTTCTAACCTCTATCTAGGAAGTGTTTTAGACCGTGGAAGTATGAGTGCTATACAGGTCAGGGTTCAGGTCCGTGTGACTTCTCCAAGTAAGGCTAGTTAGGTAACCCAGCACCACCTCAGTAAAAACCATTCTGACAGCTCAGCAGATTCTAAGCGAAAGGTCCTGAGCGCAGAACAGCTAAATACAGTCACAGACAACATCTAGACCTTTCTAAAAAGTCATACCTTAACACATCCTCTATCCCTTCCCCCAACACACCACGGTGACCGTGAACCAAGTATCAGGCATGGAACAAGGTTTGCAAAATCCTTCAAACTTTCCCCAAACTACCAGATTATCTAGAAATCCTGATCAGAGGACTCTGGATTTCCTACTTACAGGAATCTTCCTAAAGGGTTTGTAAAAGCCTGGATCCCCCCCATCTGGAACAGTAACACCTGGTCGGACCACCCTGTTAATTTAAAGCCCCCTGTACTTTATAAATAGGGCACTACCTTTAACCAGAACCCCTATGTAGGGCACTACCTTTAACCAGAACCCCCCTATGTAGGGCACTACCTTTAACCAGAACCCCCCTATGTAGGGCACTACCTTTAACCAGAACCCCCCTATGTAGGGCACTACCTTTAACCAGAACCCCCCTATGTAGGGCACTACCTTTAACCAGAACCCCCCTATGTAGGGCACTACCTTTAACCAGAACCCCCCTATGTAGGGCACTACCTTTAACCAGAACCCCCCTATGTAGGGCACTACCTTTAACCAGAACCCCCCTATGTAGGGCACTACCTTTAACCAGAACCCCCCTATGTAGGGCACTACCTTTAACCAGAACCCCCCTATGTAGGGCACTACCTTTAACCAGAACCCCCCTATGTAGGGCACTACCTTTAACCAGAACCCCCCTATGTAGGGCACTACCTTTAACCAGAACCCCCCTATGTAGGGCACTACCTTTAACCAGAACCCCCCTATGTAGGGCACTACCTTTAACCATAACCCCTATGTAGGGCACTACCTTTAACCAGAACCCCTATGTAGGGCACTACCTTTAACCAGAACCCCTATGTAGGGCACTACCTTTAACCAGAACCCCCCTATGTAGGGCACTACCTTTAACCAGAACCCCCCTATGTAGGGCACTACCTTTAACCAGAACCCCTATGTAGGGCACTACCTTTAACCAGAACCCCCTATGTAGGGCACTACCTTTAACCAGAACCCCTATGTAGGGCACTACCTTTGACCAGAGCTATATACTGAGTGTACAAAACATTAAGGACACCTTCCTAATATTGAGTTGCAAACCCACCCGCCTCTTCTGCCCTCAGAACAGCCTCAACGGGATACTGGCAAAGAGAATGTTCTCTTTCTCTAGCCAATAAGACAAAGATAATGTTCTCTCTCTCTAGCCAATAAGACAAAGTTGAAGCATTCGTCTGATGGACGTCCATTTTATTTCCTGTATTCCACTCAACAGTCTGGTCTCAACAGACCAGGAGAAGACATCTTCTGATTAGATCATCAAATCATACTACAACTTAACCTTCCCTCTTAAAATGTGCAGTCAGCAATTTCTACTCCCCAGAGAGTTACCTGAATGACTCAGAGCTGAAACGTATACCTAAAATCTACCTTCCACAGGAACCCAGAGTGACTTGTTTAACTCAAATACAGGGAAACATTTGGTCTGTTCTCTCCCAGAGAAGGTGTGGTGTTTGGTCTGTTCTCTCCCAGAGGAGGTGTGGTGTTTGGTCTGTTCTCTCCCAGAGGAGGTGTGGTGTTTGGTCTGTTCTCTCCCAGAGGAGGTGTGGTGTTTGGTCTGTTCTCTCCCAGAGGAGGTGTGGTGTTTGGTCTGTTCTCTCCCAGAGGAGGTGTGGTGTTTGGTCTGTTCTCTCCCAGAGGAGGTGTGGTGTTTGGTCTGTTCTCTCCCAGAGGAGGTGTGGTGTTTGGTCTGTTCTCTCCCAGAGGAGGTGTGGTGTTTGCATGGTTGTTTGTTTGTTTGTGTACCTACCCGTTGTGTGGCTGTAGCATGCTGGCGGGGGCCGCTGAGGCCGGGGTGTTAACTTTAGGGGCGTACGTCACAGGTTTAATGACCGTGTTACCGCCGCCAGGCGTGAATGGCCGCGCCATCTTGTTAATAGCGGTGCTGGGGGCAAAGGAGTATTTGGGCTGAACGGAGGCGGGGGCGAGCGAATCCTACAGGGTGTGAGAAGGGGGGGGGGGGACACAGGGGAAAAAAACCCACAGCAAATAACATGCAGTTAGACAAACACACATGTGCATTAATTGTGTGGGCCCTAGCTAAGCGTACGTGTGTACTATACTGTACACACACACACACACACACACACACACACACACACACACAAACACATATTTTGGCCCATTGACTACCCATAGTAGTGCACTACTTTTGACCCATTGACTACCCATAGTAGTGTACTACTTTTGACCCAGTGACTACCCATAGTAGTACACTATGTAGGGAATAGGGTACCATATGGAAAGCAAATATATTTATCTTGGAATGCAGGAGTTGGTCCTACTAAGGATTTTCCTCTGTCTCTGTTAGCGTGGCTATGATTTTCCTCTGTCTCTGTTAGCGTGGCTATGATTTTCCTCTGTCTCTGTTAGCGTGGCTATGATTTTCCTCTGTCTCTGTTAGCGTGGCTATGATTTTCCTCTGTCTCTGTTAGCGTGGCTATGGTCCGTCTCTGTTAGCGTGGCTATGGTCCGTCTCTGTTAGCGTGGCTATGGTCCTCCTCTGTTAGCGTGGCTATGGTCCTCCTCTGTTAGCGTGGCTATGGTCCTCCTCTGTTAGCGTGGCTATGGTCCTCCTCTGTTAGCGTGGCTATGGTCCTCCTCTGTTAGCGTGGCTATGGTCCTCCTCTGTTAGCGTGGCTATGGTCCTCCTCTGTTAGCGTGGCTATGGTCCTCCTCTGTTAGCTTGGCTATGGTCCTCCTCTGTTAGCTTGGCTATGGTCCTCCTCTGTTAGCTTGGCTATGGTCCTCCTCTGTTAGCTTGGCTATGGTCCTCCTCTGTTAGCTTGGCTATGGTCTTCCTCTGTTAGCTTGGCTATGTCTTCCCTGTTAGCGTGCTATGTCTCCTCTGTTAGCTTGGCTATGGTCTTCCTCTGTTAGCTTGGCTATGGTCTTCCTCTGTTAGCTGGCTATGGTCTTCCTCTGTTAGCTTGGCTATGGTCTTTCCCCCCCCGCTGTTAGCTTGTGCTATGGTCCTTCCTCTGTTAGCTTGGCTATGGTCTTCCTCTGTTGCTTGGCTATGGTCTTCCTCTGTTAGCTTGGCTAGGGTCTTCCTCTGTTAGCTTGGCTATGGTCTTCCTCTGTTAGCTTTGGCTATGGTCTTCCTCTGTTAGCTTGGCTATGGTCTTCCTCTGTTAGCTTGGCTATGGTCTTCCTCTGTTAGCTTGGCTATGGTCTTCCTCTGTTAGCTTGGCTATGGTCTTCCTCTGTTAGCTTGGCTATGGTCTTCCTCTGTTAGCTTGGCTATGGTCCTCCTCTGTTAGCTTGGCTATGGTCTTCCTCTGTTAGCTTGGCTATGGTCTTCCTCTGTTAGCTTGGCTATGGTCTTCCTCTGTTAGCTTGGCTATGGTCTTCCTCTGTTAGCTTGGCTATGGTCTTCCTCTGTTAGCTTGGCTATGGTCTTCCTCTGTTAGCTTGGCTATGGTCTTCCTCTGTTAGCTTGGCTATGGTCTTCCTCTGTTAGCTTGGCTATGGTCTTCCTCTGTTAGCTTGGCTATGGTCTTCCTCTGTTAGCTTGGCTATGGTCTTCCTCTGTTAGCTTGGCTATGGTCTTCCTCTGTTAGCTTGGCTATGGTCTTCCTCTGTTAGCTTGGCTATGGTCTTCCTCTGTTAGCTTGGCTATGGTCTTCCTCTGTTAGCTTGGCTATGGTCTTCCTCTGTTAGCTTGGCTATGGTCTTCCTCTGTTAGCTTGGCTATGGTCTTCCTCTGTTAGCTTGGCTATGGTCTTCCTCTGTTAGCTTGGCTATGGTCTTCCTCTGTTAGCTTGGCTATGGTCTTCCTCTGTTAGCTTGGCTATGGTCTTCCTCTGTTAGCTTGGCTATGGTCTTCCTCTGTTAGCTTGGCTATGGTCTTCCTCTGTTAGCTTGGCTATGGTCTTCCTCTGTTAGCTTGGCTATGGTCTTCCTCTGTTAGCTTGGCTATGGTCTTCCTCTGTTAGCTTGGCTATGGTCTTCCTCTGTTAGCTTGGCTATGGTCTTCCTCTGTTAGCTTGGCTATGGTCTTCCTCTGTTAGCTTGGCTATGGTCTTCCTCTGTTAGCTTGGCTATGGTCTTCCTCTGTTAGCTTGGCTATGGTCTTCCTCTGTTAGCTTGGCTATGGTCTTCCTCTGTTAGCTTGGCTATGGTCTTCCTCTGTTAGCTTGGCTTGGCTATGGTCTTCCTCTGTTAGCTTGGCTATGGTCTTCCTCTGTTAGCTTGGCTATGGTCTTCCTCTGTTAGCTTGGCTATGGTCTTCCTCTGTTAGCTTGGCTATGGTCTTCCTCTGTTAGCTTGGCTATGGTCTTCCTCTGTTAGCTTGGCTATGGTCTTCCTCTGTTAGCTTGGCTATGGTCTTCCTCTGTTAGCTTGGCTATGGTCTTCCTCTGTTAGCTTGGCTATGGTCTTCCTCTGTTAGCTTGGCTATGGTCTTCCTCTGTTAGCTTGGCTATGGTCTTCCTCTGTTAGCTTGGCTATGGTCTTCCTCTGTTAGCTTGGCTATGGTCTTCCTCTGTTAGCTTGGCTATGGTCTTCCTCTGTTAGCTTGGCTATGGTCTTCCTCTGTTAGCTTGGCTATGGTCTTTGGCTATGGTCTTCCTCTGTTAGCTTGGCTATGGTCTTCCTCTGTTAGCTTGGCTATGGTCTTCCTCTGTTAGCTTGGCTATGGTCTTCCTCTGTTAGCTTGGCTATGGTCTTCTCTGTTAGCTTGGCTATGGTCTTCCTCTGTTAGCTTGGCTATGGTCTTCCTCTGTTAGCTTGGCTATGGTCTTCCTCTGTTAGCTTGGCTATGATCTTCCTCTGTTAGCTTGGCTATGATCTTCCTCGGTCTCTGTTAGCGTGGCTATGATCTTCCTCGGTCTCTGTTAGCGTGGCTATGATCTTCCTCGGTCTCTGTTAGCGTGGCTATGATCTTCCTCGGTCTCTGTTAGCGTGGCTATGATCTTCCTCGGTCTCTGTTAGCGTGGCTATGATCTTCCTCGGTCTCTGTTAGCGTGGCTATGATCTTCCTCGGTCTCTGTTAGCGTGGCTATGATCTTCCTCGGTCTCTGTTAGCGTGGCTATGATCTTCCTCGGTCTCTGTTAGCGTGGCTATGATCTTCCTCGGTCTCTGTTAGCGTGGCTATGATCTTCCTCGGTCTCTGTTAGCGTGGCTATGATCTTCCTCGGTCTCTGTTAGCGTGGCTATGATCTTCCTCGGTCTCTGTTAGCGTGGCTATGATCTTCCTCGGTCTCTGTTAGCGTGGCTATGATCTTCCTCGGTCTCTGTAGCGTGGCTATGATCTTCCTCGGTCTCTGTTAGCGTGGCTATGATCTTCCTCGGTCTCTGTTAGCGTGGCTATGATCTTCCTCGGTCTCTGTTAGCGTGGCTATGATCTTCCTCGGTCTCTGTTAGCGGGGCTATGATCTTCCTCGGTCTCTGTTAGCGTGGCTATGATCTTCCGCGGTCTCTGTTAGCCGTGGCTTCTTCTCGGTCTCTGTTAGCGTGGCTATGATCTTCCTCGGTCTCTGTTAGCGTGGCTATGATCTTCTCGGTCTCTGTTAGCGTGGCTATGATCTTCTCGGTCTCTGTTAGCGTGGCTATGATCTTCCTCGGTCTCTGTTAGCGTGGCTATGATCTTCCTCGGTCTCTGTTAGCGTGGCTATGATCTTCCTCGGTCTCTGTTAGCGTGGCTATGATCTTCCTCGGTCTCTGTTAGCGTGGCTATGATCTTCCTCGGTCTCTGTTAGCTCTTCCTCGGTCTAGGAGGAGATGGTGGTGGAGGAGGAGATGGTGGAGGAGGTAGGATGAGGAGGTGGTGGAGTAGGAGGAGATGGTGGAGGAGGTGGTGGAGGAGGAGGAGGTGGTGGTGGTGGTGGTGGAGGTATGTTGTTAAGAGAGGCCATTAGAAGACAAACAAAGTGATTCCCTCTCATCCGACACCACAATGCAACATTAACAGCCTGTGTCGGGGAAACTATCTAAGCACTGGCATAGACAGGATAATATATCATAGTGGACTATGGACCAGATAAGGACTGTTTCTTTACTGCCTAGTGAAGACCAGACAGACAGGACTGTTTCTTTACTGCCTAGTGAAGACCAGACAGACAGGACTGTTTCTTTACTGCCTAGTGAAGACCAGACAGACAGGACTGTTTCTTTACTGCCTAGTGAAGACCAGACAGACAGGACTGTTTCTTTACTGCCTAGTGAAGACCAGACAGGACTGTTTCTTTACTGCCTAGTGAAGACCAGACAGGACTGTTTCTTTACTGCCTAGTGAAGACAGAGATCTGTTGATTCACATTGCAGAAGCATCACAGTGTTTCAGGAGGTGTGAGGTTAAGACAACACAGACATGAAATGAAATGACATCCTTTTCCATGTACAGCTCACTACTTTTGACCCGAGCCCTGATAGAGTAGTGCACTATACAGGGAATAGGGTGGTGTTTGGGATGCAGAGCCCTGATAGAGTAGTGCACTATACAGGGAATAGGGTGGTGTTGGGATGCAGGCCAGACACTCTTACCTTCTGATCGCCACCCACATGGAAAGCTCTGAAAAAAAGGTTGGAAAACAGGTGTTAGAAAATAAAGTTAGAATGTCACAGTAGTAGATCCTATAAAACCTTAATTTATACTGAACAAAAAATGATAAAAACGCAACATTTAGAAAGTGATGGTCGCAGGTTTCATGAGCTGAAATAAAATAACAGAAATGTTCCATATGCCTAAATTTTGTGAACAAATTATTTTTACCATCCCTGTTAGTGAACATTTCTCATTTGCCAAGATAATCCATCCACCTGACAGGGGACAAGAAAAGGCCACTCTAAAATGCGCAGTTTTGTCAGACGGGTGGAAAGCCAGTACGAGGGTTAGCGCTCAGCCTAGAATGAAAGGTGGCCGGTGCGTGGGAGAGAAATTATATGTAGCGTTCCAAAACTACATACTCAAAACCCATGAAGAAGAATTACTCAAGGAGGCAGAGATGCAAAAAATAATGCTAATTTAATCCATGTTCAGAAGAATACAACAAGTGAAAGTTGAGCTAATAAATAAATAAAACAGCAATACGTTTCTGCCTTCATCAGTGGAAACAAATTAAGACGACACGTAATTAAAACACCCGCTGTGCACAACAGGTGCAAGCAGATAGTTAGACTGACCTTGTATATGTTTTCTTGTAGTGTTGTCTACAGGCACCAGCAGTCACCCTCCCCTCCCCTCGCTCTCTGACCTTTTAAACCCACTCGACTATTTCATATCTATTGCTTCTGATATTGCTACGTAGCCCAGACTGTTGTGAATTGTCCATGTTTAAAACTCTTCTATAATATGCAGTGAATCTCGATTGAGTGCCTGAAGACAAACACTAGTAGAAACATATCTATATTCTTGCACCTGTTAAACACAGCAGGTGTTAGGTGTCTTAAACGTGTTTGTACTGATGAAGGCATAAGCTCTGATTAGCACCTTGCACTTTCACTTCTTGTATTCTTTCGAACACGGATTAAATTTAATTTAATGATTTTATTTTTTTGCATCTCGGCCTCCCGCCGTTCTTCCTCTTCATGGTTTTGAGTGGAAGTACTTTTTGAACACAATGCCACGGATGTCTCAAGTTGAAGGAGCGTGCAATTGGGCATGCTGACTGCAGGAATGTCCACCAGATATGTTGCTAGATAATTGAATGGTTTATTTCTCTACCATAAGCCGCCTCCATCATTTTTAGAGAATTTGGCAGTATGTCTAACCAGCCTCAACAGCAGACCACGTGTAACCCCGCCAGCCCAGGACCTCCACATCCGGCTTCTTCACCTGCGGGATCGTCTTAGACCAGCCACCCAGACAGCTGATGAAACTGTGGGTTTTGCATAACCAAAGAATTTCTGCACAAAGTGTCAGAAACTGTATCAGGGATGCTCATCTGCATGCTCGTCGTCCACACCAGGGTCATGACCTGACTGCAGTTCGGCATCATAACCGACTTCAGTGGGCAAATGCTCACCTTCGATGGCCACTGGCACGCTGGAGAAGTGTGATGCTTCACAAATGAATCCCGGTTTCAACTGTACCGGGCAGATGGCAGACGTGTGGGGCGAGCGGTTTGCAGATGTCAACGTTGTGGACAGAGTGCCCCACGGTGGTGGTGGGGTTATGGTATGGGGCAGGCATAAGCTACGGACAACGAACACAATTGCATTTTAAAATCGATGGAAATTTGAATGTACAGAGATACCGTGACGAGATCCACACAGGAAGTTTAAATGATTGATTGAGGACCTCTGTGTAGTTGAGATGTGATTGCTTTTATTAAATATGTTTATTTTGTTATTGTATGCATAAACATCGACTTCATGGATTAATATAGTTTAACCTGCAGGAATTTCTATGTACAGTATATAGCAGACAGTCAGCGTGTGGTGGATAGTTTGTTTTTATTATAACATGGTTCGTTTTAAAGAAGTCGTTTGATGCAGAATAAATGTTATCATATACGCTTAGTTACCATAATCAAATCCGGCTTTCCGATGTTTTAAAATGCACTGAACTAAATCCATCTCAAACAAATTCATATTTGTCTCGATTAAATAAATAAAAAAATAGGCACTAATCCAAAATATCAAAAAAGGTTAGAATTACACTTGGTCTCCTAAATATTATAAGGTTACCAACAGTATTGCTTCCTAACACTGAGGCCCTATGTACCTCATTATTACTTCCCAACACTGAGGCCCTATGTACCTCATTATTACTTCCCAACACTGAGGCCCTATGTACCTCATTATTACTTCCCAACACTGAGGCCCTATGTACCTCATTATTACTTCCCAACACTGAGGCCCTATGTACCTCATTATTACTTCCCAACACTGAGGCCCTATGTACCTCATTATTACTTCCCAACACTGAGGCCCTATGTACCTCATTATTACTTCCCAACACTGAGGCCCTATGTACCTCATTATTACTTCCTAACACTGAGGCCCTATGTACCTCATTATTACTTCCCAACACTGAGGCCCTATGTACCTCATTATTATTATAAAAAAAACGTTTCCCTTTGTCATTATGGGGTATTGTGTGTAGATTGATGAGGGGAAAAAACGATTTAATACATTTTAGAATAAGGCTGTAACGTAACAATGTGGAAAAAGTCAAGGGGTCTGAATACTTTCCGAATGCACTGTATGTGAGAATGCTGTTCATTGACTACAGCTCAGCGTTCAACACCATTGTTCACTCCAAGCTCATCACTAACCTAAGGACCCTGGGATTAAACACCTCCCTCAGGAACTGGATCCTGGACTTCCTGACGAGCCGCCCCCACTGGGTGAGGGTAAGCAACAATCACATCCGCCATGCTGGCCTTCAACACGGGGGGCCTCTCAGGGGTGTGTGCTTAGTCCCTCCTGTACTCCCAGTTCACCCACAACTGTGTGGCTACGTAAGACCCCAACACCATCATCAAGCTTGCTGACGACGGCAGACCAGATCACCTGCGACGGTGAGCCTAAATTCAATGATGTCAATGATTTCCTCATACAGGTTCCTGTTTACACTACATAGGATAATTTATTTAATCTCATATTTAAAGTCATAAGGCTCTATATATATCAGGCGGTGTGAAAGGAAAGGCCCGGAAAATAGTTAGACTCCAGCCACCCAAGCCATACTGTTCTCTCGGCTTCCCACACGGCAAACTGTGCCAGAGCAATAAGTCTGACACCAACAGGCTCCTGAACAGCTTCTATCCCCAAACCATAAGACCGCTAAATAGCTAACAAAATAGCTACACGGACCCTTCTGTTTTAACATGAAAATGTTGGACCGGGGCTCTCTTTCTCTCCCTCTGTCTCTATCATATTTCCTTCCCGTGATGCTGCATACCACACACATCACACTCAGGCCTGGCGGCATACTGATAGGAAACCAATCCATTCTACACTACGTCCAACAAGTCTGTATCAGATAGGAAACGGGGGGAGAAGAGTGTTAAGAGACAGCGGTAGAGAATGGTATAGGCTGATACGAGTACGTCAGAGCTCAAGGAAACAAAATGTCAAGTTTAATGGGTGCAACACTCAGAGATTAATACTAAAGTATTTCAACGACACTACAGTCTTCAAGTTAATGTCTTAAAGTGACTGGCCGTACCCATACTAGCGTACTACATACTTAAACTGCATTTACTCGTCATTGTATTCTATTTACCGCATACTGTTTAGTAAAAGGAACGCAGTATGCCCCAGTCGCAACGCAGTAGTGGCTCCTGATTGGCTGAGTAGGTGGGGCGTAGCAGAGTGCGGGTGGATGCATCACATTAAACCAGCCTGATAATAGCTCATTTCCAACGTGATTCATTTGTCTAAACTCTGAATAGAACAGGAATGGAGTAAAATACCTACTCAGGCTGGTTATAGGCCTACTCAGGCTGGTTATAGGCCTACTCAGGCTGGTTATAGGCCTACTCAGGCTGGTTATAGGCCTACTCAGGCTGGTTATAGACAGACTATAACATTCAACCTAATGGAGTTATAGACCTACTCAGGCTGGTTATAGAGCTACTCAGGCTGGTTATAGACAGACTATAACATTAGACCTATACCGTAGCCCACATAGCCCATCTATCCTATTTAAAAAGGACTGAAGACAGAAACTGATCATTTGGTTCAATTTAAAAAATATTGTAAAGCCTAGTACCCACACTAAAACTGTTAAAATCAAAAAAGGCTATTGCAAAAAAACGTGGACAGTCGTGTGCATCACATATTCAGCACCGCTAGACAAAGTGGTGTTAATTAGACGATGGGAGATACTGGGCCATGCAAAGTGATGTTAATTAGACGATATGAGATACTGGGCCATGCAAAGTGATGTTAATTAGACGATAGGAGATACTGGGCCATGCAAAGTGATGTTAATTAGACGATAGGAGATACTGGGCCATGCAAAGTGAAGTTAATTAGACGATAGGAAATACTGGGATCTGGCGTTCAAGAATAAAACCTTTCCACCAATCTACACACCCAGAAGGAAAACCAAGAGAGTTCTCGTCTTCTGTTTCTTTTGTAAAATTAGACCGAACTGGGAGAGAATCCGGGAGAGAACCCGGGAGAGAACCCGGGAGAGAACCCGGGAGAGAACGGGAGGTGAAAGGCAGAGTCACTGCCTCTGGGAATAAAGGACTTAATAACGGACTGAGATTAACCTAGGTTCCGTCCCAAATGGCACCCACCCTATTCCCTAGATTGATCCAAAGTAGTGCACTTAGCCCCTGGTCAAAAGAACTGCACAATATATTCATTTTTTTAAGGGACTGTTTTTGGGCCCAGGGCCCATGGAGTAGTAGTGCATTACGTAGGAAATAGGGTGCCATTTGGGACGAAGACTAGTGTATTAGGGAGCACATTATAGGTTGAAATATGGGACAGGGTGATTGTTAAACTACAGGGTGTGTATCAGGTTACAGGGATTCAGTAAAGCCTATGCATTCATCCTAAATGGCACCCTATTCCCTACATAGTGAACTACTACTCTCTGGGCCCTGGGCAAAAGTACCCTTACAAAAATGAATATTTTGCCGCAAACTTCCTGCACGTTTGCTGCAAACTTCCTGCACGTTTGCTGCAAACTAAATAGTGTGCACAAAATGTTGCCAGTGGTGGTGAATCTGCAGCAAAACCTTTGGCAACAATAATATTTAGTGGCAAACAGTTTACCAGAAGCCGTTACTGGTGAACACGAGTTTCAAGAATAGTAACAGTTGATGACCACTCAGGGGGATCAGAAAAATATGTTGGAAAATAGAAACCAAGCTAGCTAGCTAGCTACCAAAGTTGTCCGTTGAGTGTCTAACTTATTAAACTTCCTAATAAACTTTAAAATTGTGTTAGCTAATTGATGCCTAGTTAGCAATGTCATGTTTTATGGGATAAAATGAAACACATTTTGTTTATACCAGTTTCAATCCGTCAGTGTCACTGACCGGCTAGTGCCTAGCTAGCTAGCTAACAATAGCTATCATATTTTTGCACAATTAATGTGATAGTTAGCTAGCTAACTAATGATTTGCCTAAACACCTAAAGAAACAGTTATATTTTTAGGTGAATTTGTTGCTGCCTTTTAAAACCAACATGTCAATATGCTAGTGTCACTGTTCAATAGCATTAGCGGGAGGAGGCTGTAGCGGGAGGAGGCTGCATCGACACCCTGGAAATATGTTTGTGGTGACCTCAACACTTTTAAAAATATATATTTTTGTGTATCGTCTTCAAGCTTGACAAGGTAAGAAAATGCATGTATTCTCCTAAATGTAGCCCATATACATTCATTCTTTGTAACAATTAGATGGTTCAATGCTTTAAAACTAGTAGCTCGTTCAGCTTCATCACGTGTTGTTCCTTCTCTCGTTCTAGAAGCATTCAGTTACCAGGCAAAAAGACAAAACACAGAGGCCTTCAATCAAACTGAGGACAGAGAAATGTGTGTGCATCAGGTCAAGGCTTCTTGCACGGATGGCTTTGAGATGCAAGTTAACAAAATCATTCATTTTGGACAAATAATATGAATTGCCATATTAGGCATAACTCAATACACACATCTCTCATGTAAATGTTGTAGCTACATAAAGCGGTTAAATAAACCATTTTGGGGGGGGAAATATCCAGTATTTGCTATTTTGTTCATGATCATGCTGTTGATTTCAAGTTGATTTCAAGTTAAGACATTGAATACAAGTTGGGGTAGCAGGTAGCCTAGTGATTAGAGCATTGGACTAGTAACCGGAAGGTTGCTGGATCGAATCCCCAGAGCTGACAAGGTAAAAATATGTTGTTCTGCCCCTGAGCAAGGCAGTTAACCCACTGTTCCCCGGGCCCTGAACAAGGCAGTTAACCCACTGTTCCCCGGGCGCTGAAGACGTAGATGTTGATTAAGGCAGTTGCCCCGCACCTCTCTGATTCAGAGGGGTTGGGTTAAATGCGGAAGACACATTTCAGTTGAATACATTCAGTTGGACAGCTGACTAGGTATGCCCCTTGCTCAGCCACGCCACATGCCCAAATCACTGGCTGTCTCAGTATCCTACTCTCTATAAAGTTTACTACATTTAGTATGTTTAGTTCTCTGAGAAGCAAGTTCATTTTAAGTTGTGAGATTTGGTTTATGTAGAGACAACATTTCGATGTTGCTACCACACAGTGAACAAAAACCTGATTAAATTTGCAGCAAAATATTCGCCACAAGTTTCCCAGGAAGTTCTCTAGTTTGCCACAAAATGAATTTGCATGTGAAAATATGCAGCAAATTGGCCAAAGGTTTGCCAGAAGCCTGTTTATTCAGTAAGGGTAGAGCACTACGTAGGGAATAGGTTACCATTTGGGATGCACTACCATGCGACTGCCAAACACCAGTCAGTGATTCCAGAGATATTTCTCTCTCTGACTAACCCAGAGCATTCTTTTCTTTTCAAGGTCACATACGTCATCACACACACACAACCACAAACACACACGTTCAGCCCACATCCTCAGAGAGGTGCCAGCGGAGCAGTTAAATAGAGCCCTATTGTGTTTGTCTGGATGATCAGTGATAGATTACTGGGCAGAGCTAGTTCCTTCACTAGGCTGTACACTTTCCACTGGGTGAGTCCAAAATGGAACCCTATTCCCTATATAGTGCACTACAAAAAAGGGCCCTGTTGAAGCACACCCCACTATGTTATTCTACCTCACTTCAAAGTTCTCTATGGCCATAAATATGTGGACACCTGCTCGTGGAACATCTCAATCTAAAATCACGGGCATTAATATGGAGTTGGTCCCCTCTTTGCTGCTATAAACAGCCTCCACCTCTACTGGGAAGGTTTTCCACTAGATGTTGGAACATTGCTGCGGGAACTTACTTCCACTCAGCCACAAGAGCATTAGTGAGGCAAAACACCAGTCTCAACGTCAACAGTGAAGAGGCGACTCAGGGATTCTGGCCTTCTAGGCAGAGTTGCAATGAAAAGCCAAATCTCAGACTGGCCAATAAAATGAAAAGATTAAGATGGGCAAAAAAACACAGACACTGGACAGAGGAACTCTGCCTAGAAGGCCAGAATCCCGGAGTCGTCTCTTCACTGTTGATGTTGAGACTGGTGTTTTGCGGGAACTATTTAATGAAGCTGCCAGTTGAGAACTTATGGGGTGTCTGTTTCTCAAGCTAGACACTCTAATGTACTTGTCCTCTTGCTCAGTTGTGCACCGGGGCCTCCTACTCTTTCTATTCTGGTTAGAGCCAGTTTGTTCTCTGAAGGGAGTAGTACACAGCGTTGAACAAGATCTTCAGTTTCTTGGTAATTTCTCGCATGGAATAGCCTTCATTTCTCAGAACAAGAATAGACTGATGAGTTTCAGAAGAAAGGTCTTTGTTTCTGGCCATTTTGAGCCTGTAATCGAACCCACAAATGCTGATGCTCCAGATACTCAACTAGTCTAAAGAAGGCCAGTTTTATTGCTTCTTTAAATAAGCACAACGATTTTCAGCTGTGTTAACATAATTGAAAAAGGGTTTTCTAATGATCAATTAGCCTTGTGACGGTTGCTGATAATGGGCCTCTGTACGCCTATGTAGATATTCCATTAAAAAAATCTGACGTTTCCAGCTTCAACAGTCATTTACAGCATTAACAATGTCTACACTGTTTTCCTGATCAATTTGATGTCATTTTAAAAAGGACAAAAACAAATTTTCTTTTCTTTCAAAAACAAGAATTTCTAAGTGACCCCAAACTTCTGAACGGTAGTGTGTACACACACACACAAATAAAAAAAAACATGGCCAAAAGTTTGTCCACAAAAAAATAGTATATAAACTCGGCAAAAAAAAAAAAGGCCCTTTTTCAGGACCCTGTCTTTCAAACATAATTCGTAAAAATCCAAATAACTTCACAGATCTTCATTGTAAAGGGTTTAAACACTGTTTCCCATGCTTGTTCAATGAGCCATAAACAATTAATGAACATGCACCTGTGGAAGGGTCGTTAAGACACTAACAGCTTACAGACGGTAGGCAATTAAGGTCACAGTTATGACTCTGAAAAACACCAAAAGAAAGATGCCCAGGGTCCCTGCGTGAATGTGACATAGGCATGCTGCAAGGAGGTATGAGGACTGCAGATGTGGCCAGGGCAATAAATTGCAATGTCCGTACTGCGAGACGCCTAAGACAGCAGTACAAGGAGAAAGGACGGAGAGCTGATCGTCCTCGCAGTGGCAGACCATGTGTAACAACACCTGCACAGGATCGGGACATCTCAACATCTCACCTGCGGGACAGGTACAGGACGGCAACAACTGCCCGAGTTACACCAGGAATGCACAATTCCTCCATCAGTGCTCAGATTCTCAGCCTATTGCGGACAGAGGCTGGACTGAGGGCTTGTAGGCCTGTTGTAAGGCAGGTCCTCACCAGACATCACCGGCAACAACGTCGCCTATAGGCACAAACCCACTGTCGCTGGACCAGACAGGACTGGCAAAAAGTGCTCTTCACTTACGAGTCGTGGTTTTGTCTCACCAGGGGTGATGGTTGGATTCGCGTTTATCGTTGAAGGAATGAGCGTAACACTGAGGCCTGCACTCTGGAGCAGGATTGATTTGGAGGTGGAGGGTCCATCATGGTTTGGGGCGGTGCATCACAGCATCATCGGACTGAGCTTGTTGTCATTGCAGGCAATCTCAACGCTGTGCGTTACAGGGAAGACATACTCCTCCCTCATGTGGTACCCTTCCTGCAGGCTGATCCTGACATGACCCTCCAGCATGGCAATGCCACCAGACAATACTGCTCGTTCTGTGCGTGATTTCCTGCAAGACAGGAATGTCAGTGTTCTGCCATGGCCAGCGAAGAGCCCGGATCTCAATCCCATTCATTGAGCACGTCTGGGACCTGTTGGATCGGAGGGTGAGGGATAGGGCCATTCCAACCAGAAATGTCCGGGAACTTGCAGGTGCCTTGGTGGAAGAGTGGGGTAACATCTCACAGCAAGAACTGGCAAATCTGGCGCAGTCCATGAGGAGGAGATGCACTGCAGTTCTTAATGCAGCTGGTGGCCACACCAGATACTGACTGTTACTTTTGATTTTGACCTCCCCTTTGTTCAGGGACACATTATTCCATTTCTGTTAGTCACATGTCTGTGGAACTTGTTCAGTTTATGTCTCAGTTGTTGAATCTTGTTATGTTCATACAAATATTTACACTAGTTTGCTGAAAATAAACGCAGTTGACAGTGAGGACGTTTCTTTTCACTTTTCACGTTTCTTTTCGTTTCTGTTCACACACACCTTCCCTTTTTCCACATTGTTACGTTACAGCCTTATTCTAAAATGGATTTCTCCTTTGCCAAGATAACCCATCCACCTAACAGGTGTGGCATATCAAGAAGCTGATTAAACAGCATGATCATTACACAGGTGCACCTTGTGTTTGGGGACAAGAAAAGGCCACTAAAATGTGCACAATGCCACAGATGTCTAAAGTTTTGAGGGAGTGTGCATTTGGCATGCAGACTGCAGGAATGTCCACCAGAACTGTTGCCAGAGAATTTAAAATGAATTTCTTTACCATAAGCCACCTCCAACATCGTTTTAGAGGCCTACTCACCAGATATGTCACCCGTTGAGCACGTTTGGGATGCTCTGGATTGACGTGTACAACAGCGTGTTCCAGTTCCTGCCAATATCCAGCAACTTCGCACAGCAATTGAAGAGGAGTGGGCCAACATTCAAAAAGGCCACAATAAACTCTATGCGAAGGATATGTCGGGCTCCATGAAAGCAAATGGTGGTCACACCGGATACTGACTGTTTTTCTGATCCACTGCCCTACTGTGACCAACAGATGCATATCTGTATTCCCAGTCATGTGAAATCCATAGATTAGGGCCTGATGAATTGATTTTAATTGACTGATTTCCTTATATGAACTGTAACTCAGTACAATTGTTTATTTTTCCGTTTATATTTTACATTTAGCAGATGCTTTCATCCAAAGTGACTTAGACTAATGCTGTTCATACACTTTACGTATGGGGTGGTCCCGGGAATCGAACCAACTACCGTGGCGTTACAAGCTCCATAATCTACCGACTGAGCTACAAAAGGACCACATCCTAAAACCTGTATAATACTTTATCAGATCCATGGAATATAAAAACTAGGCCACAAATCAAAGCCAAAACCAAAGCCAACACACCATCATTTAGTCATAAAACTGTCCTCCTAACTCATCTGAAAACAAAACTGTGGGAGTCCTCCGAACCCTGAAAGACAAAGAGGATAGAACAGCTCATATCCAGCATTAAGAGATGTGTTTCAGCCTAATGCAACTCAACAGAAGCAGCGTATTGTCTGTTGTGCATATCTAGCAAGAGAGGAGAAAGAGAGGGGTGTGAGGAAGAGAGAGGGGGGTGTGAGGAAGAGAGAGGGGGTGTGAGGAAGAGAGAGGGGGGTGTGAGGAAGAGAGGGGGGTGTGAGGAAGAGAGAGGGGTGAGGGTGAGGAAGAGAGAGGGGTGAGGGTGAGGAAGAGAGGGGTGAGTGTCATGGGAAGGAGGAAGAATGAGTTCTTTACAATAGTTCTTTAGAAGGCGTTGGGTAACACGGGGAGGAAACTGTAGCGAGAGAGAGAGACAGAGAGAGTTGTCTGTCTAGTGTGATAAACAGATTCACTCTGACTAGTACAGACCTGCCTAATCCATTATAAGCGTCGCCTACGACTAAGAAACCCAACACACAATCAAAACATCAAACAAAGAATGCACAGCGCTGACCCATATATTCACAACATCATCAACAGTGTGTAACACAGACACACAAGACAGTTTTACATTATAGCAGACACTTTTATCTAGAGCGACTTACAGAAGTGAGCGCATACATTTTCATACTGGTCCCCAGTGGGAATCAAACCCATAACCCTGGCATTGCACCGTGCTCTACCCACTGAGCCACATAGGACCGAACACGCACACGATGTCAGTCTCAGCTAGAGAGAAAAAAACAAGGACAAGCACAACATTAGTTTAAAGAGGTGTTGGGTACAGGGTGACTTCATTACTTTCCAGTAACTTGTTGAAATGTGTTTTGATTATATCCTGTTTTGGCCAGTCAGTTTTATGAACAGTACTGCCAAATTTGAAAACAAATCTGAACGTGACCTAGAATCTAAAAACGATAGTCTTTCACCAAAGTCTGGTCTAACTGAAGACATAAGCTTCACCCAAAAAGTAGTGCCCTATATAGGGAATAGGGTGCCATTGGCCATAGGACTCTAATCTAAAGTAGTGCCCTATACAGGGAACAGGTCCCGGTCTAAAGTAGTGCCCTATACAGGGAACAGAGTGCCATTTAGAATACAGATATATTCCACTACAGCATCAGAGAGGAGATTGAAGGACAGAGGTTACAGGAAGAACTAATGACAGAGCACATCTGGTTTAAAGGAGACCAACTCTAACCCTGTTATCTTTTAGAGGAGACTAACCCTGCTATCTTTTAGAGGAGACTAACCCTGCTATCTTTTAGAGGAGACTAACCCTGCTATCTTTTAGAGGAGACTAACCCTGCTATCTTTTAGAGGAGACTAACCTTGCTATCTTTTAGAGGAGACTAACCCTGCTATCTTTAGAGGAGACTAACCCTGCTATCTTTTAGAGGAGACTAACCCTGCTATCTTTTAGAGGAGACTAACCCTGCTATCTTTTAGAGGAGACTAACCCTGCTATCTTTTAGAGGAGACTAACCCTGCTATCTTTTAGAGGAGACTAACCCTGCTATCGTTTAGAGGAGACTAACCCTGCTATCGTTTAGAGGAGACTAACCCTGCTATCGTTTAGAGGAGACTAACCCTGCTATCGTTTAGAGGAGACTAACCCTGCTATCTTTTAGAGGAGATTAACCCTGTTATCTTTTAGAAGAGACTAACCCTGCTATCTTTTAGAGGAGACTAAGGTTGTGTGTCTACTTTTGAACAGGGCCCATAGTGCACTATGAAGGGTGCTATTTGGGATGCAGGCTACATGTCTGTTTTCATCTATTAAACACTGACATGTGACGTTCTCTCTCCTCTCATCCCCCGATGAGGTCGTGACTGCCTCTCCTCTCATCCCCCGATGAGGTCGTGACTGTCTCTCCTCTCATCCCCCGATGAGGTCGTGACTGTCTCTCCTCTCACCCCCCGATGCGGTCGTGACTGTCTCTCCTCTCATCCCCCGATGAGGTTGTGACTGTCTCTCCTCTCATCCCCGATGCGGTCGTTACCGTCTCTCCTTTCACCCCCCCCCCCCCCCCGATGTGGTCGTTACCGTCTCTCCTTTCACCCCCCCCCCCCCCCCCGATGCGGTCGTTACCGTCTCTCCTTTCACCCCCCGATGCGGTCGTTACCGTCTCTCCTTTCACCCCCCCCGATGCGGTCGTTACCGTCTCTCCTCTCAGGCAGGGCATCATAAGCCATTCTCCTAGTCATTCACACCTCACATTATTACTGTATATTATAACTCAGTTTGTTTTGATCGCATCCAAAATAGTGCCCTATCTAAGTGCCCTACTTTAGGCCAGTCAGAGTGTGCTAACTAACAGTATCTAGTCAGACTCAACAGCTTGTTCATTTGATGTATTAGAGACCCCCCTCCTCACCAACAGTACTATCTAGCTCCAGGAGAGACCCCCCCCCCCTCCTCACCAACAGTACAATCTAGATCCAGGAGAGACCCCCCCCCCCCTCCTCACCAACAGTACAATCTAGCTCCAGGAGAGACCCCCCCCCCCCTCCTCACCAACAGTACAATCTAGCTCCAGGAGAGACCCCCCCCCCTCCTCACCAACAGTACAATCTAGCTCCAGGAGAGACCCCCCCCTCCTCACCAACAGTACAATCTAGCTCCAGGAGAGACACCCCCCCCCCCCTCCTCACCAACAATACAATCTAGCTCCAGGAGAGACCCCCCCCTCCTCACCAACATTACTATCTAGCTCCAGGAGAGACCCCCCCCTCCTCACCAACAGTACTATCTAGCTCCAGGAGAGACCCCCCCCCCCCCTCCTCACCAACAGTACAATCTAGCTCCAGGAGAGACCCCCCCCCCTCCTCACCAACAGTACAATCTAGCTCCAGGAGAGACCCCCCCCCCCTCCTCACCAACAGTACAATCTAGCTCCAGGAGAGACCCCCCCCCCCTCCTCACCAACAGTACAATCTAGCTCCAGGAGAGACCCGCCCCTCCTCACCAACAGTACTATCTAGCTCCAGGAGCCCCCCCCCCTCCTCACCAACAGTACAATCTAGCTCCACGAGAGCCCCCCCCCCCTCCTCACCACAGTACAATCTAGCTCCACGAGAGCCCCCCCCCCTCCTCACCAACAGTACAATCTAGCTCCAGGAGAGACCCCCCCTCCTCACCAACAGTACTATCTAGCTCCAGGAGAGACCCCCCCCCCCCTCCTCACCAACAGTACTATCTAGCTCCAGGAGAGAGCCCCCCCCCTCCTCACCAACAGTACAATCTAGCTCCAGGAGAGACTCCCCCCCTCCTCACCAACAGTACTATCTAGCTCCAGGAGAGACTCCCCCCTCCTCACCAACAGTACAATCTAGCTCCAGGAGAGACTCCCCCCCCTCCTCACCAACAGTACAATCTAGCTCCAGGAGAGACTCCCCCCCCTCCTCACCAACAGTACAATCTAGCTCCAGGAGAGACTCCCCCCCCCCCTCCTCACCAACAGTACTATCTAGCTCCAGGAGAGACTCCCCCCCCCTCCTCACCAACAGTACTATCTAGCTCCAGGAGAGACTCCCCCCCCCCCCCCTCCTCACCAACAGTACTATCTAGCTCCAGGAGAGACTCTCCCCCCCCCCCTCCTCACCAACAGTACTATCTAGCTCCAGGAGAGACTCCCCCCCCCCTCCTCACCAACAGTACAATCTAGCTCCAGGGAGAGCCCCCCCCCCCCCTCCTCACCAACAGTACTATCTAGCTCCAGGAGAGACCCCCCCCCCTCCTCACCAACAGTACTATCTAGCTCCAGGAGAGACCCCCCCCCCCCTCCTCACCAACAGTACTATCTAGCTCCAGGAGAGAGCCCCCCCCCCTCCTCACCAACAGTACAATCTAGCTCCAGGAGAGACTCCCCCCCCCCCCTCCTCACCAACAGTACTATCTAGCTCCAGGAGAGACTCCCCCCTCCTCACCAACAGTACTATCTAGCTCCAGGAGAGACTCCCCCCCTCCTCACCAACAGTACTATCTAGCTCCAGGAGAGACTCCCCCCTCCTCACCAACAGTACAATCTAGCTCCAGGAGAGACCCCCCCCCTCCTCACCAACAGTACAATCTAGCTCCAGGAGAGACTCCCCCCCTCCTCACCAACAGTACAATCTAGCTCCAGGAGAGACTCCCCCCCTCCTCACCAACAGTACAATCTAGCTCCAGGAGAGACCCCCCCTCCTCACCAACAGTACAATCTAGCTCCACGAGAGCCCCCCCCCTCCTCACCAACAGTACAATCTAGCTCCAGGAGAGCCCCCCCCCCTCCTCACCAACAGTACAATCTAGCTCCAGGAGAGCCCCCCCCCTCCTCACCAACAGCACAATCTAGCTCCAGAAGAGACCCCCCCCCCCTCCTCACCAACAGTACTATCTAGCTCCAGGAGAGACCCCCCCCCCCCCTACTCACCAACAGTACAATCTAGCTCCAGGAGAGCCTCCCCCCCTCCTCACCAACAGTACAATCTAGCTCCAGGAGAGCCCCCCCCCCTCCTCACCAACAGTACAATCTAGCTCCAGGAGAGCCCCCCCCCTCCTCACCAACAGTACAATCTAGCTCCAGGAGAGCCCCCCCCCCCCTCCTCACCAACAGTACAATCTAGCTCCAGAAGAGACCCCCCCCCCTCCTCACCAACACTACTATCTAGCTCCAGGAGAGACCCCCCCCCCTCCTCACCAACAGTACTATCTAGCTCCAGGAGAGACTCCCCCCCCCTCCTCACCAACAGTACTATCTAGCTCCAGGAGAGACTCCCCCCCCCCCTCACCAACAGTACTATCTAGCTCCAGGAGAGACTCCCCCCCCCCCACTCCTCCTCACCAACAGTACAATCTAGCTCCAGGAGAGACTCCCCCCCCCCCCCTCCTCACCAACAGTACAATCTAGTTCCAGGAGAGACTCCCCCCCCCCCCCCCCTCACCAACAGTACAATCTAGCTCCAGGAGAGACTCCCCCCCCCCCTCCTCACCAACAGTACAATCTAGCTCCAGGAGAGACTCCCCCCCCCCTCCTCACCAACAGTACAATCTAGCTCCAGGAGAGACTCCCCCCCCCCCCCCCCTCCTCACCAACAGTACAATCTAGCTCCAGGAGAGACCCCCCTCCTCAACAGTACAATCTAGCTCCAGGAGAGACCCCCCCTCCTCACCAACAGTACAATCTAGCTCCACGAGAGCCCCCCCCCCTCCTCACCAACAGTACAATCTAGCTCCAGGAGAGCCCCCCCCCCCTCCTCACCAACAGTACAATCTAGCTCCAGGAGAGCCCCCCCCCCTCCTCACCAACAGTACAATCTAGCTCCAGAAGAGACCCCCCCCCCTCCTCACCAACAGTACTATCTAGCTCCAGGAGAGACCCCCCCCCCCTACTCACCAACAGTACAATCTAGCTCCAGGAGAGCCTCCCCCCCTCCTCACCAACAGTACAATCTAGCTCCAGGAGAGCCCCCCCCCCTCACCAACAGTACAATCTAGCTCCAGAAGAGACCCCCCCCCCCTCCTCACCAACACTACTATCTAGCTCCAGGAGAGACTCCCCCCCCCTCCTCACCAACAGTACTATCTAGCTCCAGGAGAGACCCCCCCCCCCCACTCCTCCTCACCAACAGTACAATCTAGCTCCAGGAGAGACTCCCCCCCCCCCCTCCTCACCAACAGTACAATCTAGTTCCAGAGAGACTCCCCCCCCCCCCCCTCCTCACCAACAGTACAATCTAGCTCCAGGAGAGACTCCCCCCCCCACTCCTCCTCACCAACAGTACAATCTAGCTCCAGGAGAGACTCCCCCCCCCCACTCCTCCTCACCAACAGTACAATCTAGCTCCAGGAGAGACTCCCCCCCCCCCCACTCCTCCTCACCAACAGTACAATCTAGCTCCAGGAGAGACTCCCCCCCCCCCCCCTCCTCACCAACAGTACAATCTAGTTCCAGGAGAGACTCCCCCCCCCCCCCCCCCCCTCACCAACAGTACAATCTAGCTCCAGGAGAGACTCCCCCCCCCCCCTCCTCACCAACAGTACAATCTAGCTCCAGGAGAGACTCCCCCCCCCCCCCCTCCTCAACAGTACAATCTAGCTCCAGGAGAGACTCCCCCCCCTACTCACCAACAGTACAATCTAGCTCCAGGAGAGACTCCCCCCCCCCTCCTCACCAACAGTACTATCTAGCTCCAGGAGAGACCCCCCCTCCTCACCAACAATACTATCTAGCTCCAGGAGAGACCCCCCCTCCTCACCAACAATACTATCTAGCTCCAGGAGAGACCCCCCCTCCTCACCAACAGTACTATCTAGCTCCAGGAGAGACTCCCCCCCTCCTCACCAACAGTACTATCTAGCTCCAGGAGAGACTCCCCCCTCCTCACCAACAGTACAATCTAGCTCCAGGAGAGACTCCCCCCCTCCTCACCAACAGTACAATCTAGCTCCAGGAGAGACCCCCCCTCCTCACCAACAGTACAATCTAGCTCCACGAGAGCCCCCCCCCCTCCTCACCAACAGTACAATCTAGCTCCAGGAGAGCCCCCCCCCCCTCCTCACCAACAGTACAATCTAGCTCCAGGAGAGCCCCCCCCCCTCCTCACCAACAGTACAATCTAGCTCCAGAAGAGACCCCCCCCCCTCCTCACCAACAGTACAATCTAGCTCCAGAAGAGACCCCCCCCCCTCCTCACCAACACTACTATCTAGCTCCAGGAGAGACTCCCCCCCCCTCCTCAACAGTACAATCTAGCTCCAGGAGAGACCCCCCCCCCCCCCCTCCTCACCAACAGTACAATCTAGCTCCAGGAGAGACCCCCCCCCCCTCCTCACCAACAGTACTATCTAGCTCCAGGAGAGACCCCCCCCCCCTCCTCACCAACAGTACTATCTAGCTCCAGGAGAGACCCCCCCCCCCCTCCTCACCAACAGTACTATCTAGCTCCAGGAGAGAGCCCCCCCAACTCCTCACCAACAGTACAATCTAGCTCCAGGAGAGACTCCCCCCCCCCCTCCTCACCAACAGTACTATCTAGCTCCAGGAGAGACTCCCCCCTCCTCACCAACAGTACTATCTAGCTCCAGGAGAGACTCCCCCCCTCCTCACCAACAGTACTATCTAGCTCCAGGAGAGACTCCCCCCTCCTCACCAACAGTACAATCTAGCTCCAGGAGAGACTCCCCCCCTCCTCACCAACAGTACAATCTAGCTCCAGGAGAGACTCCCCCCCTCCTCACCAACAGTACAATCTAGCTCCAGGAGAGACTCCCCCCCTCCTCACCAACAGTACAATCTAGCTCCAGGAGAGACCCCCCCTCCTCACCAACAGTACAATCTAGCTCCACGAGAGCCCCCCCCCTCCTCACCAACAGTACAATCTAGCTCCAGGAGAGCCCCCCCCCCTCCTCACCAACAGTACAATCTAGCTCCAGGAGAGCCCCCCCCCTCCTCACCAACAGCACAATCTAGCTCCAGAAGAGACCCCCCCCCCCCTCCTCACCAACAGTACTATCTAGCTCCAGGAGAGACCCCCCCCCCCCTACTCACCAACAGTACAATCTAGCTCCAGGAGAGCCTCCCCCCCTCCTCACCAACAGTACAATCTAGCTCCAGGAGAGCCCCCCCCCTCCTCACCAACAGTACAATCTAGCTCCAGGAGAGCCCCCCCCCCTCCTCACCAACAGTACAATCTAGCTCCAGGAGAGCCCCCCCCCACTCCTCACCAACAGTACAATCTAGCTCCAGAAGAGACCCCCCCCCCTCCTCACCAACACTACTATCTAGCTCCAGGAGAGACCCCCCCCCCTCCTCACCAACAGTACTATCTAGCTCCAGGAGAGACTCCCCCCCCCTCCTCACCAACAGTACTATCTAGCTCCAGGAGAGACCCCCCCCCCCCCTCACCAACAGTACTATCTAGCTCCAGGAGAGACTCCCCCCCCCCCACTCCTCCTCACCAACAGTACAATCTAGCTCCAGGAGAGACTCCCCCCCCCCCTCCTCACCAACAGTACAATCTAGTTCCAGGAGAGACTCCCCCCCCCCCCTCCTCACCAACAGTACAATCTAGCTCCAGGAGAGACTCCCCCCCCCCCTCCTCACCAACAGTACTATCTAGCTCCAGGAGAGACTCCCCCCCCCCTCCTCACCAACAGTACAATCTAGCTCCAGGAGAGACTCCCCCCCCCCCCCCCCTCCTCACCAACAGTACAATCTAGCTCCAGGAGAGACCCCCCTCCTCAACAGTACAATCTAGCTCCAGGAGAGACCCCCCTCCTCACCAACAGTACAATCTAGCTCCACGAGAGCCCCCCCCCCTCCTCACCAACAGTACAATCTAGCTCCAGGAGAGCCCCCCCCCCCTCCTCACCAACAGTACAATCTAGCTCCAGGAGAGCCCCCCCCCTCCTCACCAACAGTACAATCTAGCTCCAGAAGAGACCCCCCCCCCTCCTCACCAACAGTACTATCTAGCTCCAGGAGAGACCCCCCCCCCCCTACTCACCAACAGTACAATCTAGCTCCAGGAGAGCCTCCCCCCCTCCTCACCAACAGTACAATCTAGCTCCAGGAGAGCCCCCCCCCCCTCACCAACAGTACAATCTAGCTCCAGAAGAGACCCCCCCCCCCTCCTCACCAACACTACTATCTAGCTCCAGGAGAGACTCCCCCCCCCTCCTCACCAACAGTACCATCTAGCTCCAGGAGAGGCCCCCCCCCCCCACCCCTCCTCCCCAACAGTACAATCTAGCTCCAGGGGAGACCCCCCCCCCCCCCCTCCTCACCAACAGTACAATCTAGTTCCAGGAGAGACCCCCCCCCCCCCCCTCCTCACCAACAGTACAATCTAGCTCCAGGAGAGACTCCCCCCCCCACTCCTCCTCACCAACAGTACAATCTAGCTCCAGGAGAGACTCCCCCCCCCCCACTCCTCCTCACCAACAGTACAATCTAGCTCCAGGAGAGACTCCCCCCCCCCCCCACTCCTCCTCACCAACAGTACAATCTAGCTCCAGGAGAGACTCCCCCCCCCCCCCTCCTCACCAACAGTACAATCTAGCTCCAGGAGAGACTCCCCCCCCCCCCCCCTCCTCACCAACAGTACAATCTAGCTCCAGGAGAGACTCCCCCCCCCCCCTCCTCACCAACAGTACAATCTAGCTCCAGGAGAGACTCCCCCCCCCCCCCCCTCCTCAACAGTACAATCTAGCTCCAGGAGAGACTCCCCCCCCTACTCACCAACAGTACAATCTAGCTCCAGGAGAGACTCCCCCCCCCCTCCTCACCAACAGTACTATCTAGCTCCAGGAGAGACCCCCCCTCCTCACCAACAATACTATCTAGCTCCAGGAGAGACCCCCCCCCCTCACCAACAATACTATCTAGCTCCAGGAGAGACCCCCCCTCCTCACCAACAGTACTATCTAGCTCCAGGAGAGACTCCCCCCCTCCTCACCAACAGTACTATCTAGCTCCAGGAGAGACTCCCCCCTCCTCACCAACAGTACAATCTAGCTCCAGGAGAGACTCCCCCCCTCCTCACCAACAGTACAATCTAGCTCCAGGAGAGACCCCCCCTCCTCACCAACAGTACAATCTAGCTCCACGAGAGCCCCCCCCCCTCCTCACCAACAGTACAATCTAGCTCCAGGAGAGCCCCCCCCCCCTCCTCACCAACAGTACAATCTAGCTCCAGGAGAGCCCCCCCCCCTCCTCACCAACAGTACAATCTAGCTCCAGAAGAGACCCCCCCCCCTCCTCACCAACAGTACAATCTAGCTCCAGAAGAGACCCCCCCCCCCCCCCCCCCAACACTACTATCTAGCTCCAGGAGAGACTCCCCCCCCCTCCTCAACAGTACAATCTAGCTCCAGGAGAGACCCCCCCCCCCCCCCTCCTCCCCAACAGTACAATCTAGCTCCAGGAGAGACTCCCCCCCCCCCTCCTCAACAGTACAATCTAGCTCCAGGAGAGACCCCCCCCCCCCTCCTCACCAACAGTACAATCTAGCTCCAGGAGAGACTCCCCCCCCCCCCCCTCCTCACCAACAGTACAATCTAGTTCCAGGAGAGACTCCCCCCCCCCCCCCTCCTCCTCAACAGTACAATCTAGCTCCAGGAGAGACCCCCCCCCCTCCTCACCAACAGTACAATCTAGCTCCAGGAGAGACTCCCCCCCCCCTCCTCACCAACAGTACAATCTAGCTCCAGGAGAGACTCCCCCCCCCCCCTCCTCAACAACAGTACAATCTAGCTCCAGGAGAGACTCCCCCCCCCTACTCACCAACAGTACAATCTAGCTCCAGGAGAGACTCCCCCCCCCCTCCTCACCAACAGTACTATCTAGCTCCAGGAGAGACCCCCCCTCCTCACCAACAGTACTATCTAGCTCCAGGAGAGACTCCCCCTCCTCACCAACAGTACTATCTAGCTCCAGGAGAGACTCCCCCCCCCCCCCCCCCTCCTCACCAACAGTACTATCTAGCTCCAGGAGAGACCCCCCCCCCCCCCCCCCTCCTCACCAACAGTACTATCTAGCTCCAGGAGAGACTCCCCCCCCCCCCCTCCTCACCAACAGTACTATCTAGCTCCAGGAGAGACTCTCCCCCCCCCCCCTCCTCACCAACAGTACTATCTAGCTCCATGAGAGACTCCCCCCCCCCCCCCTCCTCACCAACAGTACAATCTAGCTCCAGGAGAGACTCCCCCCCCCCCCCCCTCCTCACCAACAGTACAATCTAGCTCCAGGAGAGACCCCCCCCCCCCCCCCTCCTCACCAACAGTACAATCTAGCTCCAGGAGAGACTCCCCCCCCCCCCTCCTCAACAACAGTACAATCTAGCTCCAGGAGAGACTCCCCCCCCCCTCCTCAACAACAGTACAATCTAGCTCCAGGAGAGACTCCCCCCCCCCCTCCTCAACAACAGTACAATCTAGCTCCAGGAGAGACTCCCCCCCCCCCCTCCTCAACAGTACAATCTAGCTCCAGGAGAGACTCCCCCCCCCCCCTCCTCAACAGTACAATCTAGCTCCAGGAGAGACTCCCCCCCCCCCTCCTCAACAGTACAATCTAGCTCCAGGAGAGACTCCCCCCCCCCCCCCTCCTCAACAGTACAATCTAGCTCCAGGAGAGACCCCCCCCCCCCCCCTCCTCACCAACAGTACAATCTAGCTCCAGGAGAGACCCCCCCCCCCCCCTCCTCACCAACAGTACAATCTAGCTCCAGGAGAGACTACCCCCCCCCTCCTCACCAACAGTACAATCTAGCTCCAGGAGAGACCCCCCCCCCCTCCTCACCAACAGTACTATCTAGCTCCAGGAGAGACCCCCCCTCCTCACCAACAATACAATCTAGCTCCACGAGAGCCCCCCCCCCCCTCCTCACCAACAGTACAATCTAGCTCCAGGAGAGACCCCCCCTCCTCACCAACAGTACAATCTAGCTCCACGAGAGCCCCCCCCTCCTCACCAACAGTACAATCTAGCTCCAGGAGAGACCCCCCCTCACCAACAGTACAATCTAGCTCCAGGAGAGACCCCCCCTCCTCACCAACAGTACAATCTAGCTCCAGGAGAGACCCCCCCCCCCTCACCAACAGTACTATCCAGCTCCAGGAGAGACCCCCCCTCCTCACCAACAGTACTATCTAGCCCCAGGAGAGACCCCCCCCCCTCCTCACCAACAGTACAATCTAGCTCCACGAGAGCCCCCCCCCCCCCCTACTCACCAACAGTACAATCTAGCTCCAGGAGAGACCCCCCCCCCCCCCCTCCTCACCAACAGTACTATCTAGCTCCAGGAGAGACCCCCCCCTCCTCACCAACAGTACAATCTAGCTCCACGAGAGCCCCCCCCTCCTCACCAACAGTACAATCTAGCTCCAGGAGAGACCCCCCCTCACCAACAGTACAATCTAGCTCCAGGAGAGACCCCCCTCCTCACCAACAGTACAATCTAGCTCCAGGAGAGACCCCCCCCCTCACCAACAGTACTATCCAGCTCCAGGAGAGACCCCCCCTCCTCACCAACAGTACTATCTAGCCCCAGGAGAGACCCCCCCCTCCTCACCAACAGTACAATCTAGCTCCACGAGAGCCCCCCCCCCCCCTACTCACCAACAGTACAATCTAGCTCCAGGAGAGATCCCCCCCCCCTCCTCACCAACAGTACTATCTAGCTCCAGGAGAGACTCCCCCCCCTCCTCACCAACAGTACTATCTAGCTCCAGGAGAGACTCCCCCCCCCCTCCTCACCAACAGTACTATCTAGCTCCAGGAGAGACTCCCCCCCCCCCCCCCCTCCTCCTCACCAACAGTACTATCTAGCTCCAGGAGAGACTCTCCCCCCCCCCCTCCTCCTCACCAACAGTACAATCTAGCTCCAGGAGAGACTCCCCCCCCCCCCCCCCCCCCCCCTCCTCACCAACAGTACAATCTAGCTCCAGGAGAGACTCCCCCCCCCCCCCCCCTCCTCACCAACAGTACAATCTAGCTCCAGGAGAGACCCCCCCCCCCCCTCCTCACCAACAGTACAATCTAGCTCCAGGAGAGACTCCCCCCCCCCTCCTCAACAGTACAATCTAGCTCTAGGAGAGACCTCCTCACCAACAGTACAATCTAGCTCCAGGAGAGACTCCCCCCCCCTCCTCACCAACAGTACAATCTAGCTCCAGGAGAGACTCCCCCCCCCCCCTCCTCAACAACAGTACAATCTAGCTCCAGGAGAGACTCCCCCCCCCCTCCTCAACAACAGTACAATCTAGCTCCAAGAGAGACTCCCCCCCCCCCCCTCCTCAACAGTACAATCTAGCTCCAGGAGAGACTCCCCCCCCTACTCACCAACAGTACAATCTAGCTCCAGGAGAGACTCCCCCCCCCCCCCTCCTCACCAACAGTACAATCTAGCTCCAGGAGAGACTCCCCCCCCCCTCCTCACCAACAGTACTATCTAGCTCCAGGAGAGACCCCCCCTCCTCACCAACAATACTATCTAGCTCCAGGAGAGACCCCCCCTCCTCACCAACAGTACTATCTAGCTCCAGGAGAGACCCCCCTCCTCACCAACAGTACTATCTAGCTCCAGGAGAGACTCCCCCCCCCCCCCTCCTCACCAACAGTACTATCTAGCTCCAGGAGAGACCCCCCCTCCTCACCAACAATACTATCTAGCTCCAGGAGAGACCCCCCCTCCTCACCAACAGTACTATCTAGCTCCAGGAGAGACCCCCCCTCCTCACCAACAATACTATCTAGCTCCAGGAGAGACCCCCCCTCCTCACCAACAGTACTATCTAGCTCCAGGAGAGACCCCCCCTCCTCACCAACAGTACTATCTAGCTCCAGGAGAGACTCCCCCCCCCCCCCCCCTCCTCACCAACAGTACCATCTAGCTCCAGGAGAGACTCCCCCCCCCCCCTCCTCACCAACAGTACAATCTAGCTCCAGGAGAGACTCCCCCCCCCCCTCCTCACCAACAGTACAATCTAGCTCCAGGAGAGACTCCCCCCCCCCCCCTCCTCACCAACAGTACAATCTAGCTCCAGGAGAGACTCCCCCCCCCTCCTCACCAACAGTACAATCTAGCTCCAGGAGAGACTCCCCCCCCCCCTCCTCAACAACAGTACAATCTAGCTCCAGGAGAGACTCCCCCCCCCCCTCCTCAACAACAGTACAATCTAGCTCCAGGAGAGACTCCTCCCTCCCCCCCCCCCCCCCCCTCCTCAACAACAGTACAATCTAGCTCCAGGAGAGACTCCCCCCTCCCCCTCCTCAACAGTACAATCTAGCTCCAGGAGAGACTCCCCCCCCCCCCTCCTCAACAGTACAATCTAGCTCCAGGAGAGACTCCCCCCCCCCCTCCTCAACAGTACAATCTAGCTCCAGGAGAGACCCCCCCCTCCTCACCAACAGTACTATCTAGCTCCAGGAGAGACTCCCCCCCCCCCCTCCTCACCAACAGTACTATCTAGCTCCAGGAGAGACTCCCCCCCCCCCCTCCTCACCAACAGTACTATCTAGCTCCAGGAGAGACTCCCCCCCCCCCCTCCTCACCAACAGTACAATCTAGCTCCAGGAGAGACTCCCCCCCCCCCCCCCTCCTCACCAACAGTACTATCTAGCTCCAGGAGAGACTCCCCCCCTCCTCACCAACAGTACTATCTAGCTCCAGGAGAGACTCCCCCCCTCCTCACCAACAGTACTATCTAGCTCCAGGAGAGACTCCCCCCCTCCTCACCAACAGTACTATCTAGCTCCAGGAGAGACTCCCCCCCTCCTCACCAACAGTACTATCTAGCTCCAGGAGAGACTCCCCCCCCTCCTCACCAACAGTACTATCTAGCTCCAGGAGAGACTCCCCCCCTCCTCACCAACAGTACTATCTAGCTCCAGGAGAGACTCCCCCCTCCTCACCAACAGTACAATCTAGCTCCAGGAGAGACCCCCCCCCCCCCCTCCTCACCAACAGTACAATCTAGCTCCAGGATTGACTGCCCCCCCCCTCCTCACCAACAGTACAATCTAGCTCCAGGATTGACTGCCCCCCCCCCCTCCTCACCAACAGTACAATCTAGCTCCAGGAGAGACCCCCCCCCCCCCCTCCTCAACAGTACAATCTAGCTCCAGGATTGACTCCCCTCCCCCCCTCCTCAACAACAGTACAATCTAGCTCCAGGATTGACTCCCCCCCCCCCCTCCTCAACAACAGTACAATCTAGCTCCAGGAGAGACCCCCCCCCCCCCCCTCCTCACCAACAGTACAATCTAGCTCCAGGAGAGACCCCCCCCCTCCTCACCAACAGTACTATCTAGCTCCAGGAGAGACCCCCCCCCTCCTCACCAACAGTACTATCTAGCTCCAGGAGAGACTCCCCCCCTCCTCACCAACAGTACTATCTAGCTCCAGGAGAGACTCCCCCCCTCCTCACCAACAGTACTATCTAGCTCCAGGAGAGACTCCCCCCTCCTCACCAACAGTACAATCTAGCTCCAGGAGAGACCCCCCCCCCCCTCCTCACCAACAGTACAATCTAGCTCCAGGAGAGACCCCCCCCCTCCTCACCAACAGTACAATCTAGCTCCAGGATTGACTGCCCCCCCCCCCTCCTCACCAACAGTACAATCTAGCTCCAGGAGAGACTCCCCCCCCCCCCCTCCTCAACAGTACAATCTAGCTCCAGGATTGACTCCCCTCCCCCCCCTCCTCAACAACAGTACAATCTAGCTCCAGGATTGACTCCCCCCCCCCCCCTCCTCAACAACAGTACAATCTAGCTCCAGGAGAGACTCCCCCCCCCCCCCCCCCCCCCCCCCCTCCTCACCAACAGTACAATCTAGCTCCAGGAGAGACCCCCCCCCTCCTCACCAACAGTACTATCTAGCTCCAGGAGAGACCCTCCCCTCCTCACCAACAGTACTATCTAGCTCCAGGAGAGACCCCCCCCTCCTCACCAACAGTACTATCTAGCTCCAGGAGAGACCCCCCCCTCCTCACCAACAGTACTATCTAGCTCCAGGAGAGACCCAGTACAATTTCTTAGATATTAGGGTTTGTTGTGGAATTGTTAGATACTGTCACGTCCTGACCCTAGTAAGATGTCATTTTCTATAGTAGAGTAGGTCAGGGCGTGACAGGGTGTTTTTCTATGTTTTCTATTTCTATGTTTAGTTCTAGGTGTTCTATTTCTGTTTTTTTGGGGGGGGTTGATCTCCAATTGGAGGCAGCTGGTCCTTGTTGCCTCTGATTGGAGATCATATTTAAGTAGGGGGTTTTCTGGGTTAATGTTTTCCTGTTTAGTGTATGTCACCTGAGGGAACTGTTGTCGGTTGTTTTGTTTAAGTATTTTCATTAAAAGTAAATATGAGTACTCTACACGCTGCACCTTGGTCTCCTTTAGACGACCCATGTTACAGATACCGCTGTACTGTCTGATCTAGAAGCATTTCACTACACTCACAAAACCATCTACTAACCATGTGTATGTGACCAATACAATTTGATTAGCAATTTACCCAACCTCAGATCAAAATAACTCAGTCAAATTACATTTGCTTCTCTTGCCTTTATTTAGCAACAAAGTGACTTAATCTCATTCAACAGATTTTCCAATTGAATTAGCAACCAAGTTATCACATGAGACAGTCTGTACCATGTTCAGTTAAAATCATGTATTTTGTTTTCCTGTTAGGGTCTGGTCTTGCTAGCTACCTGCTAAGGGTGGGGGGGAAATGTCACTGCTGTGTGTTCTGACAGTGGGTTCTTTCATGATGTGTGTTTTATGGTTTAGTATGCATATTCTGGTATGGTACAGTGGGTGAGTATAGTAGAGTCGTATTCCTACTTGCTGAGGGTGAGTGTGTACAATAGTGTAGTTACAGCATGCTGAGGGTGAGTGTACAATATAGTGTAGTTACAGCATGCTGAGGGTGAGTGTGTACAATATAGTGTAGTTACAGCATGCTGAGGGTGAGTGTGTACAATATAGTGTAGTTACAGCATGCTGAGGGTGAGTGTGTACAATATAGTGTAGTTACAGCATGCTGAGGGTGAGTGCAGTGTGGTATAGGCAGTGTGGTATAGGCAGTGCGGTATAGGCAGTGCAGTATAGGCAGTGCATCATGCTGAGGGTGAGTAGAGTATACACTGTGGTATAGGCAGTGCGGTATAGGCAGTGCATCATGCTGAGGGTGAGTAGAGAATACACTGTGGTATAGGCAGTGCGGTATAGGCAGTGCATCATGCTGAGGGTGAGTAGAGTATACACTGTGGTATAGGCAGTGCGGTATAGGCAGTGCATCATGCTGAGGGTGAGTAGAGTATACACTGTGGTATAGGCAGTGCATCATGCTGAGGGTGAGTAGAGTATACACTGTGGTATAGGCAGTGCATCATGCTGAGGGTGAGTAGAGTATACACTGTGGTATAGGCAGTGCATCATGCTGAGGGTGAGCAGACTATACACTGTGGTATAGGCAGTGCGGTATAGGCAGTGCATCATGCTGAGGGTGAGTAGAGAATACACTGTGGTATAGGCAGTGCGGTATAGGCAGTGCATCATGCTGAGGGTGAGTAGAGAATACACTGTGGTATAGGCAGTGCGGTATAGGCAGTGCATCATGCTGAGGGTGAGTAGAGTATACACTGTGGTATAGGCAGTGCATCATGCTGAGGGTGAGCAGACTATACACTGTGGTATAGGCAGTGCGGTATAGGCAGTGCATCATGCTGAGGGTGAGTAGAGAATACACTGTGGTATAGGCAGTGCGGTATAGGCAGTGCATCATGCTGAGGGTGAGTAGAGTATACACTGTGGTATAGGCAGTGCATCATGCTGAGGGTGAGTAGAGTATACACTGTGGTATAGGCAGTGCATCATGCTGAGGGTGAGTAGAGTATGGTATACACTGTATCATGCTGAGGGTGAGTAGAGTACGGTATGGTCCACTTGTCATTCCAATCTCCTTTGCATTAGCGTAGCCTCTTCTGTAGCCTGTCAACTATGTGTCTGTCTATCCCTGTTCTCTCCACTCTGCACAGGCCATACAAACGCTTCACATCACGTGGCCGCTGCCACTCTAACCTGGTGGACCCAGCGCGCACGACCCACGTGGAGTTCCAGGTCTCCGGCAGCCTCTGGAACTGCCGGTCTGTGGCCAACAAGGCAGAGTTCATCTCAGCCTATGCTACCCTCCAGTCCCTCGACTTCTTGGCGCTGACGGAAACATGGATTACCACAGATAACACTGTGTCATGACGTTGGCCTGTGGGTAAGGTTTATGACCCCCCCATAAATACCTTTCTCCCTTCCCCTCTCTTTCTGACCCTACTGAAGGACTGCTGTCCTGTTAAATATAGAGAGTCTGGGAACATCAAACAAATGGGGAAAGGAACCATATTTTGGTAATAAAACCAGTTGGACATATGCTTTGGAACGTAATGAGTATGGATGTCAGTTCGGTTGTCATCTGAGACATTATGACTGATGACAGG
This sequence comes from Salmo trutta, assembly GCF_901001165.1. Taxonomy (NCBI): domain Eukaryota; kingdom Metazoa; phylum Chordata; class Actinopteri; order Salmoniformes; family Salmonidae; genus Salmo; species Salmo trutta. Next base: position 39,911,148 of record NC_042969.1, on the reverse strand, counting down.
ACGACATAAACTGTACCTGGGAAAGTATACACCCTCTAGTTATCAGAGTCACATGGAATTGTTATGCAATTGAAATGTTTGATATTGAAATTGTTTGTTAGGAGATTAAATGTAATTTTAGCTTCCAAATGAGAGAATTGGGTTTTCATAAGGAAAGTGCCCTGCTTGATCAGTGGCCCACCCCTGTGAAGAGACAGGGGTTATAAACGATGAAACACATCCTTCCCCCTCTCCACTATATTAGCCTTTGACGAAAAGATAACCACATGTTCCAGTACGTGAGGTCTGCAGCCTCTACGTTAGAAGGACACACGTCAAGTACAGAACTAAGCCAACCTCGGCGTGAGCTTTGAGCTTATTCACTACAGAAGTGATACTTCCTAGCCATCGAGTTAGCAGCGGCCGTTGTAGACGTGGGCTAGGAAAGGACGGACGACGGATCCAGTCTAACAATCAGACGATGATACCACCACGTATCCAATTTACCACCAGAGACATTCTTCCGAGAACAGGAAGATCTGTTGGCCAACCCGGCCAGCATCTACGACAAATCTACCGAAGCGCAGCTCAGAGTAAATATTTATTGCATTTTCCTTTTCCAAATGGGCGGTAATTTAGTAATGCATAAGATAATGTATTTACGATAGCATAGCTGCTGTTTCTTTGTTCCTAAGTCTTCCCGCTATTTCATTCAAGCCCAACCCCCTTTCCTTTGTGTAACCAGCTTTCATACAGGTTCCGTTCACCAGAGATGTTTTCTGTATGACATCATTGTATTCTGTGTATTTGTAATTCTGTGTGATTGGTTTAGGTATTTAGTAAATAAATAGTTAAACCCAATTTTGTATTGCTGATTCAACTTGTTAGCCAGGGTTCGTGAAGATAACCAAGAATTTACAACTTTCATTATGAGACTGAAAATAAGATGATTAAGATGACGGCTATCGATGTAAAATATTACTAAGTATTTTAAGAGTTTATTTGGAAGATAACGGCTCTATAAACGTTCTTCCGTGGTGCCCCAACTTTCTAGTTAATTACATTTACATGATTAGCTTAATCAGGTAATATTAATTACAGAGAAAGGATTTTATAGAATAGCATGAAATATCACTTAATCTGGCATAGCCAAAGACACGACAACTGCTACTGCTCTCTTCTCGTCTGACCACGTGTTCTCGCATACCCCGAGAGCATCTGGCCAGCGGGGTGGTGGCACTGGAATCCTCATCTCTCCCAAGTGGACATTCTCTCTTTCTCCCCTGACCCATCTGTCTATCTCCTCCTTTGAATTCCATGCTGTCACAGTTACCAGCCCATTCAAGCTTAACATCCTTATCATTTATCGCCCTCCAAGTTCTCTTGGAGAGTTCATCAATGAGCTTGACGCCTTGATAAGTTCCTTCCCTGAGGATGGCTCACCTCTCACAGTTCTGGGAGACTTTAACCTCCCCACGTCTACCTTTGACTCATTCCTCTCTGCCTCCTCCTTTCCACTCCTCTCCTCTTTTGACCTCACCCTCTCACCTTCCCCCCCTACTCACAAGGCAGGCAATACGCTTGACCTCATCTTTACTAGATGCTGTTCTTCCACTAATCTCATTGCAACTCCCCTCCAAGTCTCCGACCACTACCTTGTATCCTTTTCCCTCTCGCTCTCCTCCAACACTTCTCACTCTGCCCCTACTCGGATGGTATTGCGCCGTCGCAACCTTCGCTCTCTCTCTCCCGCTACTCTCTCCTCTTCCATCCTATCATCTCTTCCCTCTGCTCAAACCTGCTCAATGCTTCTCCGACCAATCTCCTGATTCTGCCTCCTCAACCCTCCTCTCCTCCCTTTCTGCATCCTTTGACTCTCTATGTCCTCTATCCTCCAGGCCGGCTCGGTCCTCCCATCCTGCTCCGTGGCTCGACAACTCATTGCGAGCTCACAGAACAGGGCTCCGGGCAGCCGAGCGGAAATGGAGGAAAACTCGCCTCCCTGCGGACCTGGCATCCTTTCACTCCCTCCTCTCTACATTTTTCTCTTCTGTTTCTGCTGCTAAAGCCACTTTCTACCACTAAATTCCAAGCATCTGCCTCTAACCCTAGGAAGCTCTTTGCCACCTTCTCCTCCCTCCTGAATCCCCCCCCCTCCCTCTCTGTGGATGACTTCGTCAACCATTTTGAAAAGAAGGTTGACGACATCCGCTCCTCGTTTGAAAGTCAAACAACACCGCTGGTCCACCTTCTACCACTGGTCCTGCTCACATTGCCCTACCCTATGCTTTGACCTTTTTCTCCCCTCTCTCTCCAGATGAAATCTTGCGACTTGTGACGGCCGGCCGGCCGCCCAACAACCTGCCCGCTTGACCCTATCCCCTCCTCTCTCCTCCAGACCATTTCTGGAGACCTTCTCCCTTCTCACCTCGTTCATCAACTCATCCTTGACCACTGGATACGTCCCTTCCGTCCTCAAGAGAGCGAGAGTTGCACCCCTTCTCAAAAAACCTATACTCGATCCCTCCGATGTCAACAACTACAGACCAGTTTCCCTTTCTTTTCTCTCCAAAACTCTTGAGCGTGCCGTCCTTGGCCAGCTCTCTTGCTATCTCTCTCAGAATGACCTTCTTGATCCAAATCAGTCAGGTTTCAAGACTGGTCATTCAACTGAGACTGCTCTTCTCTGTGTCACGGAGGCTCTCCACACTGCTAAAACTAACTCTCTCTCCTCTGCTCTCTCCTTTTAGACCTATCTGCTGCCTTTGATACTGTGAACCACCAGATCCTCCTCTCCACCCTCTCCGAGTTGGGCATCTCCGGCGCGGCCCACGCTTGGATTGCGTCCTACCTGACAGGTCGCTCCTACCAGGTGGCGTGGCGAGAATCTGTCTCCGCACCACTGGTGTCCCCCAGGGCTCTGTTCTAGGCCCTCTCCTATTCTCGCTATACATCAAGTCACTTGGCTCTGTCATATCCTCACATGGTCTCTCCTATCATTGCTATGTAGACACACGATCTTCTCCTTTCCCCCTTCTGATAACCAGGTGGTGAATCGCATCTCTGCATGTCTGGCAGACATATCAGTGTGGATGACGGATCACCACCTCAAGCTGAACCTCGGCAAGACGGAGCTGCTTTTCCTCCCGGGGAAGGACTGCCCGTTCCATGATCTCGCCATCACGGTTGACAACTCCATTGTGTCCTCCTCCCAGAGTGCTAAGAACCTTGGCGTGACCCTGGACAACACCCTGTCGTTCTCCACTAACATCAAGGCGGTGACCCGATCCTGTAGGTTCATGCTCTACAACATTCGCAGAGTACGACCCTGCCTCACACAGGAAGCGGCGCAGGTCCTAATCCAGGCACTTGTCATCTCCCGTCTGGATTACTGCAACTCGCTGTTGGCTGGGCTCCCTGCCTGTGCCATTAAACCCCGACAACTCATCCAGAACGCCGCAGCCCGTCTGGTGTTCAACCTTCCCAAGTTCTCTAACGTCACCCCGCTCCTCCGCTCTCTCCAATAGCTTCCAGTTGAAGCTCGCATCCGCAACAAGACCATGGTGCTTGCCTACGGAGCCGTGAGGGGAACGGCACCTCCGTACCTTCAGGCTCTGATCAGTACCTACACCCAAACGAGGGCACTGCGCTCATCCACCTCTGGCCTGCTGGCCCCCCTACCTCTGAGGAAGCACAGTTCCCGCTCAGCCCAGTCAAAACTGTTCGCTGCTCTGGCACCCCTATGGTGGAACAAGCTCCCTCACGATGCCAGGACAGCGGAGTCAATCACCACCTTCCGGAGACACCTGAAACCCCACCTCATTAACCTCTATGGGACCGGCGGGACGAATTCGTCCCACCTACGTAACAGCCAGTGTAATCCTGTGGTGCGATTTTTAAAACGTTTGAAATGCTATTACTTCAATTTCTCAAACATATGACTATTTTACAGCTATTTAAAGACAAGACTCTCGTTAATCTAACCACACTGTCCGATTTCAAAAAGGCTTTACAACGAAAGCAAAACATTAGATTGTCAGCAGAGTACCCAGCCAGAAATAATCAGACACCCATTTTTCAAGCTAGCATGTCACAAAAACCTAAACCACAGCTAAATGCAGCACTAACCTTTTATGATCTTCATCAGATGACACACCTAGGACATTATGTTATACAATACATGCATGTCTGTTCAATCAAGTTCATATTTATATCAAAAAACAGCTTTTTACATTAGCATGTGACGTTCAGAAAAAGCATACCCCCCGCAAACTTCCGGGGAATTTAATAACAATTTGCTAAATTACTCACGATAAACGTTCACAAAAAGCATAACAATTATTTTCAGAATTATAGATACATTACTCCTCTATGCACTCGATATGTCCGATTTTAAAATAGCTTTTCGGATGAAGCACATTTTGCAATATTCTAAGTACATAGCCCAGCCATCACGGGCTAGCTATTTAGACACCCGGCAAGTTTAGCCTTCACCAAAATCACATTTCCTATAAGAAAAATGGTCTTACCTTTCCTGTTCTTCGTCAGAATGCACTCCCAGGACTTCTACTTCAATAACAAATGTAGGTTTGGTCCCAAATAATCCATCGTTATATCCAAACAGCGGCGTTTTGTTCGTGCGTTCTAGACACTATCAGAATGCTAAATCACGGTCGTGCGCATGGCGCAGAATGTGACAAAAAATGTCTAAATATTCCATTACCGTACTTCGAAGCATGTCAACCGCTGTTTAAAATCAATTTTTGTGCAATTTATCTCGTAGAAAAGCGATAATATTCCGACCGGGAATCTGCAATTAGCTAAACAGCCGAAGGAAAATACTCCACGGGGGCGAATCGCGCACGCGCCTAATTCTATTGTCCCCTGATGGGACACTTGGAAAAGGCGATAATGTGTTTCAGCCTGAGGCTGCCTCGTCATCGTTCAGGTTTTTCCCGGGTTCTGAGAGCCTATTGGAGCCCTAGGAATTGTCACGTTACAGCTAAGATCCTGACTCTTCAATAAACAGAAGCAAGAACAACAACACCTTGTCAGACAGGGTACTTCCTGCATGAAACCTTCTCAGGTTTTTGCCTGCCATAGGAGTTCTGTTATACTCACAGACACCATTCAAACAGTTAGAAACTTTAGGGTGTTTTCTATCCAAACCTGAACAATAATATGCATATTCTAGCTTCTGAGTTGGTGTAGGAGTCAGTTAAAAATGGGCACATATTTTTTCCAAAATTCTCAATGCTGCCCCCTAGCCCGTAGAGGTTAAGGAATACCTGGGATAGGATAAAGTAATCCTTCTACCCCCCTCCCCCCTAAAAGATATAGATGTACTATTGTACAGTGGTTGTTCCACTGGATATCATAAGGTGAATGCACCAATTTGTAAGTCGCTCTGGATAAGAGCGTCTGCTAAATGACTTAAATGTAAATGTATGGTGTATACAATATAGTATAGTTACAGCATCATGCTGAGGGTATGTACCGTATGGTATGTACGGTATGTACGGCATCTAGCTGAGGGCGTGTACGGCATCTAGCTGAGGGCATCTAGCTGAGGGCGTGTATGGCATCTAGCTGAGGGCGTGTACGGTATGTACGGCATCTAGCTGAGGGCGTGTACGGTATGTACGGCATCTCGCTGAGGGCGTGTACGGTATGTACGGCATCTCGCTGAGGGCGTGTATAGTTACGGCATCTAGCTGAGGGCGTGTACGGTATGTACGGCATCTAGCTGAGGGCGTGTATAGTTACGGCATCTAGCTGAGGGCGTGTATAGTTACGGCATCTAGCTGAGGGCGTGTATAGTTACGGCATCTAGCTGAGGGCGTGTATAGTTACGGCATCTAGCTGAGGGCGTGTATAGTTACGGCATCTAGCTGAGGGCGTGTATAGTTACGGCATCTAGCTGAGGGCGTGTACAGTATGGTGTATGTACAGTATGGTGTATGTACAGTATGGTGTATGTACAGTATGGTGTATGTACAGTATGGTGTATGTACAGTATGGTATAGTTACAGCATCTAGCTGAGGGTGAGTACAGTATGGTGTATGTACAGTATCTAGCTGAGGGTGAGTCTGGTTTGATCTAGTTATATTATCTTACTTGCTGAGGGTTAGGGTGAGAGACTCCTCTGCTGCTCTGATCTTGTTCTGCGCCTCCACATGGGTCATGTCTTCTGCGTTGGTCTCCCCGATGGACACCACCCAATCTCCCACGCCCACACCGGCCTGGGTGGCCTTACCCCCGGGGGTCAGCTGTAGAGGAAGAGGGGAGTTGTTGTTCTCAACTTTAAGATTCCACTTTCTTTCTTTACAGCAACAACACAGGACAGTAAGTCGCTCAGCAGCAGGAGCAGCACAGGACAGTAAGTCGCTCAGCAGCAGCAGCACAGGACAGTAAGTCGCTCAGCAGCAGCAGCACAGGACAGTAAGTCGCTCAGCAGCAGCAGCACAGGACAGTAAGTCGCTCAGCAGCAGCAGCACAGGACAGTAAGTCGCTCAGCAGCAGCAGCACAGGACAGTAAGTCGCTCAGCAGCAGCAGCACAGGACAGTAAGTCGCGCAGCAGCACAGGACAGTAAGTCGCGCAGCAGCACAGGACAGTAAGTCGCGCAGCAGCACAGGACAGTAAGTCGCGCAGCAGCACAGGACAGTAAGTCGCGCAGCAGCACAGGACAGTAAGTCGCGCAGCACAGGACAGTAAGTCGTGCAGCAGCAGCAGCACAGGACAGGACGTTGGTCTATTAATGCCGGTCACAGACACAAGAAAACATCATGATTACCCATGAAACCCCACTGAACATTCTTCAGCCTTTCAGTTCAACAGTAGAGCTGCATAAATACACGTGAAATATAATAATCTACTATTTGCTCGCTCTGAGAAACAAAAATCTAAAAGAAATCGGGACAAATGATACTGTGCTTTAATCAAATATGGTTCCAAGACAAGCAGGTAAATAGTGTCAAGCTGATTTAAAGGGGAGACCAGGAGGATATCTAGTCAGTAACAGGGCTGATCTAAAGGGGAAGACTAGGAGGATATCTAGTAAAAGGGAACATATTGGTTAAGAATAGGATCAGAGAGATGAAAGTGCACACTGAAGCATTCTAGGGCCCAGTATGTACAATTAACAGGTACACAGAGATGTGTCCCATCTTTCTGTTAACAGCAGATAGTGGAGCCCAGGGGGCCTTTCAACACTGTCAACTACTGTATTGACTAAATATACCTCCACAAAGCCACCAACAGGATTCACGTTTGGGTTGGGTCTGTTATCGCCGGCTAATGATCTGTAGAGGGAAGCTCAGGGATCTGTGTCTGACAAGTTATGTTTGTGTGTGTGTGTGTGTTCAGCCAGACAGTTCCCAACACCATAATGAGGACATGAGGTAAGCATTTCTATTTACCAATATGACATCACTTCTTGTGATCCATTACAGATGTGAACTGAAGCTTTGAAGTGAACTCACCACGGGACATTACAGAGAGAGAGGCCTCGCCTAAAATGGCACCCGATTCCCTACATCGGACATTAGTCAAAAGTAGTGCACTGGGCTTGAATAGGGTGCCATTTGGGATGCAGAGACAGGCTGGGTAACTATACACTAAACCAGATGTGTCCCATACTGAGGCTGTATCATTTACCGTACATGGCATTAGCTAACAGCACGACTCATCTGTTACCGTACATGGCATTAGCTAACAGCACATCTCATCTGTTACCGTACATGAAATTAGCTAACAGCACATCTCATCTGTTACCGTACATGGCATTAGCTAGCAGCACGACTCGTCTGTTACCGTACATGAAATTAGCTAGCAGCACGACTCGTCTGTTACCGTAGATATTAGCTAGCAGCACAACTCGTCTGTTACCGTACATGACATTAGCTAGCAGCACGACTCATCTGTTACCGTACATGACATTAGCTAACAGCACAACTCATCTGTTACCGTACATGACATTAGCTAGCAGCACGACTCATCTGTTACCGTACATGGCATTAGCTAACAGCACAACTCATCTGTTACCGTACATGGCATTAGCTAGCAGCACGACTCATCTGTTACCGTACATGACATTAGCTAACAGCACAACTCATCTGTTACCGTACATGACATTAGCTAACAGCACATCTCATCTGTTACCGTACATGGCATTAGCTAGCAGCACGACTCATCTGTTACCGTACATGGCATTAGCTAGCAGCACGACTCATCCGTTACCGTACATGACATTAGCTAGCAGCACGACTCATCCGTTACCGAAGATTATAAATCAAGCATGAGTTACAGCTACATTACAACACAAAGCAGGGTAAAAGCTGCATATCTAAACTCAAGAGTCAGTACCCTGCCGGCCTGCTACAGCAGTGTAAGTGGGTGTGTCCGAAATGGCACCCTATCCTGGTCAAACAAAGTGCACTATATAGTGAATAGGGTGCGATTTGACACGCACAGCGAGAGACAGTAAGGCCTATCAGAGCAGGTTATAATAGAAACCAGTAGAGAGACAGTAAGGCCTAGCAGAGCAGGTTATAATAGAAACCAGTAGAGAGAGACAGTAAGGCCTATCAGCCTCCAGTATTTATGCTGCAGTAGTTTATGTGCCGGGGGGCTAGGGTCAGTCTGTTTCATCTGGAGTATTCTCTTGTCTTATCCGGTGTCCTGTGTGAATTTAAATATGCTCTCTCTAATTCTCTCTTTCTCTCGGAGGACCTGAGCCCGAGGACCATGCCTCGGGACTACCTGGCATGATGACTCCTTGCTGTCCCCAGTCCACCTGGCCATGCTGCTGCTCCAGTTTCAACTGTTCTGCCTGCGGCTACGGAACCCTGACCTGTTCACCGGACGTGCTTGTTGCACCCTCGACAACTACAATGATTATTATTATTTGACCATGCTGGTCATTTATGAACATTTTAACATCTTGACCATGTTATAATATCCACCCGGCACAGCCAGAAGAGGACTGGCCACCCCTCATAGCCTGGTTCCTCTCTAGGTTTCTTCCTAGGTTTTTGGCCTTTCTAGGGAGTTTTTCCTAGGGAGTTTTTCCTAGCCACCGTGCCTCTTTCACATGCATTGCTTGCTGTTTGGGGTTTTAGGCTGGGTTTCTGTACAGCACTTTGAGATTTCAGCTGATATACGAAGGGCTATATAAATAAATTTGACTGGTTTCTATTATAACCTGCTAGGCTTTACTGTCTCTCTCTCTTTAGGTTTCTATTATAATCTGCTCTGATATCAAATCAAAATCAAATCAAATTTATTTATATAGCCCTTCGTATATCAGCTGAAATCTCAAAGTGCTGTACAGAAACCCAGCCTAAAACCCCAAACAGCAAGCAATGCATGTGAAAGAGGCACGGTGACTAGGAAAAACTCCCTAGGAAAAACTCCCTAGAAAGGCCAAAAACCTAGGAAGAAACCTAGAGAGGAACCAGGCTATGAAGGGTGGCCAGTCCTCTTCTGGCTGTGCCGGGTGGATATTATAACAGAACATGGTCAAGATGTTAAAATGTTCATAAATGACCAGCATGGTCAAATAATAATAATCATTGTAGTTGTCGAGGGTGCAACAAGCACGTCCGGTGAACAGGTCAGGGTTCCGTAGCCGCAGGCAGAACAGTTGAAACTGGAGCAGCAGCATGGCCAGGTGGACTGGGGACAGCAAGGAGTCATCATGCAAGGTAGTCCCAAGGCATGGTCCTAGGGCTCAGGTCCTCCGAGAGAAAGAGAGAATTAGAGAGAGCATATTTAAATTCACACAGGACACCGGATAAGACAAGAGAATACTCCAGATGAAACAGACTGACCCTAGCCCCCCGACACAAACTACTGCAGCATAAATACTGGAGGCTGAGACAGGAGGGATCAGAAGACACTGTGGCCCCATCCGATGATACCCCCGGACACGGCCAAACAGGCAGGATATAACCCCACCCACTTTGCCAAAGCACAGCCCCCACACCACTAGAGGGATGTCTACAACCACCAACTTACCGTCCGAAGACAAGGCCGAGTATAGCCCACAAAAATCTCCGCCATGGCACAACCCAAGGGGTGGGCGCCAACCCAGACAGGAAGACCACGTCAGTGACTCAACCCACTCAAGTGACGCACCCCTCCCATGGACGGCATGGAAGAACACCAGTAAGTCAGTGACTCAGCCCCTGTAATAGGGTTAGAGGCAGAGAATCCCAGTGGAAAGAGGGGAACCGGCAAGGCAGAGACAGCAAGGGCGGTTCGTTGCTCCAGCCTTTCCGTTCACCTTCCCACTCCTGGGCCAGACTACACTTAATCATAGGACCTACTGAAGAGATAAGTCTTCAGTAAAGACAAAAGGTTGAGACTGAGTCTGCGTCTCTCACATGGGTAGGCAGACTATTCCATAAAAATGGAGCTCTATAGGAGAAAGCCCTACCTCCAGCCGTTTGCTTAGAAATTCTAGGGACAATTAGGAGGCCTGCGTCTTGTGACCGTAGCGTACGTGTAGGTATGTACGGCAGGACCAAATCGGAAAGATAGGTAGGAGCAAGCCCATGTAATGCTTTGTAGGTTAGCAGTAAAACCTTGAAATCAGCCCTTGCCTTAACAGGAAGCCAGTGTAGGGAGGCTAGCACTGGAGTAATATGATCAAATTTTTTGGTTCTAGTCAGGATTCTAGCAGCCGTATTTAGCACTAACTGAAGTTTGTTTAGTGCTTTATCCGGGTAGCCGGAAAGTAGAGCATTGCAGTAGTCCAGCCTAGAAGTAACAAAAGCATGGATACATTTTTCTGCGTCATTTTTGGAAAGAAAGTTTCTGATTTTTGCAATGTTACGTAGGTGGAAAAAAGCTGTCCTTGAAACAGTCTTGATATGTTCTTCAAAAGAGAGATCAGGGCCCAGAGTAACACCGAGGTCCTTCACAGTTTTATTTGAGACGACTGTACAACCATCCAGATTAATTGACAGATTGAACAGAAGATCTCTTTGTTTCTTGGGACCTAGAACAAGCATCTCTGTTTTGTCCGAGTTTAAAAGTAGAAAGTTTGCAGCCATCCACTTCCTTATGTCTGAAACACAGGCTTCTAGCGAGGGCAATTTTGGAGCTTCACCATGTTTTCATTGAAATGTACAGCTGTGTGTCATCCGCATAGCAGTGAAATATAACATTATGTTTTCGAATGACATCCCCAAGAGGTAAAATATATAGTGAAAACAATAGTGGTCCTAAAACGGAACCTTGAGGAACACCGAAATTTTACAATTGATTTGTCAGAGGACAAACCATTCACAGAGACAAACTGATATCTTTCCGACAGATAAGATCTAAACCAGGCCAGAACTTGTCCATGTAGACCAATTTGGGTTTCCAATCTCTCCAAAAAGAATGTGGTGATCGATGGTATCAAAAGCGGCACTAAGATCTAGGAGCACGAGGACAGATGCAGAGCCTCGGTCTGACGTCAAAAGGTCATTTACCACCTTCACAAGTGCAGTCTCAGTGCTATGATGGGGTCTAAAACCAGACTGAAGCATTTCGTAACTGTTGTGGGGTGGGGTGTCTCCTCTCCTAGTCTCCTTCCCAGTGTTAACTAACTGTTGTGGGGTGGGGTGTCTCCTCTCCTAGTCTCCTTCCCAGTATTAACTAACTGTTGTGGGGTGGGGTGTCTCCTCTCCTAGTCTCCTTCCCAGTATTAACTAACTGTTGTGGGGTGGGGAGTCTCCTCTCCTAGTCTCCTTCCCAGTATTAACTAACTGTTGTGGGGTGGGGTGTCTCCTCTCCTAGTCTCCTTCCCAGTATTAACTAACTGTTGTGGGGTGGGGTGTCTCCTCTCCTAGTCTCCTTCCCAGTATTAACTAACTGTTGTGGGGTGGGGTGTCTCCTCTCCTAGTCTCCTTCCCAGTATTAACTAACTGTTGTGGGGTGGGGTGTCTCCTCTCCTAGTCTCCTTCCCAGTATTAACTAACTGTTGTGGGGTGGGGTGTCTCCTCTCCTAGTCTCCGTCCCAGTATTAACTAACTGTTGTGGGGTGGGGAGTCTCCTCTCCTAGTCTCCTTCCCAGTATTAACTAACTGTTGTGGGGTGGGGTGTCTCCTCTCCTAGTCTCCTTCCCAGTATTAACTAACTGTTGTGGGGTGGGGAGTCTCCTCTCCTAGTCTCCTTCCCAGTATTAACTAACTGTTGTGGGGTGGGGTGTCTCCTCTCCTAGTCTCCTTGCCAGTATTAACTATCTGTTGTGGGGTGGGGTGTCTCCTCTCCTAGTCTCCTTCCCAGTATTAACTAACTGTTGTGGGGTGGGGTGTCTCCTCTCCTAGTCTCCTTCCCAGTATTAACTAACTGTTGTGGGGTGGGGTGTCTCCTCTCCTAGTCTCCTTCCCAGTATTAACTATCTGTTGTGGGGTGGGGAGTCTCCTCTCCTAGTCTCCTTCCCAGTATTAACTATCTGTTGTGGGGTGGGGAGTCTCCTCTCCTAGTCTCCTTCCCAGTATTAACTATCTGTTGTGGGGTGTCTCCTCTCCTAGTCTCCTTCCCAGTATTAACTATCTGTTGTGGGGAGTCTCCTCTCCTAGTCTCCTTCCCAGTATTAACTATCTGTTGTGGGGTGTCTCCTCTCCTAGTCTCCTTCCCAGTATTAACTATCTGTTGTGGGGAGACTCCTCTCCTAGTCTCCTTCCCAGTATTAACTATCTGTTGTGGGGAGTCTCCTCTCCTAGTCTCCTTCCCAGTATTAACTAAATGTTGTGGGGTGTGTTGTCTCCTCTCCTAGTCTCCTTCCCAGTATTAACTAAATGTTGTGGGGTGTGTTGTCTCCTCTCCTAGTCTCCTTCCCAGTATTAACTATCTGTTGTGGGGTGTCTCCTCTCCTAGTCTCCTTCCCAGTATTAACTAACTTGTGGGGTGGGGTGTCTCCTCTCCTAGTCTCCTTCCCAGTATTAACTATCTGTTGTGGGGTGGGGAGTCTCGTCTCCTAGTCTCCTTCCCAGTATTAACTATCTGTTGTGGGGTGGGGTGTCTCCTCTCCTAGTCTCCTTCCCAGTATTAACTATCTGTTGTGGGGTGGGGAGTCTCCTCTCCTAGTCTCCTTCCCAGTATTAACTAACTGTTGTGGGGTAGGGTGTCTCCTCTCCTAGTCTCCTTTCCAGTATTAACTAACTGTTGTGGGGTGGGGAGTCTCCTAGTCTCCTTCCCAGTATTAACTATCTGTTGTGGGGTGGGGTGTCTCCTCTCCTAGTCTCCTTGCCAGTATTAACTAACTGTTGTGGGGTGGGGTGTCTCCTCTCCTAGTCTCCTTCCCAGTATTAACTAACTGTTGTGGGGTGTCTCCTCTCCTAGTCTCCGTCCCAGTATTAACTAACTGTTGTGGGGTGTCTCCTCTCCTAGTCTCCTTCCCAGTATTAACTATCTGTTGTGGGGTGTCTCCTCTCCTAGTCTCCTTCCCAGTATTAACTATCTGTTGTGGGGTGGGGTGTCTCCTCTCCTAGTCTCCTTGCCAGTATTAACTAACTGTTGTGGGGTGGGGTGTCTCCTCTCCTAGTCTCCTTCCCAGTATTAACTAACTGTTGTGGGGTGGGGTGTCTCCTCTCCTAGTCTCCGTCACAGTATTAACTAACTTGTGGGGTGGGGTGTCTCCTCTCCTAGTCTCCTTCCCAGTATTAACTATCTGTTGTGGGGTGGGGTGTCTCCTCTCCTAGTCTCCTTCCCAGTATTAACTAACTGTTGTGGGGTGGGGTGTCTCCTCTCCTAGTCTCCTTCCCAGTATTAACTAACTGTTGTGGGGTGGGGAGTCTCCTCTCCTAGTCTCCTTCCCAGTATTAACTAACTTGTGGGGTGGGGTGTCTCCTCTCCTAGTCTCCTTGCCAGTATTAACTAACTGTTGTGGGGTGTCTCCTCTCCTAGTCTCCTTCCCAGTATTAACTATCTGTTGTGGGGTGGGGTGTCTCCTCTCCTAGTCTCCTTGCCAGTATTAACTAACTGTTGTGGGGTGGGGAGTCTCCTCTCCTAGTCTCCTTCCCAGTATTAACTAACTGTTGTGGGGTGGGGTGTCTCCTCTCCTAGTCTCCTTCCCAGTATTAACTAACTGTTGTGGGGTGGGGTGTCTCCTCTCCTAGTCTCCTTCCCAGTATTAACTATCTGTTGTGGGGTGGGGTGTCTCCTCTCCTAGTCTCCTTCCCAGTATTAACTATCTGTTGTGGGGTGGGGTGTCTCCTCTCCTAGTCTCCTTCCCAGTATTAACTATCTGTTGTGGGGTGTCTCCTCTCCTAGTCTCCTTCCCAGTATTAACTAACTGTTGTGGGGTGGGGAGTCTCCTCTCCTAGTCTCCTTGCCAGTATTAACTATCTGTTGTGGGGTGGGCAGTCTCCTCTCCTAGTCTCCTTCCCAGTATTAACTATCTGTTGTGGGGTGGGGTGTCTCCTCTCCTAGTCTCCTTGCCAGTATTAACTAACTGTTGTGGAGTGGGGAGTCTCCTCTCCTAGTCTCCTTCCCAGTATTAACTAACTGTTGTGGGGTGGGGAGTCTCCTCTCCTAGTCTCCTTCCCAGTATTAACTAACTTGTGGGGTGGGGTGTCTCCTCTCCTAGTCTCCGTCCCAGTATTAACTATCTGTTGTGGGGTGGGGTGTCTCCTCTCCTAGTCTCCTTCCCAGTATTAACTATCTGTTGTGGGGTGGGGTGTCTCCTCTCCTAGTCTCCTTGCCAGTATTAACTAACTGTTGTGGGGTGGGGTGTCTCCTCTCCTAGTCTCCTTCCCAGTATTAACTAACTGTTGTGGGGTGGGGTGTCTCCTCTCCTAGTCTCCTTCCCAGTATTAACTATCTGTTGTGGGGTGGGGTGTCTCCTCTCCTAGTCTCCTTCCCAGTATTAACTATCTGTTGTGGGGTGGGGTGTCTCCTCTCCTAGTCTCCTTGCCAGTATTAACTATCTGTTGTGGGGTGGGGTGTCTCCTCTCCTAGTCTCCTTCCCAGTATTAACTATCTGTTGTGGGGTGGGGTGTCTCCTCTCCTAGTCTCCTTCCCAGTATTAACTATCTGTTGTGGGGTGGGGTGTCTCCTCTCCTAGTCTCCTTCCCAGTATTAACTATCTGTTGTGGGGTGGGGAGTCTCCTCTCCTAGTCTCCTTCCCAGTATTAACTAACTTGTGGGGTGGGGTGTCTCCTCTCCTAGTCTCCTTGCCAGTATTAACTAACTGTTGTGGGGTGGGGAGTCTCCTCTCCTAGTCTCCTTCCCAGTATTAACTAACTGTTGTGGGGTGGGGAGTCTCCTCTCCTAGTCTCCTTCCCAGTATTAACTAAATGTTGTGGGGTGGGGTGTCTCCTCTCCTAGTCTCCTTCCCAGTATTAACTATCTGTTGTGGGGTGGGGAGTCTCCTCTCCTAGTCTCCTTCCCAGTATTAACTAACTGTTGTGGGGTGGGGAGTCTCCTCTCCTAGTCTCCTTCCCAGTATTAACTAAATGTTGTGGGGTGGGGTGTCTCCTCTCCTAGTCTCCTTCCCAGTATTAACTATCTGTTGTGGGGTGGGGTGTCTCCTCTCCTAGTCTCCTTCCCAGTATTAACTATCTGTTGTGGGGTGGGGTGTCTCCTCTCCTAGTCTCCTTCCCAGTATTAACTATCTGTTGTGGGGTGTCTCCTCTCCTAGTCTCCTTCCCAGTATTAACTAACTGTTGTGGGGTGGGGAGTCTCCTCTCCTAGTCTCCTTGCTAGTATTAACTATCTGTTGTGGGGTGGGCAGTCTCCTCTCCTAGTCTCCTTCCCAGTATTAACTATCTGTTGTGGGGTGGGGTGTCTCCTCTCCTAGTCTCCTTGCCAGTATTAACTAACTGTTGTGGGGTGGGGAGTCTCCTCTCCTAGTCTCCTTCCCAGTATTAACTAACTGTTGTGGGGTGGGGAGTCTCCTCTCCTAGTCTCCTTCCCAGTATTAACTAACTTGTGGGGTGGGGTGTCTCCTCTCCTAGTCTCCGTCCCAGTATTAACTAACTGTTGTGGGGTGGGGTGTCTCCTCTCCTAGTCTCCTTCCCAGTATTAACTATCTGTTGTGGGGTGGGGTGTCTCCTCTCCTAGTCTCCTTCCCAGTATTAACTAACTTGTGGGGTGGGGTGTCTCCTCTCCTAGTCTCCGTCCCAGTATTAACTAACTGTTGTGGGGTGGGGTGTCTCCTCTCCTAGTCTCCTTCCCAGTATTAACTAACTTGTGGGGTGGGGAGTCTCCTCTCCTAGTCTCCGTCCCAGTATTAACTAACTGTTGTGGGGTGGGGTGTCTCCTCTCCTAGTCTCCTTCCCAGTATTAACTATCTGTTGTGGGGTGGGGTGTCTCCTCTCCTAGTCTCCTTCCCAGTATTAACTAACTGTTGTGGGGTGGGGTGTCTCCTCTCCTAGTCTCCTTCCCAGTATTAACTATCTGTTGTGGGGTGGGGTGTCTCCTCTCCTAGTCTCCGTCCCAGTATTAACTAACTGTTGTGGGGTGGGGTGTCTCCTCTCCTAGTCTCCTTCGCAGTATTAACTATCTGTTGTGGGGTGGGGTGTCTCCTCTCCTAGTCTCCTTCCCAGTATTAACTAACTGTTGTGGGGTGGGGTGTCTCCTCTCCTAGTCTCCTTCCCAGTATTAACTATCTGTTGTGGGGTGTCTCCTCTCCTAGTCTCCTTGCCAGTATTAACTAACTGTTGTGGGGTGTCTCCTCTCCTAGTCTCCTTCCCAGTATTAACTAACTGTTGTGGGGTGGGGAGTCTCCTCTCCTAGTCTCCGTCCCAGTATTAACTAACTGTTGTGGGGTGGGGTGTCTCCTCTCCTAGTCTCCTTCCCAGTATTAACTATCTGTTGTGGGGTGGGATGTCTCCTCTCCTAGTCTCCTTCCCAGTATTAACTAACTGTTGTGGGGTGGGGTGTCTCCTCTCCTAGTCTCCTTCCCAGTATTAACTATCTGTTGTGGGGTGGGGTGTCTCCTCTCCTAGTCTCCGTCCCAGTATTAACTAACTGTTGTGGGGTGGGGTGTCTCCTCTCCTAGTCTCCTTCCCAGTATTAACTATCTGTTGTGGGGTGGGGTGTCTCCTCTCCTAGTCTCCTTCCCAGTATTAACTAACTGTTGTGGGGTGGGGTGTCTCCTCTCCTAGTCTCCTTCCCAGTATTAACTATCTGTTGTGGGGTGTCTCCTCTCCTAGTCTCCTTGCCAGTATTAACTAACTGTTGTGGGGTGTCTCCTCTCCTAGTCTCCTTCCCAGTATTAACTATCTGTTGTGGGGTGGGGTGTCTCCTCTCCTAGTCTCCTTCCCAGTATTAACTAACTGTTGTGGGGTGGGGTGTCTCCTCTCCTAGTCTCCTTCCCAGTATTAACTAACTGTTGTGGGGTGGGGAGTCTCCTCTCCTAGTCTCCTTCCCAGTATTAACTAACTTGTGGGGTGGGGTGTCTCCTCTCCTAGTCTCCTTGCCAGTATTAACTAACTGTTGTGGGGTGTCTCCTCTCCTAGTCTCCTTCCCAGTATTAACTATCTGTTGTGGGGTGGGGTGTCTCCTCTCCTAGTCTCCTTGCCAGTATTAACTAACTGTTGTGGGGTGGGGAGTCTCCTCTCCTAGTCTCCTTCCCAGTATTAACTAACTGTTGTGGGGTGGGGTGTCTCCTCTCCTAGTCTCCTTCCCAGTATTAACTATCTGTTGTGGGGTGGGGTGTCTCCTCTCCTAGTCTCCTTCCCAGTATTAACTATCTGTTGTGGGGTGTCTCCTCTCCTAGTCTCCTTCCCAGTATTAACTAACTGTTGTGGGGTGGGGAGTCTCCTCTCCTAGTCTCCTTCCCAGTATTAACTAACTTGTGGGGTGGGGTGTCTCCTCTCCTAGTCTCCGTCCCAGTATTAACTAACTGTTGTGGGGTGTCTCCTCTCCTAGTCTCCTTGCCAGTATTAACTATCTGTTGTGGGGTGGGGTGTCTCCTCTCCTAGTCTCCTTGCCAGTATTAACTAACTGTTGTGGGGTGGGGAGTCTCCTCTCCTAGTCTCCTTGCCAGTATTAACTAACTGTTGTGGGGTGGGGAGTCTCCTCTCCTAGTCTCCTTGCCAGTATTAACTAACTTGTGGGGTGGGGTGTCTCCTCTCCTAGTCTCCGTCCCAGTATTAACTAACTGTTGTGGGGTGGGGTGTCTCCTCTCCTAGTCTCCTTGCCAGTATTAACTAACTGTTGTGGGGTGGGGTGTCTCCTCTCCTAGTCTCCTTGCCAGTATTAACTAACTGTTGTGGGGTGGGGTGTCTCCTCTCCTAGTCTCCTTGCCAGTATTAACTAACTGTTGTGGGGTGGGGTGTCTCCTCTCCTAGTCTCCTTGCCAGTATTAACTAACTGTTGTGGGGTGGGGTGTCTCCTCTCCTAGTCTCCTTGCCAGTATTAACTAACTGTTGTGGGGTGGGGTGTCTCCTCTCCTAGTCTCCTTCCCAGTATTAACTATCTGTTGTGGGGTGGGGTGTCTCCTCTCCTAGTCTCCTTCCCAGTATTAACTAACTTGTGGGGTGTCTCCTCTCCTAGTTTCCGTCCCAGTATTAACTAACTGTTGTGGGGTGGGGTGTCTCCTCTCCTAGTCTCCTTGCCAGTATTAACTATCTGTTGTGGGGTGGGGTGTCTCCTCTCCTAGTCTCCTTGCCAGTATTAACTAACTGTTGTGGGGTGGGGTGTCTCCTCTCCTAGTCTCCTTGCCAGTATTAACTAACTGTTGTGGGGTGAGGAGTCTCCTCTCCTAGTCTCCTTCCCAGTATTAACTATCTGTTGTGGGGTGGGGTGTCTCCTCTCCTAGTCTCCTTCCCAGTATTAACTAACTGCTGTGGGGTGGGGAGTCTCCTCTCATAGTCTCCTTCCCAGTATTAACTAACTGTTGTGGGGTGGGGAGTCTCCTCTCCTAGTCTCCTTGCCAGTATTAACTAACTTGTGGGGTGGGGTGTCTCCTCTCCTAGTCTCCTTGCCAGTATTAACTAACTGTTGTGGGGTGGGGTGTCTCCTCTCCTAGTCTCCTTGCCAGTATTAACTAACTTGTGGGGTGGGGTGTCTCCTCTCCTAGTCTCCTTGCCAGTATTAACTAACTGTTGTGGGGTGGGGAGTCTCCTCTCCTAGTCTCCTTCCCAGTATTAACTAACTGTTGTGGGGTGGGGAGTCTCCTCTCCTAGTCTCCTTCCCAGTATTAACTAACTGTTGTGGGGTGGGGTGTCTCCTCTCCTAGTCTCCTTCCCAGTATTAACTATCTGTTGTGGGGTGGGGTGTCTCCTCTCCTAGTCTCCTTCCCAGTATTAAATATCTGTTGTGGGGTGGGGTGTCTCCTCTCCTAGTCTCCTTCCCAGTATTAACTATCTGTTGTGGGGTGTCTCCTCTCCTAGTCTCCTTCCCAGTATTAACTAACTGTTGTGGGGTGGGGAGTCTCCTCTCCTAGTCTCCTTGCCAGTATTAACTATCTGTTGTGGGGTGGGCAGTCTCCTCTCCTAGTCTCCTTGCCAGTATTAACTAACTGTTGTGGGGTGGGGTGTCTCCTCTCCTAGTCTCCTTGCCAGTATTAACTAACTGTTGTGGGGTGGGGAGTCTCCTCTCCTAGTCTCCTTCCCAGTATTAACTAACTGTTGTGGGGTGGGGAGTCTCCTCTCCTAGTCTCCTTCCCAGTATTAACTAACTTGTGGGGTGGGGTGTCTCCTCTCCTAGTCTCCGTCCCAGTATTAACTATCTGTTGTGGGGTGGGGTGTCTCCTCTCCTAGTCTCCTTGCCAGTATTAACTAACTGTTGTGGGGTGGGGTGTCTCCTCTCCTAGTCTCCTTGCCAGTATTAACTAACTGTTGTGGGGTGGGGTGTCTCCTCTCCTAGTCTCCTTGCCAGTATTAACTAACTGTTGTGGGGTGGGGTGTCTCCTCTCCTAGTCTCCTTGCCAGTATTAACTAACTGTTGTGGGGTGGGGTGTCTCCTCTCCTAGTCTCCTTCCCAGTATTAACTATCTGTTGTGGGGTGGGGTGTCTCCTCTCCTAGTCTCCTTCCCAGTATTAACTAACTTGTGGGGTGGGGTGTCTCCTCTCCTAGTTTCCGTCCCAGTATTAACTAACTGTTGTGGGGTGTCTCCTCTCCTAGTCTCCTTGCCAGTATTAACTATCTGTTGTGGGGTGGGGTGTCTCCTCTCCTAGTCTCCTTGCCAGTATTAACTAACTGTTGTGGGGTGGGGTGTCTCCTCTCCTAGTCTCCTTGCCAGTATTAACTAACTGTTGTGGGGTGGGGTGTCTCCTCTCCTAGTCTCCTTGCCAGTATTAACTATCTGTTGTGGGGTGGGCAGACTCCTCTCCTAGTCTCCTTCCCAGTATTAACTATCTGTTGTGGGGTGGGGTGTCTCCTCTCCTAGTCTCCTTGCCAGTATTAACTAACTGTTGTGGGGTGGGGAGTCTCCTCTCCTAGTCTCCTTCCCAGTATTAACTAACTGTTGTGGGGTGGGGAGTCTCCTCTCCTAGTCTCCTTCCCAGTATTAACTAACTTGTGGGGTGGGGTGTCTCCTCTCCTAGTCTCCGTCCCAGTATTAACTATCTGTTGTGGGGTGGGGTGTCTCCTCTCCTAGTCTCCTTCCCAGTATTAACTATCTGTTGTGGGGTGGGGTGTCTCCTCTCCTAGTCTCCTTCCCAGTATTAACTAACTGTTGTGGGGTGGGGTGTCTCCTCTCCTAGTCTCCGTCCCAGTATTAACTAACTTGTGGGGTGGGGTGTCTCCTCTCCTAGTCTCCTTCCCAGTATTAACTATCTGTTGTGGGGTGGGGTGTCTCCTCTCCTAGTCTCCTTCCCAGTATTAACTAACTGTTGTGGGGTGGGGTGTCTCCTCTCCTAGTCTCCTTCCCAGTATTAACTAACTGTTGTGGGGTGGGGAGTCTCCTCTCCTAGTCTCCTTCCCAGTATTAACTAACTTGTGGGGTGGGGTGTCTCCTCTCCTAGTCTCCTTGCCAGTATTAACTAACTGTTGTGGGGTGGGGAGTCTCCTCTCCTAGTCTCCTTCCCAGTATTAACTAACTGTTGTGGGGTGGGGTGTCTCCTCTCCTAGTCTCCTTCCCAGTATTAACTATCTGTTGTGGGGTGGGGTGTCTCCTCTCCTAGTCTCCTTCCCAGTATTAACTATCTGTTGTGGGGTGGGGTGTCTCCTCTCCTAGTCTCCTTCCCAGTATTAACTATCTGTTGTGGGGTGTCTCCTCTCCTAGTCTCCTTCCCAGTATTAACTAACTGTTGTGGGGTGGGGAGTCTCCTCTCCTAGTCTCCTTGCTAGTATTAACTATCTGTTGTGGGGTGGGCAGTCTCCTCTCCTAGTCTCCTTCCCAGTATTAACTATCTGTTGTGGGGTGGGGTGTCTCCTCTCCTAGTCTCCTTGCCAGTATTAACTAACTGTTGTGGGGTGGGGTGTCTCCTCTCCTAGTCTCCGTCCCAGTATTAACTAACTGTTGTGGGGTGTCTCCTCTCCTAGTCTCCTTCCCAGTATTAACTATCTGTTGTGGGGTGGGGTGTCTCCTCTCCTAGTCTCCTTCCCAGTATTAACTAACTTGTGGGGTGGGGTGTCTCCTCTCCTAGTCTCCATCCCAGTATTAACTAACTGTTGTGGGGTGTCTCCTCTCCTAGTCTCCTTCCCAGTATTAACTAACTGTTGTGGGGTGGGGAGTCTCCTCTCCTAGTCTCCGTCCGAGTATTAACTAACTGTTGTGGGGTGTCTCCTCTCCTAGTCTCCTTCCCAGTATTAACTATCTGTTGTGGGGTGGGGTGTCTCCTCTCCTAGTCTCCTTCCCAGTATTAACTAACTGTTGTGGGGTGGGAAGTCTCCTCTCCTAGTCTCCGTCCCAGTATTAACTAACTGTTGTGGGGTGGGGTGTCTCCTCTCCTAGTCTCCTTCCCAGTATTAACTATCTGTTGTGGGGTGGGGTGTCTCCTCTCCTAGTCTCCGTCCCAGTATTAACTAACTGTTGTGGGGTGGGGTGTCTCCTCTCCTAGTCTCCTTCCCAGTATTAACTATCTGTTGTGGGGTGGGGTGTCTCCTCTCCTAGTCTCCTTCCCAGTATTAACTAACTGTTGTGGGGTGGGGTGTCTCCTCTCCTAGTCTCCTTCCCAGTATTAACTATCTGTTGTGGGGTGTCTCCTCTCCTAGTCTCCTTGCCAGTATTAACTAACTGTTGTGGGGTGTCTCCTCTCCTAGTCTCCTTCCCAGTATTAACTATCTGTTGTGGGGTGGGGTGTCTCCTCTCCTAGTCTCCTTCCCAGTATTAACTAACTGTTGTGGGGTGGGGTGTCTCCTCTCCTAGTCTCCTTCCCAGTATTAACTAACTGTTGTGGGGTGGGGAGTCTCCTCTCCTAGTCTCCTTCCCAGTATTAACTAACTTGTGGGGTGGGGTGTCTCCTCTCCTAGTCTCCTTGCCAGTATTAACTAACTGTTGTGGGGTGTCTCCTCTCCTAGTCTCCTTCCCAGTATTAACTATCTGTTGTGGGGTGGGGTGTCTCCTCTCCTAGTCTCCTTGCCAGTATTAACTAACTGTTGTTGGGTGGGGAGTCTCCTCTCCTAGTCTCCTTCCCAGTATTAACTAACTGTTGTGGGGTGGGGAGTCTCCTCTCCTAGTCTCCTTCCCAGTATTAACTAACTGTTGTGGGGTGGGGTGTCTCCTCTCCTAGTCTCCTTCCCAGTATTAACTATCTGTTGTGGGGTGGGGTGTCTCCTCTCCTAGTCTCCTTCCCAGTATTAACTATCTGTTGTGGGGTGTCTCCTCTCCTAGTCTCCTTCCCAGTATTAACTAACTGTTGTGGGGTGGGGTGTCTCCTCTCCTAGTCTCCTTCCCAGTATTAACTATCTGTTGTGGGGTGGGGTGTCTCCTCTCCTAGTCTCCTTGCCAGTATTAACTATCTGTTGTGGGGTGGGGTGTCTCCTCTCCTAGTCTCCTTGCCAGTATTAACTAACTGTTGTGGGGTGGGGTGTCTCCTCTCCTAGTCTCCTTGCCAGTATTAACTAACTGTTGTGGGGTGAGGAGTCTCCTCTCCTAGTCTCCTTCCCAGTATTAACTATCTGTTGTGGGGTGGGGTGTCTCCTCTCCTAGTCTCCTTCCCAGTATTAACTAACTGCTGTGGGGTGGGGAGTCTCCTCTCATAGTCTCCTTCCCAGTATTAACTAACTGTTGTGGGGTGGGGAGTCTCCTCTCCTAGTCTCCTTGCCAGTATTAACTAACTTGTGGGGTGGGGTGTCTCCTCTCCTAGTCTCCTTGCCAGTATTAACTAACTGTTGTGGGGTGGGGTGTCTCCTCTCCTAGTCTCCTTGCCAGTATTAACTAACTGTTGTGGGGTGGGGTGTCTCCTCTCCTAGTCTCCTTGCCAGTATTAACTAACTGTTGTGGGGTGGGGTGTCTCCTCTCCTAGTCTCCTTGCCAGTATTAACTAACTGTTGTGGGGTGGGGTGTCTCCTCTCCTAGTCTCCTTGCCAGTATTAACTAACTGTTGTGGGGTGTCTCCTCTCCTAGTCTCCTTGCCAGTATTAACTATCTGTTGTGGGGTGGGGTGTCTCCTCTCCTAGTCTCCTTCCCAGTATTAACTAACTGTTGTGGGGTGGGGAGTCTCCTCTCCTAGTCTCCTTCCCAGTATTAACTAACTTGTGGGGTGGGGTGTCTCCTCTCCTAGTTTCCGTCCCAGTATTAACTAACTGTTGTGGGGTGTCTCCTCTCCTAGTCTCCTTGCCAGTATTAACTATCTGTTGTGGGGTGGGGTGTCTCCTCTCCTAGTCTCCTTGCCAGTATTAACTAACTGTTGTGGGGTGGGGAGTCTCCTCTCCTAGTCTCCTTCCCAGTATTAACTAACTTGTGGGGTGGGGAGTCTCCTCTCCTAGTCTCCTTCCCAGTATTAACTAACTTGTGGGGTGGGGTGTCTCCTCTCCTAGTTTCCGTCCCAGTATTAACTAACTGTTGTGGGGAGTCTCCTCTCCTAGTCTCCTTCCCAGTATTAACTATCTGTTGTGGGGTGGGGAGTCTCCTCTCCTAGTCTCCTTGCCAGTATTAACTAACTTGTGGGGTGGGGTGTCTCCTCTCCTAGTCTCCTTCCCAGTATTAACTATCTGTTGTGGGGTGGGGTGTCTCCTCTCCTAGTCTCCTTGCCAGTATTAACTAACTGTTGTGGGGTGGGGAGTCTCCTCTCCTAGTCTCCTTGCCAGTATTAACTATCTGTTGTGGGGTGGGGTGTCTCCTCTCCTAGTCTCCTTCCCAGTATTAACTAACTGCTGTGGGGTGGGGAGTCTCCTCTCCTAGTCTCCTTCCCAGTATTAACTAACTGTTGTGGGGTGGGGAGTCTCCTCTCATATTCTCCTTCCCAGTATTAACTAACTGTTGTAGGGTGGGGAGTCTCCTCTCCTAGTCTCCTTGCCAGTATTAACTAACTGTTGTGGGGTGGGGAGTCTCCTCTCCTAGTCTCCTTGCCAGTATTAACTAACTTGTGGGGTGGGGTGTCTCCTCTCCTAGTCTCCGTCCCAGTATTAACTAACTGTTGTGGGGTGGGGTGTCTCCTCTCCTAGTCTCCTTGCCAGTATTAACTAACTGTTGTGGGGTGTCTCCTCTCCTAGTGTCCTTGCCAGTATTAACTAACTGTTCTGGGGTGGGGTGTCTCCTCTCCTAGTCTCCTTCCCAGTGTTAACTAACTGTTGTGGGGTGGGGTGTCTCCTCTCCTAGTCTCCTTCCCAGTATTAACTAACTTGTGGGGTGGGGTGTCTCCTCTCCTAGTCTCCGTCCCAGTATTAACTAACTGTTGTGGGGTGTCTCCTCTCCTAGTCTCCTTGCCAGTATTAACTATCTGTTGTGGGGTGGGGTGTCTCCTCTCCTAGTCTCCTTGCCAGTATTAACTAACTGTTGTGGGGTGGGGTGTCTCCTCTCCTAGTCTCCTTCCCAGTATTAACTAACTGCTGTGGGGTGGGGAGTCTCCTCTCCTAGTCTCCTTCCCAGTATTAACTAACTGTTGTGGGGTGGGGAGTCTCCTCTCCTAGTCTCCTTCCCAGTATTAACTATCTGTTGTGGGGTGGGGTGTCTCCTCTCCTAGTCTCCTTGCCAGTATTAACTAACTTGTGGGGTGGGGTGTCTCCTCTCCTAGTCTCCTTGCCAGTATTAACTAACTGTTGTGGGGTGGGGTGTCTCCTCTCCTAGTCTCCTTGCCAGTATTAACTAACTGTTGTGGGGTGGGGTGTCTCCTCTCCTAGTCTCCTTGCCAGTATTAACTAACTGTTGTGGGGTGGGGTGTCTCCTCTCCTAGTCTCCTTCCCAGTATTAACTAACTGTTGTGGGGTGGGGTGTCTCCTCTCCTAGTCTCCTTGCCAGTATTAACTAACTGTTGTGGGGTGGGGTGTCTCCTCTCCTAGTCTCCTTGCCAGTATTAACTAACTGTTGTGGGGTGGGGTGTCTCCTCTCCTAGTCTCCTTGCCAGTATTAACTATCTGTTGTGGGGTGGGGTGTCTCCTCTCCTAGTCTCCTTCCCAGTATTAACTAACTGTTGTGGGGTGGGGTGTCTCCTCTCCTAGTCTCCTTCCCAGTATTAACTATCTGTTGTGGGGTGGGGTGTCTCCTCTCCTAGTCTCCTTCCCAGTATTAACTAACTGTTGTGGGGTGGGGAGTCTCCTCTCATATTCTCCTTCCCAGTATTAACTAACTGTTGTGGGGTGGGGAGTCTCCTCTCCTAGTCTCCTTGCCAGTATTAACTAACTGTTGTGGGGTGGGGAGTCTCCTCTCCTAGTCTCCTTGCCAGTATTAACTAACTTGTGGGGTGGGGTGTCTCCTCTCCTAGTCTCCGTCCCAGTATTAACTAACTGTTGTGGGGTGGGGTGTCTCCTCTCCTAGTCTCCTTGCCAGTATTAACTAACTGTTGTGGGGTGTCTCCTCTCCTAGTGTCCTTGCCAGTATTAACTAACTGTTGTGGGGTGGGGTGTCTCCTCTCCTAGTCTCCTTCCCAGTGTTTACTAACTGTTGTGGGGTGGGGTGTCTCCTCTCCTAGTCTCCTTCCCAGTATTAAACAGCCTTTATCCTATTCATTAACCAGCTAAACAGCCTTTATCCTA
Source organism: Salmo trutta (assembly GCF_901001165.1). Taxonomy (NCBI): domain Eukaryota; kingdom Metazoa; phylum Chordata; class Actinopteri; order Salmoniformes; family Salmonidae; genus Salmo; species Salmo trutta. The sequence continues at coordinate 39,885,144 of NC_042969.1, read as the reverse complement.
TTCATTAACCAGCTAAACAGCCTTTATCCTATTCATTAACCAGCTAAACAGCCTTTATCCTATTCATTAACCAGCTAAACAGCCTTTATCCTATTCATTAACCAGCTAAACAGCCTTTATCCTATTCATTAACCAGCTAAACAGCCTTTATCCTATTTATTAACCAGCTAAACAGCCTTTATCCTATTTATTAACCAGCTAAACAGCCTTTATCCTGTTTATTAACCAGCTAAACAGCCGTTATCCTATTCATTAACCAGCTAAACAGCCGTTATCCTATTCATTAACCAGCTAAACAGCCTTTATCCTATTCATTAACCAGCTAAACAGCCTTTATCCTATTCATTAACCAGCTAAACAGCCTTTATCCTATTCATTAACCAGCTAAACAGCCTTTATCCTATTCATTAACCAGCTAAACAGCCGTTATCCTATTCATTAACCAGCTAAACAGCCTTTATCCTATTCATTAACCAGCTAAACAGCCTTTATCCTATTCATTAACCAGCTAAACAGCCTTTATCCTATTCATTAACCAGCTAAACAGCCTTTATCCTATTCATTAACCAGCCTTTATCCTATTCATTAACCAGCCTTTATCCTATTCATTAACCAGCCTTTATCCTATTCATTAACCAGCCTTTATCCTATTCATTAACCAGCCTTTATCCTATTCATTAACCAGACTTTATCCTATTCATTAACCAGCTAAACAGCCTTTATCCTATTCATTAACCAGCTAAACAGCCTTTATCCTATTCATTAACCAGCTAAACAGCCTTTATCCTATTCATTAACCAGCTAAAAAGCCTTTATCCTATTCATTAACCAGCTAAACAGCCTTTATCCTATTCATTAACCAGCTAAACAGCCTTTATCCTATTCATTAACCAGCTAAACAGCCTTTATCCTATTCATTAACCAGCTAAACAGCCTTCCTTTATAACAGAGCCTGCTATCGTACAGTCCAGTATCATCCCAATAAGAACAGCTACCAGTAATTAACTTAAGGTTAACCAGCCCTGTTACCCTGTTCGTGATGATAACACATTCACATTTAACCAGCCCTGTTAGTGATGATAACACATTCACATTTAACCAGCCCTGTTACCGTGTTAGTGACGATAACACATTCACATTTAACCAGCCCTGTTACCCTGTTAGTGATGATAACACATTCACATTTAACCAGCCCTGTTACCGTGTTAGTGTTGATAACACATTCACATTTAACCAGCCCTGTTACCCTGTTAGTGATGATAACACATTCACATTTAACCAGCCCTGTTACCGTGTTAGTGACGATAACACATTCACATTTAACCAGCCCTGTTACCGTGTTAGTGACGATAACACATTCACATTTAACCAGCCCTGTTACCGTGTTAGTGACGATAACACATTCACATTTAACCAGCCCTGTTACCGTGTTAGTGTTGATAACACATTCACATTTAACCAGCCCTGTTACCGTGTTAGTGACGATAACACATTCACATTTAACCAGCCCTGTTACCGTGTTAGTGACGATAACACATTCACATTTAACCAGCCCTGTTACCGTGTTAGTGACGATAACACATTCACATTTAACCAGCCCTGTTACCGTGTTAGTGTTGATAACACATTCACATTTAACCAGCCCTGTTACCCTGTTAGTGACGATAACACATTCACATTTAACCAGCCCTGTTACCGTGTTAGTGTTGATAACACATTCACATTTAACCAGCCCTGTTACCCTGTTAGTGACGATAACACATTCACATTTAACCAGCCCTGTTACCGTGTTAGTGTTGATAACACATTCACATTTAACCAGCCCTGTTACCCTGTTAGTGACGATAACACATTCACATTTAACCAGCCCTGTTACCCTGTTAGTGATGATAACACATTCACATTTAACCAGCTAAAGCTAGTATTATATTTATCCTTCCTCTCTCAGGCAATGATTCAGTCAGCGCTGAATTACTAAGCCACCCCCAAGTCCGTGTGTGTGTGTGTGTGTGTGTGTGTGTGTGTGTGTGTAGACGAACAGTAAACAGAACACACCCAAAGGAAAAAGTGAACACTGTCAGAGAAGAGCCTACATGATAACACCTCTGGTTCTGACCCCCCCCCCCCCCGATAACACCTCTGGTTCTGACCCCCCCCCCCTGATAACACTTCTGGCTCTGACCCCCCCCCCCCCCCCCCCCCCATGATAACAGCTCTGGCTCTGACACCACCCCCCCCCCCTGATAATAACACCTTTGGCTCTGACCCCCCCCCCGATAATAACATCTCTGGGCCCCCCCCCCGCCGATGATAACACCTCTGGCTCTGATTTCAGCACAGTGATTTTGTAATTTCCTGATTCCGTACAAGTTTGATTTCAGCACAGTGAAATGTGCTCTGAGACAGAAAGCAGAAGTCTGGACCTCTGTCTCCACGGGGCCCATTGGCTCATGTAGTTGGTGGCTTTGAGGAGGTCTGGTTTAGTAGGAGGATTATAGGTGCTGTATCTGTTTGAGATTGGTCAGGTAACTGATCCATTACTGACTTTATAGACAGTTCCTCTGCTATTGGTTTAGAACGGAGTGCGTGTGCGTGTTCCTCTGTGCGAGTGCGTGTGTGTTCCTCTGTGCGAGTGCGTGTGTGTTCCTCTGTGCGAGTGCGTGTGTTCTCCTCTGTGCGAATGCGTGTGTTCTCCTCTGTGCAAATGCGTGTGTTCTCCTCTGTGCAAATGCGTGTGTTCTCCTCTGTGCAAATGCGTGTGTTCTCCTCTGTGCAAATGCGTGTGTTCTCCTCTGTGCAAATGCGTGTGTTCTCCTCTGTGCAAATGCGTGTGTTCTCCTCTGTGCAAATGCGTGTGTTCTCCTCTGTGCGTGTGCGTGTGTGTTCCTCTGTGCGAGTGCGTGTGTGTGTGTTCCTCTGTGCGAGTGTGCGAGTGCGTGTGTGTGTGTTCCTCTGTGCGAGTGTGTGTGTGTGTGTGTGTGTTCCTCTGTGCGAGTGTGTGTGTGTGTGTGTTCCTCTGTGCGAGTGTGTGTGTGTGTGTGTTCCTCTGTGCGAGTGTGTGTGTGTGTGTGTTCCTCTGTGCGAGTGTGTGTGTTCCTCTGTGCGAGTGTGTGTGTGTGTGTTCCTCTGTGCGAGTGTGTGTGTGTGTGTGTGTGTGTTCCTCTGTGCGAGTGTGTGTGTGTGTGTGTGTTCCTCTGTGCGAGTGTGTGTTCCTCTGTGCGAGTGTGTGTTCCTCTGTGCGAGTGTGTGTTCCTCTGTGCGAGTGTGTGTTCCTCTGTGCGAGTGTGTGTTCCTCTGTGCGAGTGTGTGTGTGTGTGTGTTCCTCTGTGCGAGTGTGTGTGTGTGTGTGTTCCTCTGTGCGAGTGTGTGTGTTCCTCTGTGCGAGTGTGTGTGTGTGTGTGTGTGTTCCTCTGTGCGAGTGTGTGTGTGTGTGTGTGTGTTCCTCTGTGCGAGTGTGTGTGTGTGTGTTCCTCTGTGCGAGTGTGTGTGTGTGTGTGTGTTCCTCTGTGCGAGTGTGTGTTCCTCTGTGCGAGTGTGTGTTCCTCTGTGCGAGTGTGTGTTCCTCTGTGCGAGTGTGTGTTCCTCTGTGCGAGTGTGTGTTCCTCTGTGCGAGTGTGTGTGTGTGTGTGTGTGTGTGTGTTCCTCTGTGCGAGTGTGTGTGTGTGTGTTCCTCTGTGCGAGTGTGTGTGTGTGTGTGTGTGTGTTCCTCTGTGCGAGTGTGTGTGTGTGTGTGTGTGTTCCTCTGTGCGAGTGTGTGTGTGTGTGTGTGTTCCTCTGTGCGAGTGTGTGTGTGTGTGTGTGTGTTCCTCTGTGCGAGTGTGTGTGTGTGTGTGTGTGTTCCTCTGTGCGAGTGTGTGTGTGTGTGTGTGTGTTCCTCTGTGCGAGTGTGTGTGTGTGTGTGTGTGTTCCTCTGTGCGAGTGTGTGTGTGTGTGTGTGTGTGTTCCTCTGTGCGAGTGTGTGTGTGTGTGTGTGTGTGTGTTCCTCTGTGCGAGTGTGTGTGTGTGTGTGTGTGTGTTCCTCTGTGCGAGTGTGTGTGTGTGTGTGTGTGTGTTCCTCTGTGCGAGTGTGTGTGTGTGTGTTCCTCTGTGCGAGTGTGTGTGTGTGTGTGTGTTCCTCTGTGCGAGTGTGTGTGTGTGTGTGTTCCTCTGTGCGAGTGTGTGTGTGTGTGTGTGTTCCTCTGTGCGAGTGTGTGTGTGTGTGTGTGTTTCCTCTGTGCGAGTGTGTGTGTGTGTGTGTGTTCCTCTGTGCGAGTGTGTGTGTGTGTGTGTGTTCCTCTGTGCGAGTGTGTGTGTGTGTGTGTTCCTCTGTGCGAGTGTGTGTGTTCCTCTGTGCGAGTGTGTGTGTTCCTCTGTGCGAGTGTGTGTGTTCCTCTGTGCGAGTGTGTGTGTTCCTCTGTGCGAGTGTGTGTGTTCCTCTGTGCGAGTGTGTGTGTTCCTCTGTGCGAGTGTGTGTGTGTTCCTCTGTGCGAGTGTGTGTGTGTTCCTCTGTGCGAGTGTGTGTGTGTTCCTCTGTGCGAGTGTGTGTGTGTTCCTCTGTGCGAGTGTGTGTGTGTTCCTCTGTGCGAGTGTGTGTGTTCCTCTGTGCGAGTGTGTGTGTGTTCCTCTGTGCGAGTGTGTGTGTGTTCCTCTGTGCGAGTGTGTGTGTGTGTGTGTGTGTGTGTGTGTGTGTGTGTGTGTGTGTGTGTGTGTGTGTGTGTGTGTGTGTGTGTGTGTGTGTGTGTGTGTGTTCGACAGACAGAGAGCCTTGCCTACAGCCTTCTCACACCAGCCGTCTCTTTACACCGCAGCCTCCATTTTGTCATGTTGTCAGTTGGACTGTTTTTATTGCGTAATAAGCTCCCTTTACAGACACTCTGGGTTGAGACGATAGATATACAATACCTCAGGGGCCCTGGGACACACACCAGACCACCCACACACCACTTCCTGGAGGGCCAGCCAGTCATAGTCTGAGAGACAAGTCTCAGCCAGTCAGAGCAGGGGAGAGGGGCGGACTAGGCCTTTTACTATGCTACAAGTCAGTCACCAGTCAGAGACGGGCCTGCTGGTACGACATCAGCCAGTCAGAGACGGGTCTGCTGGTACGACATCAGCCAGTCAGAGACGGGCCTGCTGGTACGACATCAGCCAGTCAGAGACGGGCCTGCTGGTACGACATCAGCCAGTCAGAGACGGGCCTGCTGGTACGACATCAGCCAGTCAGAGACGGGCCTGCTGGTACGACATCAGCCAGTCAGAGACGGGCCTGCTGGTACGACTGTACTCCTGTCAAGTTTCCATGTCAGTATGGAAACAGCTAGGGGCTATAACTAAAGACAGCCTCAACAGGTGGTGTAAACCAGAAGTACGACTGTACTCCTGTCAGTCTAAGTGTCTACATGGAGTGTAAGTACGACATCATTAACCAGTAAACAGCCGGAGGCCAAGGACAGTTAGTATGACTGTACTCCTGTCAGTCTCCATACAGCCCATCAAGGTGACGCAAACCTACTGAAAACAGCTCTGTCTGGGAATCAACACCTGTGTCATTCATTCAGAGACCCGCCATTTATGACACAGATCAGATACCTGAGTCGCCACACTGTCTGATAATACCTGAGTCACTATACCGTCTGATAATACCTGAGTCACTATACCGTCTGATAATACCTGAGTCACTATACCGTCTGATAATACCTGCAGTATAACATACCTGAGTCACTATACCGTCTGATAATACCTGCAGTATAACATACCCGAGTCACTATACCGTCTGATAATACCTGCAGTATAACATACCCGAGTCACTATACCGTCTGATAATACCTGAGTCACTATACCGTCTGATAATACCTGAGTCACTATACCGTCTGATAATACCTGAGTCACTATACCGTCTGATAATACCTGAGTCACTATACCGTCTGATAATACCTGAGTCACTATACCGTCTGATAATACCTGAGTCACTATACCGTCTGATAATACCTGAGTCACTATACCGTCTGATAATACCTGAGTCACTATACCGTCTGATAATACCTGAGTCACTATACCGTCTGATAATACCTGCAGTATAACATACCTGAGTCACTATACCGTCTGATAATACCTGAGTCACTATACCGTCTGATAATACCTGCAGTATAACATAGTGGAACGAGTTGGACACCTGTTCTCTGCTGAGGGCAGTGTCTGCAGGTTTTGTACTTGATTGATGAATTAAAGTCACTGATAGTAAGGAACTCCCAACTAGGCACCACACCAACTGAGAAAAATGTATCAATTTAGTGATTGGCCTAAATTCAACCCACCTGTTCTTCCAGGTCGGTTAAATCAAAAACATGAAGTGCCTGCAGTACGCCGGGACAAGGGTTGCCTACCATGCATTATACTATCTCCATAGTTCACTTATCTGTCATTCCAGTTCAGTCCTACGCCAGAGCTGAATGACTGGAGACAGCATACCGATTCAGCTAAGCCAGGGTTTCCCCCAAACTCTGTCCTTGGGACCCCAAGCGATCCACATTTTGGTTTTTGCCCTAGCACTACACAGCTGATTCAATTAATCAACTAATTATCAACCAAATCAGCTGTGTAGTGTTAAACTAAAAAACCACACTGTGGGTTCCGGAGGACAGAGTTTGGGAAATGCTGAGGTAAGCAGAACACACCTGTAGCCCAACATAACCAAGTCAATGTATTATGGTTCAGTGGAATATTGTCCAGGGCTGAAGGACTGGGACAAACCATTACCAACCCAACCAGGGCTGAAGGACTGGGACAAACCATTACCAACCCAACCAGGGCTGAAGGACTGGGACAAACCATTACCAACCCAACCAGGGCTGAAGGACTGGGACAAACCATTACCAACCCAACCAGGGATGAAGGACTGGGACAAACCATTACCAACCCAACCAGGGCTGAAGGACTGGGACAAACCATTACCAACCCAACCAGGGCTGAATGACTGGGACAAACCATTACCAACCCAACCAGGGCTGAAGGACTGGGACAGACCATTAGAATCCCAACCAGGGCTGAAGGACTGGGACAGACCATTACCAACCCAACCAGGGCTGAATGACTGGGACAGACCATTACCAACCCAACCAGGGCTGAAGGACTGGGACAGACCATTACCAACCCAACCAGGGCTTAATGACTGAGAGAGACAATAATACCATTACCAACCCAACCAAGGCTGAAGGACTGGGACAAACCATTATACCATTACCAACCCAACCAGGGCTGAAGGATTGGGAAAAACCATTACCAACCCAATCAGGGCTGAATGACTGGGACAAACCATTATACCATTACCAACCCAACCGGGGCTGAATGACTGGGACAAACCGTTACCAACCCAACCAGGGCTGAATGACTGGGACAGACCATTACCAACCCAACCAGGGCTGAAGGACTGGGACAGACCATTACCAACCCAACCAGGGCTGAATTACTGGGACAAACCATTACCAACCCAACCAGGGCTGAATTACTGGGACAAACCATTACCAACCCAACCAGGGCTGAATTACTGGGACAAACCATTACCAACCCAACCAGAGCTGCATTACTGGGACAGACCATTACCAACCATTATTCATCTACACACCAACCTCTAAGCAGTTATGTTTCCATTCTAATGTACAGGCTGAAATAGCAACAGACAGAGGTCAAACGTGTTCGTTTAGAATGAGCTGTAACCAAATGATGATAATCACATTCAAAACACATCCACTAGACTGAGTGATTTGGGAATAAGAATGGATTTTAAACTGCATGACCAAAAGTATGTGGGTGTCGTGGAACATCTCATTCCAAAATCATGGGCATTAATATGGAGTTGGTCCCCTCTTTGCTGCTATAAACAGATTTAAAGCAACGATATTCGAGTGGCTGTTTTTAAAAATACTGCAGCTGCAATTAAAGAATACATCTTTACAAATAATAAGGTAGATGGAGATGTGTAAATTAGACATGCATTCAGTCTTACTATAGGCTACGCTGCAGCAAACGTAGACCTGTGTTTCGTGTGCCATGAAAAGCATCTATTTGTGACTGCTTGACAACAAGATGAATCTTGGTTGGCCAACAGCCTATCGACCAGACAATAGTCTAAATTGGATCAGGCCTACGCTCAGATAAAGGCTCCGTTTGGTGTCGTCTGTCGGGAAGAGACAATCCTGTCACAGATCCAGATGAAACAGATGGTACTGAGTGAGGGCAGGCGAGAGGGCAAGCGAGAGAGAGGGATGGCGAGCGAGCGAGAGAATAGGTAAAAGAGGGATAGGAAGAGCCACAAGTGCATGTACTGACAGGCTGGTTTAACTGTTCCCTCCACAGGATAACACATAGACCTTTGTGTGTGCGCACACACACACACACACACACACACACACACACACACACACACACACACACACACACACACACACACACACACACACACAGGTAGACTGACCGATAGACAAAGTCATGTTGCACTTGTAAGGGCTGGGAACCCTGTGCTGGCCGTCACTCAGTTCATTAACGACTGGCTATTGAACAAAATCAGAGAAACCATTTTAGCTACGGACAATTTATTTAGCTAAGATACTGTATTAGGGTCACTGTAACAAGCTGTTCATAGACTGAACAAGACATGTCCTTGTGAGGGTAGAGAGAAGTGGAGCAACTCAGAGATTTCTGATATCATACACATTGTGTACATCCCAAACAGCACCCTAATCCCTACACAGTATAGTTGGAATGTAATAGTGGGTATTTTGAATACAGTGTTGTTTGACATGACAACCAATGAATAAAGCCAGGAGGCTCATAGAATTAGAACAGTAATATGATCACTATGGAGGTGTTATTGTGACAGGGTAGGAACCAAAGTGTTGGTCAGTGTTTCCCCCAGGGGTGTGGGACGCTATAATATTTGGCTACATTAAACGTTTAACTCTGACTTCATGCTTCACCTATTCCATTCTGATTTAGAAGATACTGTTGCACAAAAATGCTGATTTAGGCCTACATCAGCACTGGTATCAGTATTAGCTAGCTACGTTCGCTCTGACTCAGTACATTTATTAGCTATAGCCAGCTAACTAGCGATTAGCATTAGCGGCTAACAACTTATTTTAGCAACTTGCTAAGACAAATTCGCTTTTTGCAAACAGTAAAATACACAAACTGTGTAATTCTAGAATACTAGTGGATTTACATTAAGAAGTAAAGTGGAAAGGTGCATTGTTGTCATCAATCATTATATTGTTGTAGCTGCTGCATTGACCATGCAGAATGAAGAGATGATCCCCCTAGCAACAACAACTGGTGGTGAGGCTTAGTGAGAGGGAGACAGCCGAACTCAAGTAGCAAACTAGAAAAACAAAATCCTGTTATTTAGAAGGTACACTAAAAACACAAACCGGTCCATGCATCAATACCAGTATATAGTAAAATACGGTACAACACACACACACACACACACACACACACACACGACAGATGAAGCTTACCTTGGACACAGTCAGGGGCATGCTGAAGTCCTTCCCCCCCTGAAGTCTGAAGCCCCATGGTGCCGGGCCGTTGAGGGTTATACAGTATATATTCATGGTCTATAGAGGAGAGAGGAGACAGGGTTTTTATATACATACACGACCTATGGAGGAGATATACACACACACAGTAACATCATGGCCGAAAGATGAGGGTTACAGTATATACAGTGCATTCGGAAAGTATTCAGACCCCTTGACTTTTTCCACATTGTTACGTTACAGCCTTACTAAAATTGATTACATTGTTATTCTTCCCTCATCAATATACACAGACAATAAGACAAAGCAGACAGGGTTTTGATTTTTTGCACAAAAAAAAAATAAAGAAAACTGACATAACATTTCCATAACTATTCAGACCATTTACTCAGTACTTTGTTGAAGCACCTTTGGCAGAAATTACAGCCTCGGGTCTTCTTGGGTATGACGCTACAAGCTTGTGACACCTGTATTTGAGGAGTTTCTCCCATTGTTCTCTGCAGATCCTGTCCGGTTGGATGGGGAGCGTCGCTGCACAGCTATTTTCAGGTCTCTCCAGAGACATTCGATGGGGTTCAAGTCCGGGCTCTGGCTGGGCCATTCAAGGACATTCAGAGACTTGTTCCAAAGCCACTCCTGCGTTGTCTTGGCTGTGTGTTTAGGGTCATTGTCCTGTTGGAAGGTGAACCTTCGCCCCAGTCTGAGGTCCTGAGCGCTCTAGAGCATGTTGTTTTCAATAAGGATCTCTGTACATTGCTCTGTTGATCTTTGCATCGATCTTGACTAGTCTCCCGGTCCCTGCTACTGAAAAACATCCCCACAGCATGATGCCGTCACCACTAGGGCTGTGGCGGTCACAACATTTCATTAGCCGGTGTCAAGCAAATAAATGTCAGCCTCACGGTAATTGACCGTTAGTTAACATAAACACATTTAGCATCTCCTGGCTTCCACACACAGCCTTACAAACCACTGATGCAGACCTTTGGAACATCTACATTTTGAAAAGTCTAATAAATCCATGTAATATATCCTACACCTTCACAATAAATCCATTATTTATTTTAGACAGGTCTAAAGAAACATTTTAGAAGAACAGAACAGCATACTGTTATTATTATTATAATACACTGCTCAAAAAAATAAAGGGAGCACTTAAACACCACATCCTAGATCTGAATGAATGAAATAATCTTATTAAATACTTTTTTCTTTACATAGTTGAATGTGCTGACAACAAAATCACACAAAAATAATCAATGGAAATCCAATTTATCAACCCATGGAGGTCTGGATTTGGAGTCACACTCAAAATTAAAGTGGAAAACCACACTACAGGCTGATCCAACTTTGATGTAATGTCCTTAAAACAAGTCAAAATGAGGCTCAGTAGTGTGTGTGGCCTCCACGTGCCTGTATGACCTCCCTACAATGCCTGGGCATGCTCCTGATGAGGTGGCGGATGGTCTCCTGAGGGATCTCCTCCCAGACCTGGACTAAAGCATCCACCAACTCCTGGACAGTCTGTGGTGCAACGTGGCGTTGGTGGATGGAGCGAGACATGACGTCCCAGATGTGCTCAATTGGATTCAGTTCTGGGGAACGGGCGGGCCAGTCCATAGCATCAATGCCTTCCTCTTGCAGGAACTGCTGACACACTCCAGCAACATGAGGTCTAGCATTGTCTTGCATTAGGAAGAACCTAGGGCCAACCGCAACGGCATATTGGCCCTGGGTTCCTCCTAATGCAAGACATCAAAACTATGAAATAACACAGACAGACATTCATGGCCTAAAGAGGAGAGGGTTATATACAGTATATTCATGGCCTAAAGAGGAGAGGGTTATATACACAGTATATTCATGGCCTAAAGAGGAGAGGGTTATATACACAGTATATTCATGTTCTATAGAGGAGAGGGTTATATACACAGTATATTCATGTTCTATAGAGGAGAGGGTTATATACACAGTATATTCATGTTCTATAGAGGAGAGGGTTATATACACATTATATTCATGTTCTATAGAGGAGAGGGTTATATACACACAGTATATTCATGTTCTATAGAGGAGAGGGTTATATACACACAGTATATTCATGTTCTATAGAGGAGAGGGTTATATACACACAGTATATTCATGTTCTATAGAGGAGAGGGTTATATACACACAGTATATTCATGTTCTATAGAGGAGAGGGTTATATACACACAGTATATTCATGTTCTATAGAGGAGAGGGTTATATACACAGTATATTCATGTTCTATAGAGGAGAGGGTTATATACACAGTATATTCATGTTCTATAGAGGAGAGGGTTATATACACAGTATATTCATGGTCTATAGAGGAGAGGGTTATATACAGTATATTCATGTTCTATATAGGAGAGGGTTATATACACAGTATATTCATGGTCTATAGAGGAGAGGGTTATATACACAGTATATTCATGGTCTATAGAGGAGAGGGTTATATACAAAGTATATTCATGGTCTATAGAGGAGAGGGTTATATACAGTATATTCATGGCCTAAAGAGGAGAGGGTTATATACACAGTATATTCATGTTCTATATAGGAGAGGGTTATATACACAGTATATTCATGTTCTATATAGGAGAGGGTTATATACACAGTATATTCATGTTCTATAGAGGAGAGGGTTATATACAGTAAATTCATGGCCTAAAGAGGAGAGGGTTATATACACAGTATATTCATGTTCTATATAGGAGAGGGTTATATACACAGTATATTCATGTTCTATAGAGGAGAGGGTTATATACAGTATATTCATGGCCTAAAGAGGAGAGGGTTATATACACAGTATATTCATGTTCTATATAGGAGAGGGTTATATACACAGTATATTCATGTTCTATATAGGAGAGGGTTATATACACAGTATATTCATGTTCTATAGAGGAGAGGGTTATATACAGTATATTCATGGCCTAAAGAGGAGGGTTATATACACAGTATATTCATGTTCTATAGAGGAGAGGGTTATATACACAGTATATTCATGTTCTATATAGGAGAGGGTTATATACAGTATATTCATGGTCTATAGAGGAGAAGGTTATATACAGTATATTCATGTTCTATATAGGAGAGGGTTATATACACAGTATATTAATGTTCTATAGAGGAGAGGGTTATATACACAGTATATTCATGTTCTATAGAGGAGAGGGTTATATACACAGTATATTCATGTTCTATAGAGGAGAGGGTTATATACACAGTATATTCATTTTCTATATAGGAGAGGGTTATATACACAGTATATTCATGTTCTATATAGGAGAGGGTTATATACAGTATATTCATGTTCTATATAGGAGAGGGTTATACACAGTATATTCATGTTCTATATAGGAGAGGGTTATATACACAGTATATTCATGGCCTAAAGAGGAGAGAGTCTTAAACACTGGGTTAGTTACATGATATAGAGCAGTCTGAAGCCCGATGGTCCCGGGCCGTTGAGGGTTACACAGTATATACGTATATTGATTCATGGCCTAAAGAGCAGTGGTTTTCCAACCTCTCCTCAGGGACCCCCAGCCATTTGATCTATTCTAGAGCTCACACACCTGATTCAACTTGTCAACTAAAATCCATCAAGCTTTCAAATAAGTCCAGAGCTACAACAAAATTGTGAAACGTCTTGGGGTTCCCGAGGAGAGGTTTGAAAAACCACTGCTAACAGAGGAACTATCCTGGACAGGATTCTAGAGCTTCTCAGAGGCAGGGCAACAACAACAAAAAAATGACAAGGAACACACAAAGAAATGTAGGAGCACAATGATATTGTGAGATAACGAGACGTTTTCTTTGTAGTAAATGGTGCCAGCATGACGGTTGTGAATCTGCGCTCTGGTGTTTTCTCCACTCAGTGGCTGCGGTACAATGAAGTAATCAACAATTCCTCATCTTGGTAATTATTTTTTTTTTTTTTATAGCTGCGTTGGTGCTCCAACTTTACAATTCCAGGTCACACACCAAAATATTTATGCGCATATGCGAGTAAATTGGTCACACTGTAGAGCCCT
>NC_042969.1:39806568-39866568 GCF_901001165.1 Salmo trutta | reverse complement strand
TGAACTAGCTCCCGGTAGTGTGTTTATACAGCCCTCTGAACTAGCTCCCGGTAGTGTGTTTATACAGCCCTCTGAACTAGCTCCCGGTAGTGTGTTTATACAGCCCTCTGAACTAGCTCCCGGTAGTGTGTTTATACAGCCCTCTGAACTAGCTCCCGGTAGTGTGTTTATACAGCCCTCTGAACTAGCTCCCGGTAGTGTGTTTATACAGCCCTCTGAACTAGCTCCCGGTAGTGTGTTTATACAGCCCTCTGAACTCGCTCCCGGTAGTGTGTTTATACAGCCCTCTGAACTCGCTCCTGGTAGTGTGTTTATACAGCCCTCTGAACTCGCTCCTGGTAGTGTGTTTATACAGCCCTCTGAACTCGCTCCTGGTAGTGTGTTTATACAGCCCTCTGAACTAGCTCCTGGTAGTGTGTTTATACAGACGTCAGGAAGAGTAGCTCTCCACAGCCTAGTATCCTACAGATCTAAAGAGGTGTTAAATCTAGACTGATGTAACGTGTGAAAAGTCACACCGACAAAACAAGAAAACTTAAAGGGACGGTAACAATTAGAGAATCCTCTCACTTGGCCTCGCCAGTATTTAATCCATGACCAGAGACACACTTTAATGAAAGTCAGCAACACCCTCTTTAGCTAAATACGACAACACCCTCTTTAGCTAAATACGACAACACCCTCTTTAGCTAAATACGACAACACCCTCTTTAGCTAAATACGACAACACCCTCTTTAGCTAAATACGACAACACCCTCTTTAGCTAAATACGACAACACCCTCTTTAGCTAAATACGACAACACCCTCTTTAGCTAAATACTACTTGTTAATATACTACAATACAGTCTTTAGCTAAATACAACTTCTCAATATACTACAATACACTCTAGCTAAATACTACAATACACTCTTTAGCTAAATACAACTTGTCAATATACGACAATACCCTCTTTAGCTAAATACGACTTGTTAATATACGACAATACACCAAATTAATATTTATGTAGCCGACACTCGTGAATCAAAATGAAAAGTTAAGAGTTAAATAGAATTCAAAACAAAGCTTCAATTGCAAATTACTAAATATTGACACAGACTTGACCAGGTGAAAGCTATGATCTCTTATTGATGTCACTTTTTAAATCCACTTCAAAATCCGTATGGATGAAGGGGAGGAGACAGATTAAATAAGGTTTTTTTTAAGCCTTGAGAAAATTGAGACATGGATTGTGTATGTGTTCAATACAGAGGGTGAACGGGCAAGACAACATATTTAAGTGCCTATGAACAGGGTATGGTAGTAGGTGCCAGACACACTGGTTTGTTGTACACACCGGTTTTTAAACGCTCAACAGTTTCCTGTGTGTATCAAGAATGGTCCACCACCCAAAAGGACATCCTGCAAACTTGACACAACTGTGGGAAGCATTGGAGTCAACATGGGCCAGCATCCCTGTGGAACGCTTTCTACACCTTGTAGAGTCCAAGCCCTGAGAAATTGAGAATGTTCTGAGGGCAAAAAGGGGACATCTTCATTTTGATACATGAAAAAAAGACCAGCATTCACTAGGATATGCACTGAGTACACCAAACATCAGGAACACCTTCCTAATATTGAGTTGTGTTTCCATAATCAATCAACTTCTGCTACTCAAATAGATAAAAAAAAAAAAAATCCATCCATAATATTACTGCTTTTACACACGACTAACATGGATAGGATACAATACAGATATACTCTTGTAAAACGAAGGATACTTTTACACAACTTTGGAACAAGACCAGGTGTTAGTCTTTAATATTATGGAAGGTGATAAAAGAGAAAAGTCTGCGGGATCAAGACGAGACCCACTTCTAGGTCACCGGGAAAGCTTTATTCCACCAAGAAAAACAGCAACTTCAATATCATACTGGGTTTTTTCATTGTAACGTTATACAGTCTAGCGTCAGACAAGGGTAGATTTTTATAGACTTGGCTACAATATACTTCCATGGATCCATGTAGAAGTCGCTAGTTGCATTTGTAAGTTAGAATAGACTTTTCTCCATTTAGCCTACCTCCTTATCATTATGGGGACCGCCGGACATCCTGTCGACCTGCGGTACACCACAGCTGAAAGAAATGTGTGAATCAAACACGTAAAAGTTCAGACTTCCTCAACCTGTTCGTCGGGAACACTGTGGATCTCTTCTTTAGCAGCAACCAGCGTTCATTCGCTGCTTCTTCTTTTATGGGGTTTACCGGTGGTTGGCATCCAATGCTAACGGTGTATTACCGCCACCAGCTGGACGGGGTGTTGAATGGGGGAAAAACAAAAAAATGTATTTTAATTTTAAAAATGTAACCTTTATTTAACTAGGCAAGTCAGTTAAGAACAAATTCTTACTTACAATGACGGCCTACCCCGACCAAACCCGGGCCAATTGTGCGCCGCTCTATGGGGACTCCCAATCACGGGCCAGATGTGAAACAGCCTGGAATCAAACCAGGCACTGTAGTGACACCTCTTGCATTGAGATACAGTGCCTTATACTGCTGCACCACTCGGGAGCCCCAGGAAAGGCGGAAAACGACATCATACAAAACAAAACAAAACACGGCAACTAAAAAAATTCAACAAAATACATCCCTACACAGGCTCGGGGTCCTGTGATAGGGCTACATTCACCCACAGGCTCCGGGTCCTGTGATGGGGCTACATTCACCCACAGGCTCAGGGGTCCTGTGATGGGGCTACATTCACCCACAGGCTCAGGGTCCTGTGATGGGGCTACATTCACCCACAGGCTCAGGGGTCCTGTGATGGGGCTACATTCACCCACAGGCTCAGGGTCCTGTGATGGGGCTACATTCACCCACAGGCTCAGGGGTCCTGTGATGGGGCTACATTCACCCACAGGCTCAGGGTCCTGTGATGGGGCTACATTCACCCACAGGCTCAGGGTCCTGTGATAGGGCTACATTCACCCACAGGCTCAGGGTCCTGTGATGGGGCTACATTCACCAACAGGCTCAGGGTCCTGTGATGGGGCTACATTCACCCACAGGCTCAGGGTCCTGTGATGGGGCTACATTCACCCACAGGCTCAGGGTCCTGTGATAGGGCTACATTCACCCACAGGCTCAGGGTCCTGTGATGGGGCTACATTCACCCACAGGCTCAGGGTCCTGTGATAGGGCTACATTCACCCACAGGCTCAGGGTCCTGTGATGGGGCTACATTCACCTACAGGCTCAGGGTCCTGTGATGGGGCTACATTCACCCACAGGATTTCTTGCACCGCCTCGGCTGTGAAATCACGAAGACCCAAAAATCGTTCAGCGACATTCACAATAATTCAAATTTTCTTAGACTTCTTCTCCACTTGTGCTGTAGTTTATAACTATTTCAATAAATAATACAAAATAATACACCATTTTAACATGTAACATTTCACTATCCCTCAGTTGATGAGAAACATTCACTGGTCGTGGTCACTCTACTATCATCGTTTCTTCCCCACCTCTCGTTCTTCTCACTGCCTCCAGACAGGAGACAGGCTGGACACTCCTTACCCTTGCCACCTCATTCTCCTTCAACCCTAACAGGACACTCCAAGAAATTCAGGCCCATGTTCACCTCCACAGTTGCAGCATTTCCCTTCATCTGGCATATGATATTCTTCCCTTCTACACACACTCGACACGTCAGTCAACTTACCTGGTAAAATAAGGGTCAAATAAAATAAAATAAATAAATACAATTACAGATTTTCCTGGAGACCTTAAACGGATTTCCCAAGTAGCATTGATCCAGAACCTTGACTCTGACCAAAAACGAGTCTAGTGGTTTCCTATTTTCCACCACAGCTTTACTTCTCGTTTCCCTTTTTCTTTGCCACTGTAACCCACTCATTCTCACTTCCTGTACTATTAGCTTCACCTGACTCACTAGCAGTTTCAAACAAAACCTCAGTTTCCGCCATATTCCGCCCCCCCCCCCCCCCCCACACATCCGTTCTCTCAACTCAACAGCCTGCAGTCCCCGATTTTAATTCACTGCATTCCTCTTTAGCAGAGTTCTACTGTAAAGTCAACAAGTCACATGTATTGGGGGTGATTCAGGCCAGAATTCAGCCTAGTGAAGCTACTGATACCTCTCACCGAGTCACCTAACGTCTTCCTAGCGCCATAGGAAACCGTCATGAATTAACATGGGTTGTCAAAATGGAGACAAGTTATTTTTTCTAACTGGTGACACGTTCATGTCGTGTAGACGGCAGTGTTCATGTCGTGTGACACGTACACATCACGTAGACGGCAGTGTTCATGTCGTGTGACACGTACACATCACGTAGACGGCAGTGTTCATGTCGTGTGACACGTACACATCACGTAGACGGCAGTGTTCATGTCGTGTGACACGTACACATCACGGGTCAGTGTGCGTATAACTTTATCTTGAAAGACTTCACCATGAACGCATTTAAAACATCTACATGACATCTACAGTACCAGTCTAACGTTTGGACACACCTACTCATTCAAGCATTTCTTTATTTTTACAATTTTCTACATTGCAGAATAATTGTGAAGACACCAAAACTATGAAATAACACATATGGAATCATATAGTAACCAAAAAAAAGTGTTCAACAAATCAAAATATATTTTACATTCTTCAAAGTAGCCACCCTTTGCCTTGATGACAGCTTTGCACACTCTTGGCATTCTCTCAACCAGCTTCATGAGGTACATTTACATTTTAGGTCTTTAGCAGACACTCTTATCCAGAGCAACTTATAGTAGTGAATGCATACATTTCATACTTTTTTTTTTCTCTGTACTGGTCCCCCATGGGAATCGAACCCACAACCCTGGCGTTGCAAACACCATGCTCTACCAACTGAACCACACGGGGAGTCACCTGGAATGCATTTCAATTAACAGGTGTGCCTTGTTAAAAGATCATTTGTAGTTACTTACTGACTCTGGGGATGACGAGAGTTTTCTGGCCACCACCCTGGTGTCAGAGCTGGGTATCTCCACTCAACCCCTCTCCATTCCTATGTACGTTAGAGCGCTGGATGGGTGCTATATATATAGGCACAATCACCCACAATACAGTTCCTATCAACCTGCGAGTGTCAGGGAATCACAGTGAGTCTATGCAATTTATGCTCATAAAGTCTCCTCAGATAGCCATAGTGTTTTCATGGCTCCAGCAACAAAATCTCAGACTGGACTGCTGGTGCTATCATGGGCTGGAGCCTGTTCTGCCACGCTCATTGTTTGAAGTCGGCGCAGCCTTCCCCGGGACATCTTCCCATGGGTTCGGGAAGAAGCCTCAGACCTCTCCACCGTTCCCGAGGAGTACCAGGACCTCCAGGAGGTTTTCAGCAAGGCCTGTACCACTTCGCTTCCTCTAACCTTACGACTTTAACTTTCCCGTCTCCTGTGTCTACGTCATATCCTGAGTCATGCTAGATTTATGACATTGTCTGGATGTCAGGTCATCTGTGGGCTATTGCAAGGTTCAAACATACCTTATCTGTGGCAATCTCTAAGAAGAGACGTTACCCTGGAAGTCCCGGGGTCACTGATTTACATTTACATTTTAGTCATTTAGCAGACGCTCTTATCCAGAGTGACTTACAGTAGTGAATGCATACATTTCATACAATTTCATACATATCATACATTTTTTTTCTGTGCTGGTCCCCCGTGGGAATCGAACCCCCAACCCTGGTGTTGCAAACACCATGCTCTACCAACTGAGCTCCTGGAATGCCAGGAGAGGTGTGAAGACGTGAATCAACTTAATGAATGTCACTGTGAATTAAATTGTCAAGTTTGGATTGTTCAAGAGTTCATAAAGAGCTATGAATGTAGCTATATTTTATTTTACTGTAAATGCTATGGATTTACTGTTACAGAGAAATTGTTATTTTCTCTGTCGGACCATGGATAGTTCAAAGTGTTAATTTAAGTTGAGTTGATTAGAATCTGGGTGTGTTGTTCCTGTCTTTTGTTTTAACTAGTAAAGTGCAAGGAAATGTTACTTCTGGTTGGGGTTAGATTCTGCTTGAATTTGGTTAATAAAAGAACAGTGAATTTGTTTAGACTTTGAGAACTTGCTACCAAGCTCCTGTGTATATCAGACAGTGTTTTCTCTTAGAGATTATTCTGAACTGAAGACACGTGTAATCACATTAAGTCTTAGCCCGTTGGTGATATTCAAGTACTATTCAAGTGTTATTCTGTAATGTATCATGTATTTCATGTACACTGGAATTGTTTGAGTGTTAAATATTCCATGACTAATAGATCCTATCAGTTAAGTGCATTCCTTGTTTTACAGATTAATTCTTTGACTATATGCTTATAATTGTTTAAATTTAACTAGGCAAGTCAGTTAAGAACAAATTCTTATTTTGCAATAACAGCCTACCGGGGAACAGTGGGTCAACTGCCTTGTTCAGGGGCAGAATGACAGATGTTTACCTTATCAGCTCTGGGATGTGATCAAATCAAATAAAATAAAATGTATTTATATTGCCCTTCTTACATCAGCTGATATCTCAAAGTGCTGTACAGAAACCCAGCCTAAAACCCCCCAAACAGCAAGCAATGCAGGTGTAGAAGCACTGTGGCTAGGAAAAACTCCATATAAAAAGGCCAGAACCTAGGAATTAACCTAGAGAGGAACCAGGCTATGAGGGGTGGCCAGTCCTCTTCGGGCAACCTTTCGGTTACTAGTCCAACGCTCTAACCACTAGGCTACCTGCCGCCCCTAAAGTAGTAGGTCTATTGGTATTAAATACACTATACACATGGCATATGCTTGGGTACCACCTTGGCATCTCCGATCTGCTTGCCTCAATAAATGAATGAATGCTAGAACATTGGTTGGCAGGATTAGCTATTTGTGTCTAGCCTCTTAATAATTGCATAACGGTGCAAGATAGACATGTTCATTATAGACATACTGAGTCGGTGGATTAATGATTCGCCATCTTGCTAGATCCTCCAGAGACGCACAGGGCCTGTTGCATTTATTCACATAATAATGGAGTCAGATTGATAAATGTAGCTTATTATGCTGAACGTAATTTCTACATAACAGTTGGATGATTTCCATCAAACTACATAAAAACCCTCTTAAGGATCGAACCCTTTTTCTTTTTTTCAATTTCTGCCTAAAATAACATACCCAAATTGAACTGCCTGTAGCCAGTAGCGGACTGGCCACAGGGAGCGCCGGGAGAATTCCCAGTGGGCTGGTCAACCTCTGGGACGCCTGCCTTCACTTTTTTTTTTACTACTAATAAAAAAAGTTGGCAGAAGGTTGATTCACACAGGCCAACCCCCCCCCCCCCCCCCCCCCAGGCCCGTTGGTCTATTCCAAACGAACGGCTATGCAACCCTTAGCCCCTCTCCCTTTGACACTGACAGCACGAAAACTAGCTACAATAGAAAATGGAAAAGCAGAGTAAAAAAAAAACGTAAGGGTAGGGCTGAAAAGTTAAGAGACAAGAGTCAAAAGTCTTCACTCAAATGCAAGTAAATGTAAAAAAAACGGACTTATTTGGTAGTAGTAGTACTAGTTGCACCGACGCAAACGTCGAAGCGCTAGACCGGCAAGAGAGGAAGATGCCACAACCCGGTTTGCGGGTAAAAGAGCAGACGGAGAGGACAGCGAAGCCAAAGGCAGTGCAGCCGAAGCGGTAGATATGTGCCTAAATGTGGTACAAATACAACACGTTATATCATAATGTATGAGTGAAATGTAAACACTATTGGTCAGCTACTGCTGTGTAAATGTACCAGGAAGAAAGAATTGGAGGTAAAAACCGTACAGTAACTGGGTGTTCAAACCGGCTAGCGGAAAAAAACTAAATGTGACGCCTAGCAAAGCTCTGAATGCCTTGATTTCGCCGTCCTGTGTGGATTTTTGTGGGAAATGGCAATCACTTGAGTATCAGTGATTTACTGTCGTATAAATTTACTTAGCTAAAAATAAGCATTTTCATATGATTCTGATTGCTTTTGCCTTGTCGTTCTAAACGCTAAATTGCATTAGACATATACAAACATTAATTAGCTCCTTTTATTTCATGTCTACACAGCCATTGGTTGCAAATCGTATACATATTGTAAAACCAATCAAAGTCCTTTCCCTTTCAAATTCATATTTTGTGCGGGTGAATATGACTACAGTGATTTGCTAGCTGTGATCCTCATCACCACGGTTCCTACTGCTTCACCTCTTACTAGACAACGCATTGAAACTCATCGTCATGCCAACAGTCTGGTGTGAACGGTGAGTAAAGCCACACAAAAAAACATGTTGTGTCGTCATTCATTCACTTGATATGAAATAGTGGGGCTGCTGCTGTTTTTGTAGTTTTTCAAAATTGGGCCTTTAATTAGTTAATTTATATATTATTTTATTCATATCCAGGTTGATGACAGGCCCAGTCCAGTTTCAGTGGAAGAGAGCATTGAGGTTGATGACAGGCCTAGTCCTGTTTCAGTGGGAGAGAGTCAGGGAAGGCCAGGATGCCAGACCAACTTTTGATTATTTCAAGAGACCCAAGTCAGATGACCTAAAAACATTTTTTTTTGTTTCCACCTTATGCAGAAATAAAAAAAACTCTGTGGTACAGAGGGTTTTCTATTTTTAAAGACGACACCAATCGGAAATGGCTGTCATACAATGAAGAAAGTCATGCGTTATACTGTTCAAATGTGTATGCCATTTGCGAAGCCTACTGACAGCAGTATTTTTATGAGTGGAATGACGGATTGGAAACATCTTCACCAAAGGGTAGAAGAGCATGAGAAGAGAAACACTCACAGAAGTAGCGCTGAGACAAAACTTTTTAATGTCCTCCAAAGCAGACAGTCAAAGTCTGCTCAGTGGCAGGTGTCTGCCCACAGACAGCAGGTACACAGGAGAAGGCAGGTGCTGGAATGTGTCGTAGACATAGTGAAAGTCATTGGCAAGATGGGACCTCAGTTACAGGGGGATGCAGTCTGAGGCTACGTATACATTAGAGGACACCAGTATCCATCACGGTCATTTCCTGGAGATGATAATACTGCTGGGAAACTAGGACGTCTGCTTGAAAGAACATCTCACCGAATGCATTGAGAAAAGCAAGAACCTACATCAGTCCTGGGGCAAGAGGCAGAGGTTCTCTAATCACACTCCTCTCAAAAAAATACTGTCAACACCGTCATTCACACAATTCAGAGCATTATCCAAGAGACCAGGTTAAGTGAAATTGAGCAAGCTGGAATGTTCTCTGTCCAGATCGACACAACTCAGGACATAACTTCTCAAGACCAATGCTCTGTCATTGTGAGATATGTGACAGACGTCGTACAAGAGAGGCTTGTGGTTGTTGTGAAGTGTGAGGCGTCCACTGGACAGTACTTTGTCCAGTTGTTGACAGGTGTCGTGGATAAGCTAAAGTTAGACATGAGCAAGTGCGTTGGCAATGCTACGGATGGAGCATCCAATATGGAGGGCAAATATAAGGGCTTCTCTACTCTGTTATGATCAAAGTCCCCCCAATCAAGTGTGTGTATGGTGCTATGCACATGTCCTTAATCTGGTTTGGTCTGACAACAACTGAAATTGTCTTAGCAAGTGGGTCACTGTTTGCTTTCCTTAACAATATTGCTGTGTTACTCCGTGAATCCTACCAAAGGATGGATGTGTGGGAGAAGAGCCAGGACACTCAACACAGACACCTATCTCCAATAGGAGGAACACACTGGTGGGCTTAAGGATAGTGCTTTGAAGAGGGTCTTTGGATCCTTTGGAAAACCAGACCAGGGTCTCTATGTTGAAGTACTCCTCATACTATCAGCCATACAAGGACAGGCCAACGTGAAGACAACTGTTGAAGTACTCCTCACACTATCAGCCGTACAAGGACAGGCCAACGTGAAGACAACTGTTGAAGTACTCCTCACACTATCAGCCGTACAAGGACAGGCCAACGTGAAGACAAACTGTTGAAGTACTCCTCACACTATCAGCCGTACAAGGACAGGCCAACGTGAAGACAACTGTTGAAGTACTCCTCACACTATCAGCCGTACAAGGACAGGCCAACGTGAAGACAAACTGTTTGGGTGAAGGCAAGTGGATTTACTGAGGCTCTTCTCCACTATGAGATGATACTGACAGCTCAAATATTTATTTGGGATATTTAGAGAACACATCACCACTGTCCAAATACCCGCAGACAAGTGGGATGGACATCCTGTCTGCCCATCTAATGGTTGTGGCTACACAGGAAACCCTGAAAGGCATGTCAAGAGACCTTGACCCCATTAAGACACATTTGTTCAGTTTGCAAATAAGAAGACCAAAGAACAGGATGAGGACACAGAGCTGGAGGAGGTGGAAGCCACTCTGCCACAGAAAAGGGCAAGAAAGAAGAAAATCATGTCTGGAGAGATGGCTCAAGATGAAGCTTTGACAGAGGCAGAGAGTGCCTATAAAGTTCAAGTCCACAATCAAATGATGGATAGAGTCACAGATAGTATCCACCGGCGATTGCTGTCTCATAGCACTCTATATGCTGACCTAGCCCTTCTGGACCCTAGAAACTTCTCCCAATAAACATCCAATGGTCTTCCACAGACAGCCCTTCAGGAGCTCAGCAAATGTCTGCTTCCATTTGATAGCCAAGCAACTGTTGACAATTTGCAGTGTGAGCTGAGGAGCCTCGCTGTAACATTGGAAAATACTGAACGGTTCAGGACTGGAAGAATACATGACCAGGACAGTGGAGGATGGCCCTGATGGGAAATGAAGAATACATGACCAGGACAGTGGAGGATGGCCCTGATGGGAAATGAAGAATACATGACCAGGACAGTGGAGGATGGCCCTGATGGGAAATGAAGAATACATGACCAGGACAGTGGAGGATGGCCCTGATGGGAAAGGAAGAATACATGACCAGGACAGTGGAGGATGGCCCTGATGGGAAATGAAGAATACATGACCAGGACAGTGGAGGATGGCCCTGATGGGAAATGAAGAATACATGACCAGGACAGTGGAGGATGGCCCTGATGGGAAATGAAGAATACATGACCAGGACAGTGGAGGATGGCCCTGATGGGAAATGAAGAATACATGACCAGGACAGTGGAGGATGGCCCTGATGGGAAATGAAGAATACATGACCAGGGCAGTGGAGGATGGCCCTGATGGGAAATGAAGAATACATGACCAGGACAGTGGAGGATGGCCCTGATGGGAAATGAAGAATAAATGACCAGGACAGTGGAGGATGGCCCTGATGGGAAATGAAGAATACATGACCAGGGCAGTGGAGGATGGCCCTGATGGGAAATGAAGAATACATGACCAGGACAGTGGAGGATGGCCCTGATGGGAAATGAAGAATACATGACCAGGACAGTGGAGGATGGCCCTGATGGGAAATGAAGAATACATGACCAGGACAGTGGAGGATGGCCCTGATGGGAAATGAAGAATACATGACCAGGGCAGTGGAGGATGGCCCTGATGGGAAATGAAGAATACATGACCAGGACAGTGGAGGATGGCCCTGATGGGAAATGAAGAATACATGACCAGGACAGTGGAGGATGGCCCTGATGGGAAATGAAGAATACATGACCAGGACAGTGGAGGATGGCCCTGATGGGAAATTAAGATGAGATGGAAATTAAGAATAAATGCTGCTCATCCTGCAAAGGAGGTCCACTGTGTTGTTACCAGATGCTGAGAAGGTACAACCTGCTGACTGATGCATACCATATCCTTGGCCTTGGATACAAGTTCCTACTCACCCTCTCAGTTACTTAACTTGTGAGCGAAGTTTCTCTACCTTAAAGTATATCTTAATGGTGGTGTTGGAGTTGTGCCTGGCCGTGCATTAATGGGTGAACACAGAGTACTGGAGGGGACTGAGCACACACCCCAGAGGGACCCCCGTGTTGAGGATCAGCGTGGCAGAAGTGTTACCACCTAGGGACGGCCCGTCAGGAAGTCCAGGATCCAGTTGCAGAGGGAGATGTTCTTTGTCCCAGGGTCCTTTGCTTAGTTGCGTATCGAAATATATATTATTGTGATTATTGCCTATTGAGGGAATATGGCTGAAGAGAATTCTACAACTGCAGATAGCGTTGTGTTTGGGTGCGATATGGCGCTAGTGGAGGATCCTTTATCAGAAAAGGCTTTGAAGGAGAATGTTTCCCAAATGTGCAAATCCAGAAGGTGTAAACTGGGAAAGCTGACTCGCAAAATGAACACTGTTACGGATCTAATGAGTTTTTAAAAAATAGAAAAAAAGTTTTAAAAAATTAAATAAAACATGCTCCAGTTCAATGAAATGTTGAACAGATTCAAATAATGTATGGATTCCTATCGTCACATGATCCCTGAAGACGAAAGAAAAAAAGTGATATGTTTAATTGGTATGAAATCAAATGGCAGCATATTATGGCATTTCTTCTTACTGTGTCCCAATGGATCTCTAGGTGCAGCCCCAGCACTAGAGAAAGATGTTAAACCTACTGACAGTGTCTCAAACCTCCAGCCGCAGGTCTAACACGAGTCCAGGCGTATCCTCCACATCCTCAGCCCTGCATCCCAGCAGATGCTGAAAGAGCAACGTTAATAACGAAGGCTGCACTGCTCCCAAGTTCAAACACCATCTAGAGGATAAGGAGGAGGAAGTGAACCAACAAACAGATGGAACTGAGGAGAAGAATGAAGAGTTGCAAACTGAAAAAGCAGCTGCCTCAGCAAAACTCACGGTTTTGACATCTGCAGGGGAAGACGTAAAGGCCAACTCAACAACAATAGAATGATTACTTTGAGGAAACAGCAGAGAGATACAGGATCTCAGACCTTACAGGGCAGAAGTGGCACTTGTGCCAGACATGTACCCAGTGTGTGGGTGTCTAAAAGAAGGAACCCAATTCATTGAGCACATTGACATTTAATCAACCCAGGCTCACAGTGTTTCAGCTCAATCAGAACAGACAAGACACAATGTGATTCAGACAGCTCTCTGACTCTAACTCAGTCTGCAGGCCTATACAGGGCAAAGCCCATCTGTGTTGTGCCAACTCACATAGAGGGGCCACGGGGAGAACAGACAAGACTTTCCAATTCACAGGACGGTGCTCAGCACATTTAACAGGAAAACCCCTCTCATCACCATTCGCCAAAGACAGAATGAAGTTACTGCTATGTTAGTCAAACAGCAAATGTAATTATTTTCTGCGACCCAGAGACATTACTGTTTTTCACGGTGACATTTTACAGTACAGGTCCTTCATTCAGTCATTTGAAAATGGTATAGCCTCGATAATAGAGTCAGGAACAAACTGCACTTCCTGGAACAGTACACCAGAGGGCAGGCTGGAGAGCTAGTTAGGAGCTGCCAACATATGGCTCCAGATAGGGGGCTATCAGAAAGCCAAGGGCTTATTGAAGGAGCACTACAGTAATGAATACAAGATTGCTGATGCTAACATGGAGAAGGCTTTAAGCTGGCCTAGTATCAAATCCCAAGACATTACAGGCTATGCATTATACCTCAGGTTGTTGTCATGCAATGGAAGACATGGACGAGATGGATCTGGCCTCCAGCTTAAAGAACATCCTGAAACTACCCTACAAACTCAGGGAGAGGTTGGAGGTCGGTGGTTTGTGAGTTACCAAGAGCAGCACCATGGCAGACGTGCTAGACTCCTTGATCTCATCCTGTTCATTGAAAAACAAGGTGAAAAATAGATCTTGGTGAAATTCAAAATCCTACAGAACCCAGAAGCAAGACTCAAAGGCCACAGTCAAGGCTCATTCACACGTCTATTTACAAATCCTCAGAGAGTAGCTTTGCTACAAGCGTGTCGACTGGGCACGTGTCAAGAGACTGCAATGGGCCTCTCAAATGCTGTGTACAGCATGTAACCAAACTCACCCAAGTGTGCTTCATATTAAATCAGAGAGACAGAGGGAACAATAGAACAGTGCACTGGTTTCTCTGGACACACATGGGCATACTGGGGCCGGGGACCAAGAATGTGTACTTGCTATTATTACCAGTAATGGTCAAGCACAGTAAAGGCAACAAGGTTATCCAGACATACACTTTCCAAGACCCAGGAAGCACAGCCACATTCTGCACAGAGAGACTGATGACACAGCTTGGCATCACAGGAAGTGGAGCTAAAAATGGTGTTGAAGACCAGGAAATCAAGTAAAAGGAAAGTCGATGCTATAACTCATGTTATCAGAGGATTGGATATTTCTGAGTTGAAGAAAAACAACTTCATCGAATTAGTCTGCACTCGGAACAACATGCCAGTCAGTACAGAAAATCTCCCCACAGAGAAAGACCTGTCCAAGTGGCCTTACCTGAGTACTGTAAAGATTCCTGAAATGAATGCAGAGGAGATGTTCCCCAAGCTCATGGAACCACGGGAGGTGGTCACCAGCTGTAAAAATGGACCATATACTGTGAGGACCTTACTGGGGGTGGGTTGTCACCGGTCCTCTTAGAAGACATAATGAGGACAAGAATCACTGTCCTACTGTTACAGCTAACAGAATCTCAGTTTCAAATCAGGAAGAGATGTTGATATGTCAATACAACACAGATTTCAATGAGAAGTCCTACGAGGAGAGAAAGGAAAAGGAAATGTCAGTGGAAAACAAAAAAAAGAGGGTTTATGAAGATAATTAATGATTCTGTCAAGTTACCAGGAGGGTCATTACAGCCTGAGTGTAACACTCGTCTGAAGGAGAAGTGGACCAAAGCGCAGCGTGGTAGGTGTTCATGATTCTTTATTTTCACAACACACTCAAACAAAAGGCGGCAAAAACAAAAGCGCCCAGTTCTGTCAGGCAACATGAATGCTAAACAGAAAATAACCTCCCACAAACACAGGTTGAAAACAGGCTGCCTAAGTATGATTCCCAATCAGAGACAACGATAGACAGCTGCCTCTGATTGGGAACCACACTCCCCCAAAAACAAAGAAACAAAAAACAAAGACTTCCCCACCCGAGTCACACCCTGACCTAACCAAACATAGGGCGTGACACTGAGGTTACCATTGCCTAGTATCCACATACCTCCACTGTGATACGGATGTGTTCTCTCTGATAACAAGAGATCCTATTGGCCACAAATGTTTGAAACCTCGTACGCTCATTGGCTATATACTTAAGCACTGACTGACTGACTGTCTGTTCAGAACACAGAGTCGTCCAGTGTGGCGGATGAATCAGAATTAGTTGGGTAACATAGATAATTAAGATATCTTATCTGCATAATATGCTTATGTGATATACTCGTTATTAGAATGTATCCCTTTGGACTCTGGTGTTGGCAGTTGCACTTCTTCCCTCAGCTGGGGCTCAGTCACCTGGGGCCCAGAGAGGGGAGAGGTCTGACTTGTCTTTCACATGTCCCTGGTGCTATGCAGAATATCACAAAGGGAAGAGGAGAGGAGGGAACATTGTCTTCATATGTGAATGTGTCTTTACCTATTCTTAAACCATGTGAAGGGATGGCGTGATTAATGGGGAACCAATTACTGAGTTCCACAATGTCCATGCGCCAGTCACTCCCTCCTTTGGCCTTGGGGGATGTGTGTGGTAGTGTCTGTTGTTGACAATTGATTTATGCCATTGGTCCAGTTGGTGTTTTTGTGCTAGGAGTACCAGGAACGAGATCGGAACCTCGTCTTAGGGACCAAACTGAACGATAATTTATAGCGAATGCTATCTGGCTACGGGATACTCCTTCCTCATTTAAAAAGTCTCACCTTGTGACCCATTCTATGTATCTGTTGTTCGTCATGTAGGTTGAAAGGGGTGTATCTTGGCTATAAAATACCTTTGTACTTTTGTCTCGCCGCTCTCAACGGATCATTAGAAATGGTGAATCGTTGACAAGTCATTGCTATTGCAAAGCTCTCATTATTAAAGATTTAGTTTGTATAACTCTGACTTGTGTGATAAGTTTGTCTCTCCTCATTTGATAGTAAAGAAATGAACCACCACACCAGCTTCAGCTGTTGCCGAGGTTACCTTTCAGGAAGGATGATGTCACCTTACCCGACAACCGCCATGTTGCTGAACAGCGCCTCCTAAACTTGAAATGCACGTTCAAGAGAAACGTACACTTCCCGTAAGGACTACAAAGGTTTTCCTTTCTGATGTCCTTGACAAGGGGTACGCTGAGAGAGTGGCAGAAGAGCCATGGAGTACATCACCCAAATCAGAGTTGTTGTTTTTTTGACTGTGCTGCTACATACAAGGGCACATCACCGAACTCAGAGCTTCTTCAAAGTCCCCAGATCTGACTAACAGTCGCGTAGGTGTGCTCACACGATTCCACCACGAGCCCGTAGCAATGATGGTCTGACGTACAAGCCATGTTTCACCAGGTAAAGGTATCACACAGTGATGTTGATTTCCTGAGGTTCCTGTGATAGCCTGGAGGTGACACTAACCTCTCACCTGTTCGAGTAATGCATGACTGTACATCTGTTTGGAGCTGCCTCGTCACCGAGCTGTGTGAGCTATGTATTAAAAAAAAGACTACAGAGGAATGTTGGCATCCGTAGGTGGTTGACACAATCAGAAAAAAAACATTTGATGTTGATGACTGCCTAAAAATCAGTGTCCACTGAAGAGGAGGCAGTGCAACTTGCCAAGGATGTCACAGCTACTTGTCATGAATGAGGATTCCATCTCTCCAAGTGGGTGAGCAATAGTCAAACTGTACTAGCCTCCATCTCATAAGCTGACAGAGCTAAAGAGGTGAAACTGTTGAATTTGGACAGAGACAAACCTCCCATTGAAAGAGCTTTGGGAGTACAATGGTGTGTGGAAAGTGACACCTTTTTACCTTTAATGTTACCATAATAAGACCAACCCCACACAGGTAGAGGAATTCTATCCACGGTGAGTTCTATCCACGGTGAGTTCTATCCACGGTGAGTTCTATCCACGGCGAGTTCTATCCATGGCGAGTTCTATCCACTGTGAGTTCTATCCACGGTGAGTTCTATCCACGGTGTGTTCTATCCACGGTGTGTTCTATCAATGATCCCCTGGGCTTTCTCGCTCCCTTCACCCTGCCTGCCAAACAGCTGTTACAGGAGC
Organism: Salmo trutta; assembly: GCF_901001165.1. NCBI lineage: Eukaryota > Metazoa > Chordata > Actinopteri > Salmoniformes > Salmonidae > Salmo > Salmo trutta. The sequence continues at coordinate 39,849,401 of NC_042969.1, read as the reverse complement.
TGCGTTACAGGAGCTGCGTTACAGGAGCTGCATTACAGGAGCTGCGTTGCAGGAGCTGCGTTACAGGAGCTGCGTTGCAGGAGCTGTGTTACAGGAGCTGCGTTACAGGAGCTGCGTTGCAGGAGCTGTGTTACAGGAGCTGCGTTGCAGGAGCTGTGTTACAGGAGCTGCGTTACAGGAGCTGCGTTACAGGAGCTGCGTTACAGGAGCTGCGTTACAGGAGCTGCGTTACAGGAGCTGTGTTACAGGAGCGGTGTAGAACAAGCTGTGTTCCAGGAGCTGTGTTACAGGAGCTGTGTAGAACAAGCTGTGTTCCAGGAGCTGTGTTACAGGAGCTGTGTAGAAGAAGCTGTGTTCCAGGAGCTGTGTTCCAGTACTGACCATCCCTCCCATGGAGCTGGCTGCTGCAGTATTGACCATCCCTCACATAGAGCTGGCTGCTGCAGTACTGACCATCCCTCCCATAGAGCTGGCTGCTGCAGTACTGACCATCCCTCACATAGAGCTGGCTGCTGCAGTACTGACCATCCCTCACATAGAGCTGGCTGCTGCAGTACTGACCATCCCTCACATAGAGCTGGCTGCTGCAGTACTGACCATCCCTCACATAGAGCTGGCTGCTGCAGTACTGACCATTCCTCACATAGAGCTGGCTGCTGCAGTACTGACCATCCCTCACATAGAGCTGGCTGCTGCAGTACTGACCATCCCTCACATAGAGCTGGCTGCTGCAGTACTGACCATCCCTCACATAGAGCTGGCTGCTGCAGTACTGACCATCCCTCACATAGAGCTGGCTGCTGCAGTACTGACCATCCCTCACATAGAGCTGGCTGCTGCAGTACTGACCATCCCTCCCATGGAGCTGGCTGCTGCAGTACTGACCATCCCTCACATAGAGCTGGCTGCTGCAGTACTGACCATCCCTCCCATGGAGCTGGCTGCTGCAGTACTGACCATCCCTCACATAGAGCTGGCTGCTGCAGTACTGACCATCCCTCACATAGAGCTGGCTGCTGCAGTACTGACCATTCCTCACATAGAGCTGGCTGCTGCAGTACTGACCATCCCTCACATAGAGCTGGCTGCTGCAGTACTGACCATCCCTCACATAGAGCTGGCTGCTGCAGTACTGACCATCCCTCACATAGAGCTGGCTGCTGCAGTACTGACCATCCCTCACATAGAGCTGACTGCTGCAGTACTGACCATCCCTCCCATGGAGCTGGCTGCTGCAGTACTGACCATCCCTCACATAGAGCTGGCTGCTGCAGTACTGACCATCCCTCCCATGGAGCTGGCTGCTGCAGTACTGACCATACCTCACATAGAGCTGGCTGCTGCAGTACTGACCATCCCTCCCATAGAGCTGGCTGCTGCAGTACTGACCATCCCTCACATAGAGCTGGCTGCTGCAGTACTGACCATCCCTCCCATAGAGCTGGCTGCTGCAGTACTGACCATCCCTCACATAGAGCTGGCTGCTGCAGTACTGACCATCCCTCCCATAGAGCTGGCTGCTGCAGTACTGACCATCCCTCCCATAGAGCTGGCTGCTGCAGTACTGAGTGTAAAGGTGGACAAGATGTTGCGTACAGAGTTACAGCTGAAGCTGGACGACTCAGTGTTCTGGACAGACAGTCAGTCAGTGCTTAAGTACATAGCCAATGAGCGTACAAGGTTTCAAACATTTGTGGCCAATAGGATCTCTGTTATCGGAGAGAACACATCCGTATCACAGTGGAGGTATGTGGAACCTAGACAGAATCCTGCTGATGATGCCTCAAGAGGACTGAGTGGAAAAAGTGGATCCATGGCCCAATGTTTCTATGGAAACCAGAAGTGCAGTGGCCACTGGAACACATGAATTTAGTTTCGCTCACAGTTGATGACCCTGAGATCAAAAATACTATTGTCGTGTACAATGCTACCGTCAATGAGATTGAAAATCCCACCAACAAGCTGCTATCTTATTTGTCCACTTGGATGAAGTTGAAGACTGCAGTGGCTTGGTTCCTTGGTTCTGGAAAGTGTTCCAGTCACTAGTACAGGAAAAGAAAAGAAATACAGTAAAATCTCAATCTCACCAACATATACACACACGCTCACAGAAACAGATGGTGAAAGACAAGATTCAAACCTACAAGACAACATGCAATGGTCAAACTGTAAGTCTGGATGAACTGTTGAATGCAGAAGAGGTGACCATTCGCTTCACCCAAAGACAAAGATTCCCAGTGGTGATCTTGACTTTGACAATGACTCCATCTACAGTCAAGAGAAAGGAAGTGGCACTTATCAGTTGGATCCAGTTTTGGATGGAGTTCTCAGGGTCGCAGGATGGCTGTGTAAAGGCTTGAAGAAGTCAAGTACCCTGTCATTCTCTCCAATGACCCTTCACATATCTACACCTATCCTCCGCTTACATACATCAACAAACAGGACATGGGTGAAAGGAATCACGTGCTCTCACTTCTCCGTCAATGGTATTGGATCACCCCAATGCAAACTCTGTAACAAGGAACATCATATCATAGTGTGTTGTGTGCAGAAGGCAAAGAGGCCAGATTGGTTAGCAGAAGATGGCAGATTAGCCACTTGAAAGGATCATGCCAGGCATCTCACCATTTACCAATGTGGGTGTGGATTACTTTGGTCCTATACAAATCAGAAACGACGAAATGTTAAAAGATATGGACTGATATCTACATGTATGTTCAGTAGAGAAATACACATTGACATTGTTTACTCTCTGTTGACACTGACTCGTGCATCAACAAGAGGACAAGTGCATCACGTAAGATCGGATAATGGGACTAACTTCGTTGGTTCTGAGAGAGAAGCTCTATTTACTTTAAACCAAGGCATGATACAAGATGCTCTACTTCAGGAAGGAATGCAGTGGAGTTTCAATCCCCCTGGGTGTGTTCCACTATGGAGGAGTCTGGGAAAGGCTCATTGGGATGATTCGCTCGGGTGCTCCATTCTGTCCTGAAACAACAGATCCTAGATGAGGAGGGATGGCACACCGTGCTGTGTGAAGTAGAGGCCATTCTAATCACCACGGTAACCAACGACCCCATGGATCTAGAAGCCTGTTAAAGTTTAAGCCTGTCCTTCCCCCTGGAACCTTTTTTTAAATAAAAAAAAGACATGTACATCAGATGACATTTGAAGCAAGTCCAGTACATGGACGACTTGTTTTGGAAGAGAGGGAAACAGGAGTACCTGCCATTCTTGCAGGAAAGACAAAAGTGGGGTAAAGTGAAACGCTGCTATAGTGAAGGAGATGTGGTTCTGGTTATGGACCCCACGGCACCACGTAGTGCCTGGATACTTTAAAAGGTTGTTGAGACCAAGCCTGATTCCAAAATGGTTAGTAGGTGTAGTACGCCTGAAGACAAGAACCAACATTATAGAAAGACCAATATCTCCCAGATCTGTCTGCTGCAAGAAGGTGCCGTCCAAGAGGAAGGCTCTTTCAAGTTAAGCTTTTATACCAAGTCATATTGGGGCCGGCGTGGAGCTGCTGATTGGCAGCGATGCTCCACAGGCCATGGACCCTTCTGATGACGACAGTGTTGGATATGGACAACCCATAACGCTGGGACCCAATTGGTGTGTGTCTCTGGCGGTCTCTTAGGAGAAGGTGTTGACAACCCGGGACAGATTGGTTGCCCTGCTGTTACTGCCCACTTCATCTACATATGAGAACACGCAGGAATGACACACTGGTACAAGATGCTGCCTTGTATGACCCGTCAACCAATTACAGAACTGACCTTGTTATTGGCTGAGCTGGGGCTAAACTACTACAGAGCTGACCTTGTTATTGGCTGAGCTGGGGCTAAGCTACTACAGAGCTGACCTTGTTATTGGCTAAGCTACTACAGAACTGACCTTGTTATTGGCTGAGCTGGGGCTAAACTACTACAGAGCTGACCTTGTTATTGGCTGAGCTGGGGCTAAACTACTACAGAGCTGACCTTGTTATAGGCTGAGCTGGGGCTAAGCTACTACAGAGCTGACCTTGGTATTGGCTGAGCTGGGGCTAAGCTACTACAAAGCTGACCTTGTTATTGGCTGAGCTGGGGCTAAGCTACTACAGAGCTGACCTTGTTATTGGCTGAGCTGGGGCTAAGCTACTACAGAGCTGACCTTGTTATTGGCTGAGCTGGGGCTAAACTACTACAGAGCTGACCTTGTTATAGGCTGAGCTGGGGCTAAGCTACTACAGAGCTGACCTTGGTATTGGCTGAGCTGGGGCTAAACTACTATAGAACTGACCTTGTTATTGGCTGAGCTGGGGCTAAACTACTACAGAACTGACCTTGTTGTTGGCTGAACTGGGGCTAAACTACTACAGAGCTGACCTTGTTATTGGCTGAGCTGGGGCTAAACTACTACAGAGCTGACCTTGTTATTGGCTGAACTGGGGCTAAACTACTACAGAGCTGACCTTGTTATTGGCTGAGCTGGGGCTAAACTACTACAGAGCTGACCTTGTTATTGGCTGAGCTGGGGCTAAACTACTACAGAACTGACCTTGTTATTGGCTGAGCTGGGGCTAAACTACAACAGAGCTGACCTTGTTATTGGCTGAACTGGGGCTAAACTACTACAGAACTGACCTTGTTATTGGCTGAACTGGGGCTAAACTACTACAGAGCTTACTTTGTTATTGGCTGAGCTGGGGCTAAACTACTACAGAGCTGACCTTGTTATTGGCTGAACTGGGGCTAAACTACTACAGAGCTGACGTTATTGGCTGAGCTGGGGCTAAACTACTACAGAACTGACCTTGTTATAGGCTGAGCTGGGTCTAAACTACGACAGAGCTGACCTTGTTATTGGCTGAGCTGGGGCTAAACTACTACAGAGCTGACCTTGTTATTGGCTGAGCTGGGGCTAAGCTACTACAGAGCTGACCTTGTTATTGGCTGAGCTGGGTCTAAGCTACTACAGAGCTGACCTTGTTATTGGCTGAGCTGGGGCTAAACTACTATAGAACTGACCTTGTTATTGGCTGAGCTGGGGCTAAACTACTATAGAACTGACCTTGTTATTGGCTGAGCTGGTGCTAAGTGCTAGCATCCTCTGGTCCTGCTGATCATCCCTGCATGAAGACACAATCACACATTGTTGGCTCCTTTTTTGGCATTTGTATAATTGTTTCTTTCCTAAGTCAGAGAACAATTAGGGGGCCGGTGTGTAGGAGCCATTTTGGCCTGTTTATGTGTTGTGTGTTTGTTGTCTGTCAAATTTTTTATTTATTTGTTTTGTACACTAGAGGGCACTATATGTTGGGGTCATGGGTCACTGGTCACCTGTTTATATAGGTAGCACAGGTGACTTGGAAGGGTTAGCACAGGTGACCAGGAAGGGTTAGTACAGGTGACCAGGAAGGGTTAGTACAGGTGACTAGGAAGGGTTAGTACAGGTGACTAGGAAGGGTTAGCACAGGTGACCAGGAAGGGTTAGCACCACAGGTGACCAGGAAGGGTTAGTACAGGTGACCAGGAAGGGTTAGTACAGGTGACTAGGAAGGGTTAGCACAGGTGACCAGGAAGGGTTATCACCAAATAAAATTAAATAAAATGTATTTATATAGCCCTTCTTACATCAGCTGATATCTCAAAGTGCTGTACAGAAACCCAGCCTAAAACCCCAAACAGCAAGCAATGCAGGTGTAGAAGCACGGTGGCTAGGAAAAACTCCCTAGAAAGACCAGAACCTAGGAAGAAACCTAGAGAGGAACCAGGCTATGAGGGGTGGCCAGTCCTCTTCTGGCTGTGCCGGGTGGAGATTATAACAGAACATGGCCAAGATGTTCAAATGTTCATAAAATGACCAGCATGGTCAAATAATAATAATCACCACAGGTGACCAGGAAGGGTTATCACCACTGTTATAGTGTGGACACTATATAAATAATTACATGGTTATTATTGGCATTAACCGTGACCTTTCCCCTTTGATGATGTCATCACCAAGAGTGAGTTCTGTGCAATGTGATTCTACCACCGGTTGAGTGAGCTATATAGTTCTGCTATATTTGTACCGTTTTAGTTATTGGGTTGAAAGTAAAGGAAAGTAATATTGAAATGCGTGTGGGCATTCCTTGTCAAGATACTACACCTTTTTCGCGACGAGGATAAAACTTTATCAACTTGTACAGGGCGAGGTGCTAGCTAGCTAAGAAACAGTGGAGGTAGTCAGTTAGCTAGCTAGCTTAATGAGCGACGGAGAGCAGGTGCCGCTGGATGGAAACGCCAACGGGGACAATCAGCAGCAAGTGAAAATCGCTAACGAGGATCAAGGACAAGTTGGCGTTATAATGGCAATGTTTGGGACTATCACTGAGTTTGTGGAAGAGAACGAGGACTGGACGGAATATGTGGAAAGGTTGGGACACTTTTCTTGGCAAATGGAATCACAGATGAGGCTAAACAGCGCTCTATTCTCTTGAGTGTGTGTGGGGCTAAAACCTACAAGCTAATGAGGAATTTGGCTACACCACGGAGACCGGGAGAAATTCCTTTTGGGGATCTAGTTGCTCTCGTTCAGACTCACCACAATCCAAAGCCATCAGTGATTGTCCAGAGGTTCAAGTTTAACTGCCATTTTCGGAAAACAGGTCAGTCTGTTGCTAACTTTGTTGCTGAATTACGTGAACTCTCTGAACATTGTGAGTTTGGGGCTATGTTAGAGGACATGCTCCGTGACAGATTAGTCTGTGGCATTAATGAGTTGCTGGGGGAAGCCACACTGACTTTCAAGAGAGCATTGGAACTATCTCAAGGGATGGAGATGGCCGCTAGTAATGTGAAAAATATTCAAAATGCCAACATGAAAGTTGTGCAGTGCATCAGGTGACAAAAGAGGTGGCAGGAAAAAGGGGAAAAGCAGTGGAATGTTTCAGATGTGGAGGAACACATTATGGTAACAACTAAGTTCATGGAGACTGTCTGTCACAATTGCAACAAAAAGGGACATTTAGCAAAAAAATGCAGGGGTCCTAGGAGCAAGCCAGAGGGTGGGCGGACTGGGCTGGGCAAGTTCACAGCACCAAAGCCTCAGTCAGCAGCGCACCACCTAGAGAGCACAGAGGAGGAGGAAGAACATTGTTCCTACAACATGTTTAATGTGAGGGAGCCGCGCGCAGAGCCTATCTATGCTACAGTGGAGGTAGATAGAAAGCAGATGAGGATGGAGGTTGACATGGGGGTCTCTGCCTCTGTCATAAGTGAGGAGACCTACAAACAAATCTGGGGCTCAAGACAGGTTTCTGCCCTCACACCGGCAGGGATCAGACTGTGTACGTACACCGGGGAGACCATACCATTGCTTGGGGCTCTAGAAGTGGACATTGCATACAACAGCCAGGAAGCGAGAGCACGGCTCCTGGTGGTGAAAGGGAATGGGCCTAGTTTACTAGGGCGTGACTGGCTAAACAAAATACAACTGAACTGGGGTGAGATAAAACACACCCGAGTGACTGAGGATGTCATTCAAAAGTACCCAGAGATTTTGATGGGTACTGAAGATGAAGATGAACTGGGCACACTGCAGGGCACTGCAGTTAAGCTGTTCGTGGATCCTCAGGCCGAGCCTTGCTTTTTCAAGCCCAGGACAGTGCCTTACGCCATGAAAAAGAAAGTGGAAGATGAGTTGGAGCGGCTGCAGGAAGCAAACGTCATTACTCCCATTCAGTTCTCCCGCTGGGCAGCTCCTATCGTTCCCGTTCTGAAAAGTGACGGCACGGTGCATATATGTGGGGACTACAAACTCACCATCAACAGGGCCTCTAAGCTAGACGCTTACCCGCTGCTGCGGGTGGAGGACTTGTTCGCGACACTGGCAGGAGGCAATACGTTCTCAAAGCTTGACATGAGTCACGCCTACCAACAGCTCCTCCTGGACGAGGACTCAAAAGAGTATGTCACAGTCAACACGCACAAAGGCTTGTTCAGGTACAACCGCTTGGTTTTCGGAGTGGCGTCCAGCCCAGCCATTTTCCAGAGGACAATCTGCTGCAGGAGATCCCTCATGTAGCAGTGTACCTGGATGACATCCTGGTTACAGGGTCAGAGCTCAGGTCGTTCATGGGCATGGTGAACTACTATGGTAAGTTCCTCCCTGAGCTGTCAACAGTGCTGGCTTCACTTTATCAGCTGCTCCACAAAAACTGTAAATGGAAGTGGGGGCCAGCACAAGAGAAAGCTTTCAAGGAAGTGAAAGCACTACTACAATCAGCACAACTTCTGGTTCATTTTGACCAAGACAAAGAGATCATCCTGTCATGTGACGCCTCGCCCTATGGCGTCGGGGAAGTACTCTCTCATCAGATGGAGGACGGGTCAGAGAGACCCATTGGATTCGCATCATGTACGCTGACGAGTGCTGAGAAGGGTTATTCACAGTTAGACAAGGAAGGTCTCGCCATAGTCTTTGCTGTGAAACGCTTCCATCAGTACCTCTACGGTCGTCATTTCACCATATGCACTGACCACAAACCACTGATGAGCCTTTTTAGTGAATCAAGATGCATTCCGCCCCTGGCTTCAGCAAGGTTACAGCGCTGGGCCCTGACACTGTCAGCTTACCAGTACACGATAGTGTATAGAGCGGGGAAGGACAATGCAAACGCAGACGCGCTCAGCCGTCTCCCGCTACCAGAGAGGCCTGCCACAACTGTGGTGCCTCCCGAGACAATTTTCCTAATGGAGAGATTGTCCAACTCACCTGTGAATGCCAAAGAGATCAAACAGTGGACAGACCGGGATCCTATCCTGTCCCAAGTGAAAAGATTCCTGATGCACAAAACTGAGCTGAGTGTGCAGGATGGCTGCATACTCTGGGGGCCCAGAGTGGTTGTTCCACCCCCTGTCCGTGCACAAGTCAAGGATGAGGTCCATGAGGCTCACCCGGGTGCCTCCCGGATGAAAAGTTTAGCCAGATCTTACATCTGGTGGCCTAACATGGATCAGGAGGTAGAATACAAAGTTAAATCATGTTCTGAGTGCCAGATCAACCAGAAGATGGCGCCGCCCGTGCCACTACATCTGTGGGAGTGGCCTGACCGCCCATGGTCCAGGCTGCACATAGACTTTGCAGGCCCTTTCATGGGCCACATGTTCCTTGTCATGGTGGACGCACACTCCAAGTGGCTGGAGGTGCACATCATGAGCAACATCACAGCGACCACAACCATCGAAAAGCTTCGGCAGGTGTTTGCAACCCATGGTCTGCCGGACTCTCTGGTGTCCGACAACACAACAACGTTTACCTGTGACTTGTTCCAATAATTCATGCAGAGAAACGGGATCCGCCATGTCCGCAGCGCCCCGTTTCACCCGGCCTCAAACGGCTTAGCGGAGCGGGCTGTGTAGACACTGAAAGAGGGGCTCAAAAGGATGACTGGGGGAACCATCACAACTAAGCTCTCTCAGTTCTTGTTCCAGTACCGCATCACGCCACAAACAACAACAACAGGACAGGCTCCAGCAGTGATGTTAATGGGCAGAAAGCCAAAAGCTCACCTGGATCTACTGCGTCCAAACATCAGAGCACGAGTGGAACAGAAGCAGGAGGTACAAAAAGAGAGACATGACCACCACGCGAGGGAGAGACAGTTAAAACCCTATGACACTGTCTACATCCGCAACTTCACAAGCAGCCAACGCTGGTTGCCAGGTATCATTCTGAGTCAGAGTGGTCCCGTCTCCTTTGTGGTCAAACTGACTGATGGTCGAGTCATGCGCAGACACCGGGACCACCTCCGCCTGCACTATAACAAAGACAAGACCATGTTTTCAGACAGAACAGCTGTGGGTGGTAGTATAAAAGTTGAAACCACACAGGAAACAGCATCTGAGGAACAGGGGCATTCAGTGGTTCCAGCAGAGGGTGATGGACATTCTCTCACAAACACCCAACCCGCTCCTGTGCCCTCAGACCCAGCTCCACTGGGACACGCCTTACCTGTGTCTCGTAGCACACCAGGAGTACTGCGCAGATCACAGCGTAGTCACAAGCCTCCTGAAAGTTGAGACTGAGAGACTCGTGGTGTTAGTGTTTGTTTGGCACAGCAGACCTAGTTGAAAAGACATAAGGACTGTCATATATATATATATATATATATATATATATATATATATATATATATATATATATATATATATATATATATATACTGCTCAAAAAAATAAAGGGAGCACTTAAACAACACATCCTAGATCTGAATGAAAGAAATAATCTTGTTAAATACTTTTTTCTTTACATAGTTGAATGTGCTGACAACAAAATCACACAAAAATAATCAATGGAAATCCAATTTATCAACCCATGGAGGTCTGGATTTGGAGTCACACTCAAAATTAAAGTGGAAAACCACACTACAGGCTGATCCAAATTTGATGTAATGTCCTTAAAACAAGTCAAAATGAGGCTCAGTAGTGTGTGGCCTCCACGTGCCTGTATGACCTCCCTACAACGCCTGGGCATGCTCCTGATGAGGTGGCGGATGGTCTCCTGAGGGATCTCCTCCCAGACCTGGACTAAAGCATCCGCCAACTCCTGGACAGTCTGTGGTGCAACGTGGCGTTGGTGGATGGAGCGAGACATGATGTCCCAGATGTGCTCAATTGGAATCAGGTCTGGGGAACGGGCGGGCCAGTCCATAGCATCAATGCCTTCCTCTTGCAGGAACTGCTGACACACTCCAGCCACATGAGGTCTAGCATTGTCTTGCATTAGGAGGAACCCAGGGCCAACCGCACCAGCATATGGTCTCACAAGGGGTCTGAGGATCTCATCTCGGTACCTAATGGCAGTCAGGCTACCTCTGGCGAGCACATGGAGGGCTGTGCGGGCCCCCAAAGAAATGCCACCCCACACCATGACTGACCCACCGCCAAACCGGTCATGCTGGAGGATGTTGCAGGCAGCAGAACGTTCTCCACGGCGTCTCCAGACTCTGTCACGTCTGTCACGTGCTCAGTGTGAACCTGCTTTCATCTGTGAAGAGCACAGGGCGCCAGTGGCGAATTTGCCAATCTTGGTGTTCTCTGGCAAATGCCAAACACCCTGCACGGTGTTGGGCTGTAAGCACAACCCCCACCTGTGGACGTCGGGCCCTCATACCACCCTCATGGAGTCTGTTTCTGACCGTTTGAGCAGACACATGCACATTTGTGGCCTGCTGGAGGTCATTTTGCAGGGCTCTGCCAGTGCCCCTCCTGCTCCTCCTTGCACAAAGGCGGAGGTAGCGGTCCTGCTGCTGGGTTGTTGCCCTCCTACGGCCTCCTCCACGTCTCCTGATGTACTGGCCTGTCTCCTGGTAGCGCCTCCATCCTCTGGACACTACGCTGACAGACACAGCAAACCTTCTTGCCACAGCTCGCATTGATGTGCCATCCTGGATGAGCTGCACTACCTGAGCCACTTGTGTGGGTTGTAGACTCCGTCTCATGCTACCACTAGAGTGAAAGCACCGCCAGCATTCAAAAGTGACCAAAACATCAGCCAGGAAGCATAGGAACTGAGAAGTGGTCTGTGGTCTCCACCTGCAGAACCACTCCTTTATTGGGGGTGTCTTGCTTATTGCCTATAATTTCCACCTGTTGTCTCTTCCATTTGCACAACAGCATGTGAAATTTATTGTCAATCAGTGTTGCTTCCTAAGTGGACAGTATATATATATAATTATATATATATATATAATTTTTTGTTTTTTTTATTTACATTTACAGTAACACCAGCAGAAGTTCTACAGTGTGGTGTAGTAAAGAAAAGAAAACACTGATGTGGTTTACTTGTTAACCTTATGTTTTCCTTACAGGGGGGATTTAAATTGAGCGGGGAGAAGTGTTATAGTGTGGACACTATATAAATAATTACATGGTTATTATTGGCATTGACCGTGACCTTTCCCCTTTGATGATGTCATCACCAAGAGTGAGTTCTGTGCAATGTGATTCTACCACCGGTTGAGTGAGCTATATAGTTCTGCTATATTTGTACCGTTTTAGTTATTGGGTTGAAAGTAAAGGAAAGTAATATTGAAATGCGTGTGGGCATTCCTTGTCAAATTACTACAACCACAAATGACCAGGAAGGGTTATCACCACAGGTGACCAGGAAGGGTTTGCACCACAGGTGACTAGGAAGGGATATCAGCACTGGTGACCAGGAAGGGATATCCCCACAGGTGACCAGGAAGGGATATCACCACAGGTGACCAGGAAGGGTTAGCACCACAGGTGACCAGGAAGGGTTAGCACCACAGGTGACCAGGAAGGGTTAGCACCACAGGTAACTAGGAACGGTTAGTACAGGTGACCAGGAAGGGTTATCACCACAGGTGACTAGGAACGGTTAGTACAGGTGACCAGGAAGGGTTATCACCACAAATGACCAGGAAGGGTTAGCACCACAGGTGACCAGGAAGGGTTAGCACCACAGGTGACCAGGAAGGGTTAGCACCACAGGTGACCAGGAAGGGTTAGCACATGTGACCAGGAAGGGTTAGACAAGAATTTTAATTTTCAATTCCATTAAGTGAGTGTGGAAGAGGTGAAAAAAATTATTGCTGTCAACAATGACAAGCCACCAGGGTCTGACAACTTGGATAGAAAATTACTGAGGATAATAGCGGACGATATTGCCACTCCTATTTGCCATATCTTACATTTAAGCCTACTAGAAAGTGTGTGCCCTCAGGCCTGGAGAGAAGCTAAAGTCATTCCGCTACCTAAGAATAGTAAAGCCCCCTTTACTGGCTCAAATAGCCGACCAATCAGCCTGTTACCAACCCTTAGTAAAGTTGTGTTTTACCAGATATAATGGTATTTTACAGTAAACAAATTGACAACAGACTTTCAGCATTCTTATAGGGAAGGACATTCAACAAGCCCAGTACTTACACAAATGACTGATGATTGTTTGAGAGAAATTGATGACAAAATTATTGTGGGGGCTGTCTTGTTAGACTTCAGTGCGGCTTTTGACATGATTGATCATAGTCTGCTGCTGGAAAAACGTGTGTTTTATGGCTTTACACCCCCTGCTATATTGTGGATAAAGAGTTACCTGTCTAACAGAACACAGAGGGTGTTCTTTAATGGACACCTCTCCAACATAATCCATGCAGAATCAGGAATTCTCCAGGGCAGCTGTCTAGGCCCCTTACTTTTTTCAATCTTGACTAATGACATGCCACTAGCCAACGTGTCTATGTCAGGGGATGACTCAACACTATACATGTAAGCTACTACAGCGAGTGAAATCACTGCAGTTAGTTTCAGAATGGGGGCCAAGGAATAAGTTAGCCCTAAATATTTCAAATCTAAAAGCATTGCATTTTGGACAAATACTTCACTAAACCCTAAACCTCAACTAAATCTTGTAATAAATAATGTGGAAATTGAGCAAGTTGAGGTGACTAAACTGCTTGGAGTAACCCTGGATTGTAAACTGTCATGGTCAAAACATGTTGATACAACAATAGCTAAGATGGAGAGAAGTCTGTCCATAATAAAGCGCTGCTCTGCCTTCTTAACAACATTATCAACAAGGCAGGTCCAACAGACTCTAGTTTTGTCACACCTGGACTACTGTTCAGTCGTGTGGTCAGGTGCAACAAAGAGGGACTTAGGAAAACTGCAATTGGCTCAGAACAGCACGGCTGGCCTTTGGATGTACACAGAGATCTAACATTAATAATATGGATGCCAATCTCTCCTGGCTTAAAGTGGAGGAGATATTGACTTCATCACTACTTGTTATTTGTGAGAGGTATTGACATGTTGAAAACCCTGAGCTGGCTGTTTAAATGACTAGCACACAGCTCAGACACCGCTGCATACCCCACAAGACATGCCACCAGAGGTCTCTTCACAGTCCCCAAGTCCAGAACAGACTATGGGAGGTGAACAGTACTACATAGAGCCATGACTACATGTAACTCTATTCCACATCAGGTAACTGATGCAAGCAGTAGAATCAGATTTAAAAACAGATGAAAATACACCTTATGGAACAGTGGGGACTGTGGAGCAACACAAAAATTGGCACAAACATGCACACACACACACACACAATAACATACGCACTATACACACACGTACACATGGATTTTGTGTTGTAGATATGTGGTAGTGGAGTAGGGGCCTGAGGGCACACAGTGTGTTGTGAAATCTGTTATGAATGTATTGTAGTGTTTTTAAAATTGTATCACTGCATGTTTCTAACATTTATGGTTGAGATCTAGGCTGGATTCTGGCCTGAATCACTCCCCATACACATGAGGCTATCCCTGCCCTATGTCTGTGCTCTCCTATGAGAGAGGTGGAATGTCTGCAATTTCCAGCTATAGCTTTTCCCTTATGTTCTCTATTTCCCATTTATTCTGAAATATGTAAAGGCGACAAAAAAATTGCAATCAATTGCCCCACATGACCAACAAATTATCACTCTGATTATACAGAAAGGTTTTATTTTCCACGGACACTTTTGAAATTATAAAATAACAATATTTTGTTGTATTGCATTCTAATTATATTCTATTCCAATACTATTCTATACTAACAAATAGAAAAGGTTCATAAATAATAGTCTAATAGGCGAGAAGAAAACATTTACTTCAGATCAGTTGCCAACTTAGCGACTTTGTCACTATATTTAGCGAGTATTCAGACCCCTCTAGCGACACATTTTCAAAGAAATCGACTAGCGACAAATCTAGCGACTTTTTCTGGTGTTATTGGAGACTCTGACGTGAAAGCACGTATCGTTCTTACTCTTCTCAACGAGCAGCGGGTGCTGCCGTGGGCCCCACCTCCGTCCCAAAGCACTCACAGGCAGCCCAGTCCTCACGCAGCAGTCCCTCCCAGCTGCAGTCAGAGCAGGAGATGTTCACCCCTCCGCGTCCAGACTGCAAATTAATCGCTCATGTGGGAAGCCGCCACTGGCTGATCCCGCCCTGGCTTACATTCAGGGAGGGATGTAAAATGTTCTTTGTCTAAAATAAATCACTGCATTTGACTCACACAGCCTCAGTCACTTACTCACCTTGTCCACTGTGTGTGTGCCTCTCTGTGACATAAGCTAAACATCTAGCTGGCTAGCTCATCATGTCTCAGTCTAAACTGTACACTCAAAAATACAGAAAGGAGTGAGTGGGAATCAAACCCTGAATTCAAAGGCTGGTTGAAGCCGTTTATTGGAGATGATACACGGGCATACTGCCTGTATTGTAAGGCTGATTTCTACGCCAAACTTAGTGATGTAAAAAAACACATGACAACTCAAAAACATACTCAAAAGGCAAAGCCTTATAACAGTTCCACCCAAAACAAGCTGCCATTTATGGTTTAAAAAATTGACTCTGCAAAAAAGGCTGAGGCCACCATGACATTAGCTATCGCTGAACACTGTTCCATGCTGCCATGTGATCACATTGGAGAAGCATGTAGAGCTGCTTTCTCAGACTCCACTGCTGCTACCCACTTCAAAATGCACAGGACAAAGTGCAGAGAAATGATTAATGGTGTTCTAGCACCATACTTTCTGAAAAAGTTGGTCGCAGATGTGGGTGACCAGCGTTTCAGCCTCCTCCTTGATGAGTCCATGGATGTAAGTGTTTCTAAGTACCTGGGGGTTGTGATAAGGTACTTTAGTGACACCAAGCAGACAATTGTATCAACATTTCTGGGGCTTGTTGAGTTGGAGGGAGAAGATGCCAAATCTATAGCCCGTGCTGTTGTGGCTTTCCCCGAGAAGTGTTGTCTTAAAAAAGAGAAACTCCTGGGCATAGGGACTGACAATGCTTTGGTTATGACGGGGATTAACAATGGGGTCCATAAAGTGCTGAAGGAGGAGTATGGCCTCAAATATCTGGTTGTTATTCGTTGTGTGTGCCGCTCTATGCAGCTTGCTGTAAGTCATGCTTCCAATGGCACCATCCCCCGTAGTGTAGAGTACTTGGTACGATAGACTTATATAACTGGTTTTCAGTGTCTCCACAGCGCAGGGAGGCCTACAAGGACATATATGAGACCATCAACTGTGGGGAGAAACCTTTACAGATAACCAAGGTGTGTGCCACACATTGGCTCTCCATTGAACCCGCGGTTTCACACATTTTGGACCAGTGGCAGTTGCTTAGACTGCATTTCGCAGTCACCAAGTCCAGTGAACACTGCTACATGGCTGAGGTTTTATACTCCATGTACAGTGATCCTCAAAACATATTGGATCTGACTTTTTTGAAGTCAGTGCTGGGTGAGGTACATTTGGCCATCAAGGCTTTTGAGGGAGAGCAAGTACTTGACAGCTTGGTTAGCCTGATCAAGTCTGTGAGCAGCAGGGTGCTGAATCCACTGGCAAATGTTGATGTACTCAAAGGGCCAATAGATGGATACCTCAGTCCCCAAACCGTAACCTTGGTTACCTTTTTGAGTCAAAGGCAGCTGAGCTCCACCTTGCGCCTGAGGATGAAAACAATGTCCGAAAGCGGTGTGTAGCCTTCACCATCTCCCTCACTAATGAGTTGAGGGTGAGACTGTCGGACAACATCGAAGCATTGCAGTACATGTCAGTTTTCAATGTGGAGGAAACTCTAAAGCACAATAAGAGCCCTGGAGAAATATAAAAAAATAGCCAAGCTCATTGGCTACTCCCCTGCAGAGATAGACAAGATTGTCCAGCAATGGCGTGCCATCCATCTTAGTAAATGGAATGAGACAAAAAAACACACTGGGCTTCTGGAGTGAGATTTGGAAGTTCAGGGACGCAGCTGATATCAACCCGTTTCGAGAACTTGCCATGGCTGCTGTGTCTGTGTTGTCCTTGCCACACTCGAATGCTGAAGTCGAGAGAGTATTCATCCAGATGAGCGTGGTAAAAAGCAAATTTAGAAAACGGATGTCCTTGCAGACCCTGAACTCCATCCTGTACATTCGATATGGACTGAAGCTGTCTGGTGAGGCTTGCTATGAGCACCAGCTGCCTGATAATGTTTTGCAGCTTTTTGGCACATCAGCTGCTTACTCATTTAAGTCAGCTCCCTCAGTTGCTGAACCTGCCATAGAGAGCCTTGACCAAAATGACGATGACCCACTCTTTCTGTGAGACAGCACAGCCTGTGTGTGTGTGGAGGGGGGTCTGGAGAAAAAAAAACTATTAACCTGAATTAGGGCCAGACTAGTTACCATCATTTTCTCACATTGCCATTGACAGTTTTTTCTATTGTCTCTTTTTGGTCCATTTAGATTGTAAATGTAGACTGTGTACAAAAAAAAATTTATGGTTAAAAATGTTTATGTTTTACAGTGACTTGTTGTAGGCTCCTAAGTGGACCATAAGGTTAAAAACCAAACCAAATTAAGAAAACTAAACTAAAAAATTAAATAAAAACTAGGTAACACCTCCAGAGTGTCTCTTTTGGGTCACTTTTGTAGGTCCCAAGCCCGGATAGAGGAGGAGGGTTGGAATTGTGACATAAAAAAAAAAAAAAGAATCGACAGAAGAAAGTTCATTTGTAGTTCTAAACATATTTAGGGTGTTTTTTTAACTCACTTTTTTGTCTCTCCCACGACATTATTCCTCTCTCCTACAGCGTCCATCACAATTACATGGACAATTATACAAATTAGATGATTTAGCGACTTTTAGGACAGACAATAGCTACTTTCCTTACTGAGAGGAGTTGGCAACACTGCTTCAGATAGATACCAGTTGGGAAATAGGAGTGTATTTCTAGGTTTGTCCAGCAGATAGAGACACACCCTAATAAACACAAAAGGTTGGAAGAACGATGTGGCAGACCAGGCAAATTGAAAGTGAGCAATAATGAATCATCACAGACAGAAGAAGCTTGCTAACATTAGTCCTTATTCATTATTCTATTAGCTGACAACCGTTCATTGAAAAGCTCAGTTAAGAGTTGCATGATTCAGATATATCCATCATCATAACTCCTCTCTCAGCTGAATTAATTGATAGAGATAACAATCAATAATTATAACGTTAGCAAGCTACATTTCACTTTTTTTGGTTGAAGATGGCTGATGCAGATTTCGGTTTCGCATCTGTGAACGGAGTGTTGCCTGTCGATGTGGACCCTGCAGCAGCTTTCTTAGCCCAGCAAGAGAGCGAAATAGCGGTGATAGAGAATAACGACGACGGCGGCGGAGGACCGGGAGCTTTGGAAGGATCCGTTGAACAACCACCGGCAGCGGATTCACCTGCTACTGGAGAATACGGTAAGTTGCTAGCTATGCTAAGTTAGCATGTTAACTACAACTAACTCCTAACTAGAAGTACATAAATTAAGACAAAAAAAAAGTAACTTTTATTAGTACCATAGCTAGGTAGTTAATTATTACCAGACAACTTAGTTAGTTAGTTAGCTAGCTAAGTTAGCCTGGCTTTTAGTTAGCAAACAAGCTAACGTTAGCAAACAAGCTAACGTTAGCTAGTTAGTTGATTGACAGCTGTCAGTGTAAACAGTAAGGTTAGTTCGAGCAGCAGCAACACACCACACCCCTGAGTTGAATAATGACTCAAGTTTGTCCGATAAACTTAGTTTTGGATGTGATTGTGTAAAATGTATTGAAGTTAATCCTCAGGCTAAATTAGACTAGCCAATATAGGTGCTAGTTTACGTTACTACCCAAGCAGGTGTTTCTGCATTCTTGTCGCTTATCTATCCACCCCTCGAAAGCAAATGATGACTAGCAAGGTCAGAATAATGTAAAGCATGTCATATGTTTGTTTAAAGCCGTTTCTTTGTTTCGTCTGCCAGATGCTGGGTTTGCAGAGGCATCAGCAGCCACGGTAAACGGAGACATGTTTGAACTGGTAAGACAATAACACTCCTAATGGGAATTCACATTCATATAAAATAAAATGTTCTTGGATATGTTTTATTGTAGGTTAGTTTTGTAAGTGAGGCTGTACTTATAGCAGATGAGAACATACCTGAAATAGATACCTCTTTGTCAATGGTAAGTGAATTGTTAACATGTAAATCTGCCCATATCCGATATGTCTATGTCCTGGGAATTGTTTTTGTTTCTTACAACATCATGCTAATCATATTAGCCTACGTTAGCTCAACTGTCCCGAGGAACGGGACACCGATCCTGTAACTTACAGGTTAAAATTCCAATTCCTCCACATTTCAATTACTTAAAAATCTCAAACCAACTATACATTGTAGAAATTAATATACAGATATTGAAAGCATTTAATGAGAAATAAAAAGGTGTGCAACATGAAAATATGGTCTCATTTACACTAATTTATAAACGGTCCCTAACTAGCCCCAGAGATAGGCAATCCAAAGTTAAACCTATTTTGCCACGATTGCACACCAGTTGGCTGAAGCTAATTGGTGAAAGAATTTGGCTAACTCTTCCCTCCTGCGAACACACACAAGACACTTTTGAATTGTCATGGCTCCTGGTATTTCTTAATGAGCCAAATCTAAACGAGTCCAAATCAGGAAGTTCAGCAGCATTTCTGCATTTGCTCCTCAGTGTCCAGCTGTTACTATTGAATCACCTGGTGGTCCTCATGCCTTATTAGTGCTGAGCAATTGGTGCTTCTTGAGGTCAGTTTCAGTTAGATTATTAAAAAATAATAATAATAATCACGGATTTCAGTTTTTATTTATTATTTGTAGACATTAAATGCATTATGTGGGATGAATGCTGTAACAACACAGAATAAAACAATGAATAATAGTCCCAAGATTGTAGTGACTGTCAATTACTGCTTATCACTTATTAACCATCATTTATTAATTTTACTTTATAAAATATTCGTTTTATTTGATTCCTTTGTTTCATTCCAAGGCCTCATCTCTATATAGCTGCTGTCTGACATAAATCATTATTTTAGTAGATATTCAAAGTAAATAAGACCTACTATTATGACTGCTGAATGCCAACTATCAATCCCTTAGATCATGTATTTTCAGGCTCGCGAAGCAATTGCTTTTTATCCCTCTCGATCGCTCGTTCTCTTTTTATCTCCATGTCTGCTCCGCACAGACCGGACAAGTTTAAGCGGGCGCACAATGGATTTATGGTCATTGTAGTTAATTACCATGTTTTCTGCGCTAAACTATGTAGAATATCGGCCTGTTGGAAACTATATAATTGGCATTAGATCAGAATTGGGCTGCTTGTGTAAACGCAGCCTATGACTGGTGGTCCTTATGTCTCATGCCTGGACCTGGTTCTTCTCCCCCCAGGAGTCCAACGGTCCATCGGACAGCTATGCGGCCATCGCCCAGGTGGACTCTCTGAGAGCAGAGCCTGAGAGCCTGCGTAAGTGGAGGGAGGAGCAGAAGGCACGGCTGGAGCAACTAGGTAAGTAAACAGCAGAGACTATAGTGTGCCCCAAATGGCACCCTAGTCCCTATATAGTGCACTACTTTTAACCAGGGTCCATAGGGCTCTGGTCAAAAGTAGTGCACTATGTAGGGAATAGGTTACCAGTTTGGACAGAGAGCTACTTCAGAGTTACCTATAACTACGATACATACAGTCTCTACCACTACGATACATGCAGTATTATGTCCACTCATTGTCCACATTGACACCTAAATGTCACATTTTCCCCTACCAGCTAAAAAGCGAAATAAAGACCTGAGGGGGGGGGGGGGGGGGTGAAGTTGATTAGTCTGTCTATTTCTGTGTGTGAACCACCCTTCATTTGGGTTCCACTCAGTGTCATGTCCTGTATGGTATGCTGGAGTTGGGCTTGTTCTTGCTGTATTGACTCTATAGTTGATCTCCTGAGAAAAGAGCACCATCCTCTGTAGCTCATACAATGCATTGTGGACTAAAACGTTTCATCCTGGGTAGTATTCATTAGTGCACACCGTAGCAAAACGTTTTTGCAACGGAAAACAAGCTATTATTATTATTGGACAAATTCAGGTAGTCCTCCCCATTTCCACCTGTTTGCTTCCACTTCGTTCCTACTGAATAGGACCCTGGTACTGTGCCTTGTTCTGTTGATTGTGTATTGATCATACCATCACCCTGTGTGTAATGTGAACCCTGAAGACTCTGCGTCCAAGGCTGCAGAGGCTGAGTGGAAAGAGAAGGCCAAGAAAGAGCTGGAGGACTGGCATGTGCACCAGATTGAACAGATGGAGAAGAACAAGTCCAACAACAGGTTAGTTCCTACCTAGCTCTGTTTAGTTCCTACATGGTTCCCTCAAAACTACAGGGATGCAAACTAGTCACCTTTTGAATCCGAAGTAGGTGACCTACTTCCTAGGCTCAGCCAATCATTTGACATAATAGAATGCAGCACACGACTGAAGAGAGAAGAGACGACCAACTTACTAGTTACAGCATCAGCCTGCGCTCTGAAAGACAGTTGGCCAGTTAACTTACAGCAGCGCGTCCCCTGAACGATAACGAAGAGGTACTGTAGGTGAGAGGCCTGACCACGGAGACCGGGGTGAGAAGGTGATGAAGCAGTACTTCATGAGCTGTAACCGCAAAAAAACTGAAAAACAACTGGCATTTGGAAAGTTTGAGGTGAAGGAGACGGTGTGGTGGAACAAGTATTGTTAGCATTGTGAAGTATCTTGCTAGCTGGATCGAATTCTCCGTTAGCTAGCCAGAGAAATGTTGAGCAACATTAGCCAACTTAACTGATCAAATTATTGAGTTTATGGTGTGAAAATTAGCTGGCTCATAAAGTCAGACAGCTAACGTTACAACATCAGATGAGCTAACGTTAGTAACCTGACCAATTTGCTATAGTATTAACTGGTATACGACTCCTTGCCGTTCGTCAAGTTATAACGCGTTAGTTGCTTCCTGAACCCTGGCAATCTGTGTGAAATGTTAACTAGCAAACGAACTAACTACTATCTGTGAACTAATATTTCCCCTCTAAAGTATGTGGTTAATTTTCAGAATGAGAGAATTAGTTGAAAATGAGGTGTTGCTTGTGGAGGTGGATTCAGGGATCAAGTGTAGCTGGAGCTGGGTCTGGCTTAAGATGGATTCCACTATAGAGGTGAAAGGAACACCACACACTTTCCCTCTTTCTCACCTTTTCAATAAAAAGGGCTATGCCAGGTGTACTCTGCCTGAAACAGATCAATTATGCCAACAATAGGTATCATGCTCTGCTGGAACATAGAAGAGATGTCCACAGGCAGAAAGTGTACAATGTAATAACCTGCAGTGTAGCCCAAAGATATTGTTTTAGTTGTGTTGAATTTGACAGTGTAACACGTGTGAGTGAGGGGGGATTATTACATGTTTTACTCAGTGAATGTTATTTTTGCACACATGTAGCCTTGTGCACTTGATCAATGTCTACTATAGTGGCCACTATAATAGAACAACAATAGAATCCCTGTTTTGTTTCATTCTATTTCTACTTAAAGATGTTTTTTTCTCTCCAAGCGTTCTGTTATAAAGGCTGTCGTGGTGACGAGCGTTCTGTTATAAAGGCTGTCGTGGTGACGAGCGTTCTGTTATAAAGGCTGTCGTGGTAACGAGCGTTCTGTTATAAAGGCTGTCGTGGTAACGAGCGTTCTGTTATAAAGGCTGTCGTGGTAACGAGCGTTCTGTTATAAAGGCTGTCGTGGTGACGAGCGTCCTGTTATAAAGGCTGTCGTGGTGACGAGCGTCCTGTTATAAAGGCTGTCGTGGTGACGAGCGTCCTGTTATAAAGGCTGTCGTGACGACGAGCGTCCTGTTATAAAGGCTGTCGTGGTGACGAGCGTCCTGTTATAAAGGCTGTCGTGGTGACGAGCGTCCTGTTATATGTAATTTGCAGTAAAGTCTAGGCAACAAATAACATTAGATTGCTTTCGTTACATTTTTTAGCTGTGAGTTCGGTTCACATGAACCACTTTTTATTTTACACACAGAGACTGATCATGTAGATTACATTATTTGTTGTTTAATTAGTTAAAACCAGTATTCCCACCTAGCAGGGATGTATTGCATGTTTCAGTGTCACCTTTTTGGGCTGTCACCAGTTTGCATCCCTGAAACTAACATAACAGGAAATACAAGTTCAGACAAAGAATTAAGAGCTATGAGAATTAAGAGCAATGATGTGATCAGAATGTGTGTTTCTGTGGTTATTTCCTTGAGATCAGATCAGGAAATAGGATCTCTTAGCTTAAGCTTAAAGAATTTCGATAGACTGTCACAGAAAGTTGACTTTATTCATGTACCTAAAATATGTATTATAATAATAACGTGGACAGGATTTCCTGGTAAATAGCTTAAACAGAGTGGAAACTGTAACAGCTGAGCTAACCTCGATGCCCCCATGGTTCCAATGTTTTGTTGGCCTGCTTTTTGGAGCAGATAGATATTGCTCATTATTCAGGATTGGTAAGAAATACAGAGATCAGTTTCTATGCCTGAAGGATCAGTTGTTTGTGTACTATATCTATGTCACCAAGCAGAACTGTCCTAAACTAAGGAAGTAACGAAATGACACGTAACTTCTCATTGCGTTTAACTATTAACTGATGTTTAACTAACTATTAATGACCTATTTTAATGCCCTCTATAATCCTACACTTCAATTACTACCAAAGTATTTCTCTCCCGGTCGCTTTTCTTTCTCTCTGTCGTAAACATATTTTATTCTCTGGGGTCTTTGCTTTTCTGTACTAAAACCAACCTTCTCTCATGCTTCCCAACAGACGTTGTCTAAGTCTGGCAAGTTAGCAGCTTGTCACTACAGCTCTGTTTCTCAATGTAATGTCCCTGTGAGAGTGCGTGAAGTGCGTGAAGTGAGTGAGTAAAAAACCAACAACCCGGTTCTCTATATAGTGTACCACTCCAAGGCCTATAGGGCTCTGTTCAAAAGTAGTGCACTAAATAGGGCATAGGGGGGCATTTGGGATATACCCTGAGGCTAGAAATGTCCATTGACCTATAAATGTCAGGTTGCAGTATATCTGGCCATTGTCTAGTCTAAACTGCTGACTACTGTGGACTATGATGGTTGAGACAATGTTGCATTGTCCTATACACTGACTGTACATAACATTAGGAATGCCTATGTTGACTCCAATGCTTCCTTCAGTTGTGTCAAGTTGGCTGGTAGTGGATCTCTACTCTGAATAGCTTGTTCCATCTCATGCCACAGATACTCAATTGGACTGGGCACTGGGGATTGGGGATTGGGAACTGGGGACTGGGCAGGCCACTGCAATAAGCTGGAGTAACTCGTGTTTGTGGAACCATTCCTGGACAATCCTTGCCTTTTGGCATAGGGTATTATCCTGCTGTAAAAATACACTGTTGCCATGGAGGGATGTACCTGATTGGGTATTATCCTGCTGTAAAAATACACTGTTGCCATGGAGGGATGTACCTGATTGGGTATTATCCTGCTGTAAAAATACACTGTTGCCATGGAGGGATGTACCTGATTGGGTATTATCATGCTGTAAAAATACACTGTTGCCATGGAGGGATGTACCTGATTGGGTATTATCCTGCTGTAAAAATACACTGTTGCCATGGAGGGATGTACCTGATTGGGTATTATCCTGCTGTAAAAATACACTGTTGCCATGGAGGGATGTACCTGATTGGGTATTATCCTGCTGTAAAAATACACTGTTGCCATGGAGGGATGTACCTGATTGGGTATTATCCTGCTGTAAAAATACACTGTTGCCATGGAGGGATGTACCTGATTGGGTATTATCCTGCTGTAAAAATACACTGTTGCCATGGAGGGATGTACCTGATTGGGTATTATCCTGCTGAAAACATACACTGTTGCCATGGAGGGATGTACCTGATTGGGTATTATCCTGCTGAAAACATACACTGTTGCCATGGAGGGATGTACCTGATTGGGTATTATCCTGCTGTAAACATACACTGTTGCCATGGAGGGATGTACCTGATTGGGTATTATCCTGCTGAAAACATACACTGTTGCCATGGAGGGATGTACCTGATTGGGTATTATCCAGCTGAAAACATACACTGTTGCCATGGAGGGATGTACCTGATTGGGTATTATCCTGCTGAAAACATACACTGTTGCCATGGAGGGATGTACCTGATTGGGTATTATCCTGCTGTAAACATACACTGTTGCCATGGAGGGATGTACCTGATTGGGTATTATCCTGCTGAAAACATACACTGTTGCCATGGAGGGATGTACCTGATTGGGTATTATCCAGCTGAAAACATACACTGTTGCCATGGAGGGATGTACCTGATTGGGTATTATCCTGCTGAAAACATACACTGTTGCCATGGAGGGATGTACCTGATTGGGTATTATCCAGCTGAAAACATACACTGTTGCCATGGAGGGATGTACCTGATTGGGTATTATCCAGCTGAAAACATACACTGTTGCCATGGAGGGATGTACCTGATTGGTATTGATGTTCAGATATCTTATGGTATTAAAAACGTTGCTCCACTTTGATCAAAGGGGCCCAATGTGTGTCATGAAAACACACCATCACACCACCTACCTGTAACGTTGACATGAGGCATGATGGATTCATGTACTCGTGGTTTCCTCCATATCCTAGTCTTCCAATCAGCGTGAAACAGCAGGAACCAGGATTCATCAGACCAGGCAATGTTTGTTTTTTTCTCCAATTTTCCAGTGTTTTCGTTCCTACTGCAACTGCTGTGTCTTGGTTTTGTTGTTGCTGAAAGACGTGGAACCCTGTAAGGTCGTCAGCTGCCATACCCGTTAGTTTCAAAGTACAACCAGTTCTACATTCGTTTTATGTATCTGTCAAGTTGACTAACTGTAGCCTGTCTGTTGCTCTGCATAACTCGTGTCAGCCTCCCTTTGTCCTCTTTCATCAATGACCCGTTTTCTTCCACTGGCCTGTCGTTGGCTGGATGTCCTTTTGGGTGGTGGACCATTCTTGATACACATGGGAAACTGTTGAGCGTGTGGGGAAAAACCCAGCAGCGTTGTAGTTTTTGACTCAAAACGGTGCGCCTGTCACCTACTACCATACCCTGTTCAAAGGCACTTAAATATTTTGTCTGGCCCGTTCACCCTCTGAATAGCACACATACACAATCCATGTCTTAAAGCTTAAAAAATCCTTCAATAACCCGTCTCTTCCCCTTCATCTACACTAATTTAAGTGGATTAAACAAGTGACATCAAAAAGTGATCATAGCTTTCACCTGGATTCACCTGGTCAGTCTACAATGTCGTGTTCATCTGATGGAATTCTCTCTCCCCCCCCCCCCCCCCCCCCCTGTTGAAGCTTGTTAGTTCTCTGGCCTTCTGTCACTGTGGCTTCCTGTCCTACCAACTCTTAACTCTGCATGTTGTGTGACACTGACTCATCTCTCTCTCTCTTTTTTTTCCTGCTGTTTTTTGCTCTGAACACCTAGGCTCGCTGATGAGACTTTCTACAAACACCCCAGCTCTCAAGTGATAAACTTTGTGTAGGTTTTAGAACTCTTCTGCTTTTGGTATAGGTATTGTTTTGGCATTCTACCCTTTTTTTAAAGTTTGTTACCTGTAGTTAAAGGCGTTTGCATGTCCTAACTGTGAAACAAACACATTAGTTAAGCTCCATTTTGGGTCCCGGAGGGACTGTATTTGACTTATGTCCATAAATGACAACAACAGTGTTCATTGTCTTTCATCCTTATAATTTCAGTTGTGATCATTTGCCAGAAATGCATGTAGCCTATTTTCAATACTGTGTGTAAGTTTTAGTCAAATGTGACTAAATATGACCCACTGTGAGTCTGTGACCTGGAAGTGATTGAGGGGCTAGGAGTCTGTGACGTGGAAGTGATTGAGTGTTTTGAAAAGTGAAGTGTTTTGGCAGCATGGCATGTCAGTGGTACTAATCTCTATGGGGCGGTTTTCCTGACACAGATTAATAAAATGTTATTTCAAAGGAGATGCTTATTAGTCCAGAACCAGGCTTAATCTGTGTCTGGGAAGCCGTCCCTCAAACACCTTGTCCAACACCTCATCCGTATCTCCCTTCCTTCTCTCCTCCAGAGCATCTGAAGAGGCCTTCCTGTCTGAGGCTGACAGTGACAGCCCAGGGACGGAGTGGGAGAGAGTGGCCTGTCTCTGTGACTTCAACCCCAAGACCAACAAGACAGCCAAGGACGTGTCCCGGATGCGCTCGGTCCTCATAGCCCTCAAACAGACACCTCTGGTGCGTTAGTACGGCCAATAGAATGGAGGGGTGGTGATGTTTCCATTTTTTTTAAACGCCTGCTCTTGAGTTATGAACCCTGGTTTGCGTTAAGGCAGAATGTTCTAGGCTCTTTTCATATCTACTCTTGGTTCAGGGTTCTTTATATGTCCAGACCCTCCTGTTTTCTGTCATGTCTCTAACATGTGGAGGAAAGGTATTGTCTCTCCCGCCATCTTTCCTTATTCCGATATAATGTATCCAGTGGATATAATATACCTCACTTAACATGAATGACTGACTGCTCTGTCCTTTTAACTTCCCACAACAATGCTTCTATTTGACCACTACATTACTGACGTTAAGAAAATATTGTTACTGTAAATTCTTTATTAAACTCCTTCCCTCTCATAAAGGGAAGGGGCATTGGTTCAAACCTCTATCTTTCAAGCATGATTCCTCTCCCAGTATTTAGGGTGTGAAGTATTCTTTTATCAAATAACAGATTAGGTTAAACTCCACTATAATTTGTATTTGATTTAATGTGTAGGTGGAATATAGCCAGTCCTGTTCAGGTACTACATTAGGAATAGGATCTAAACCACTTATGCCAGTTTTTTGAATTAAGAATTGATTCACGGACCTATTCATTTACTGTTGTATAATATTCCTAATTGATTATTTAACGGTAGCTACTGTAATTTCCGGACTATTGAGCGCACCCACTGAATTTAAAAAAAGATATATATTTTGAACATAAATAAGCCGCACATGTCTATAAGCCGCAGGTGCCTACCGGTACATTGAAACAAATGAACTTTACACAGACTTTAACGAAACACGGCTTGTAAAGACTATTTATTTTTGTTAACGAAACACGGCTTGTAAAATAATAATAATTTGCAGTAAACAGTAGCCTACCAAGAAAGTCATTGGTCACTATTTTCCTCCTCCTGTGCACTGAAACCACTGAAGTCATCTCCTTCGGTGTCAGAGTTGAATAGCCTCAGAATTGCTTCATCCGATATTGGATCGTTTTCATTATCACTCTCGTCACTTTCATCCGGAGGCAAATCCCCCGCTGAGCCCTCTTCAACACGCAGCAGTCCAGCCTTTCGAAACCCGTTGATGATAGTGGATTTTTTGACAATGCTCCACGCTGTCAGGACCCACAA
Source organism: Salmo trutta (assembly GCF_901001165.1). Lineage (NCBI taxonomy): Eukaryota > Metazoa > Chordata > Actinopteri > Salmoniformes > Salmonidae > Salmo > Salmo trutta. Next base: position 39,821,048 of record NC_042969.1, on the reverse strand, counting down.
ATTTGAAAGCGGGAAAAATCCATATATTAGCCGCGTCATTGTTTAAGCCGCGAGGTTCAAAGCGTGGGGAAAAGTTGCGGTTTATAGACCGGAATTTACGGTAGTAATTTGTCCTGAAATTTTAGATGCGATGAGCATGTGGCCTTTGAACTCCTGTCACTGTTTGTACTTTTCGCAAGATTAATTTCCTTCCCAAGCTTGACTATTTATAGCCTGGTTTCTGATCTGTTTTGTGCGGTCTTGCCAAACAGGACAATGACCCTTTTTCTACATGTGGTCTAGGCGATGGCCATAGAAGTTGACAGCACAAACAGACCTGAGACCAGGCAACGTAGTCTGTTCCAACATAAAGTAGTGTCTTCACATCTAAAGAATCCTATCATTCTGAGGTTGATCCTCGGTAAGCATCAGAAGAATTCACATAATAGGGGGCTTGTTATGTCATGGTTTTTAGGCCGAGGCTGCGGCTCCTTGGGTAACACCCCCCCCAAGAGATTGATTTGATTTTATGTTATTAAATCAGCACCATTCACCAGAGTAGCCTGGATGTATAGAAACCCCACATGTGCAGAATCTTCGAGACGTTTAGCCCCCGGGAAGAAAGCTCCAGTAAAAGTGGGATCCATAGCCACTCTGTTCAGAGTCCTATCATGGCCATATTAAACGACATGAATGAACACTAGTCTAATGTTGAGTCATATTTTCAAACACCCCCCCCTTTCATTTTCAGCTGCATTTCCTGTGAATCTGTGATCAAGTGTTATCTATTAGGATGGCATCATCCAGCCTCACACAGATGAGAATGTTACATGGGAACTGGAAAACTCTTCATCAAGCAAAGGGTTTGTGTGAGCATTAAATAAGACTGTACTATACACAGGGGCTATTTGGGAAGACTGGAGACCATAGGCTTACTGGTAAAATGTACTAGGAAAGCCCTGGGCTGTACCTCTTCCTCTCTTACCAGAGCCTACAGTGACAGATTATCTTAACCAGTCTATAGAACACCCCTTACTCGCTATATTGGTCCTAAGCACTAGCGGTTCTGGGGGGGCCAGTGCCCCTGTGACAATTTTGGACCCCCTTGTGGCCCTCCCTAAATGTGGAGTATGAAATAATTTTTACATAACTCATTTTTGCTATCGTTCTTTTTTTTTTTACATCCGTTATTAGACAGCGGAACACTAATGATTATGAACATGGTCTTTTGCCTGCTAATGCCTGCAATGCAGTGAAGAAAACGATATGACAACAACGTCTAATGTAACTGGCCCCTCTTAACAGTACAACTGGCCCCAGCTTGCCCCCCCCCCCCAGTTGAAATGGTCTAGAGCTGCCAATGGTCCTAAGAGCCAAAGTATTACAGCACACAAACTATGAAGTTTTACATTTTTATTAAAGGGACAGGCCTCTGTGTTTTACTTGATATGGTTAATACATGGCAAATGGAACTGACAATACATGGTGCTAAAAAGGTGGTTCTGAATCTTGTAATAATTCTCTATTACAGAAGGTGGATCTAACAGATAAGCAAGTGGTAGTGGGTTGGCTGTGTGTTTACATATGTGAATGGCTGCATTGCACTTTATACAGTTACACAATTATGTTTTAAACTCAAGGCAGTCTGTGCCGTGCTTGCTTTGCCATCTGCAGGACAGGGTGTACATTTCATTTCACTGGATCAGCCCAAAAGCACAGTTAAGGAAGTCCAGAAAAAGGAGAGAGAGAAAAAAATAAACAGTTTGTTGGCCCTTTTTTAAATATCTGCTCTGTTAGTCTTTCTACATATTCAAACAACATTTCATTCCCACCACGGTTCTCTCCGAGAACATGACTGGCATGAGGTTCCAAAAGGCCTGGGTCGTATTCACTAGCCACCGAACGCTAGAAAACAGTCTGAAACAAGGAGGGACTACCTGAACTTGTCTAATAACAAACCTTGTTTTTAGTTATTTACCGTTGCAAAAAAAAAAAAAAAGGTTTTGGAGTAAATGAATACAACCCTGATGCTGCTCAGTCTTTCTTCAGGGCTGTGGTGAACACGCCGAAGATAATAGCGACTACAGTGAAGCCTTGTGCGAAGATGCGTCCTCTCATCAGGAGCTGGGACTGTCGGGTTTTGCCTTGTTTGAAGGCTCGGAGACCGTACATCAATGCTCCAGCTGTACCGAGACAACCTGGAGAGAGAGGAGAAACAATGAGCTTTTTCCATAAACAGTCTGAAAATAGCTGATGTGAAAGGAGGTGTATTCAGTAACTTCCATTTAGTTTCACAGTGGTCTCAATGCTTGTCTGTTTTGGTTTGGAAGACTGAAGGGGAGGGAGGGTCTAAAGGTGTACAATCCATTGTACTGTAAAAGAACAAGCAACCTGACTGAGTAAATCTTAAGATATTTTAGGCCTGATTGTGTATGCAATTCATCCTGTAACCACAGGGGAAAGAAGAGCCACAGAGAGCACGCCCAATGTGTTGTAGTGTCCGATGTTATATTCACATAAACGTCCAATAGATACTGACAGTTACTGACCTGTGTAGTCTACCACCCAGTGTATGACCCATTGATTGCAGTAGTTTACCATTCATAATACATGTGTTGTTTTATGAAACTCCTTGGCAAGGGCATTATGGACCCTGTATTGTTTCATAACGGGGCTTGGAACACGGCTATGTTCCAATCAAATAATCAATGAAATAATCAATCAATAATCAATGTGGACGCCTTTTAGTGTACCTTATGGGGTCCACAAGGACACACTGCATGACGCATCTAGCTGGCTGTAAAGTTACTAAATTAGCGGTTAAATTGATTGTATGCTATTCCCCTTGCTAGCTATCAAACGAGTTAACATAGTTAGCTAACTAGCTCCAACAGCTAGTCTCTTGGTCGTAAGTGAATGACCAAATAACAGTCTTATTCAATGCATGAATCATCTAACTTAGTAACAGTATGTATTGAAGCCAACTAGGTGGTACAGCTGTAGAGTTACAGTAGCCCCCCTTATGTAACTGACCTATAGGGACGAACGGGTTCTCCTTCGACTTCCTCATAAACTTCTCCTGAAAAGTCTCTTCTCTGGGTCGCGATAGAGGTGTAAATCCGTCTATAACCGGGGGCTTGGATATGTCGAGCATCGGTAAATGGGTGGTTGACGCCGACTGTTCAGGAACAACCGGGGTAGTGGCAGCTGCCATGTCTGCGGAGTGTCTGTTCACCGAGCTCCGGTTCCTACAGAGGGAGGCAGTGTTGCCAACTCCTCTCAGTAAGGAAAGTAGCTATTGTCTGTCCTAAAAGTCGCTGAATCATCTCATTTGTATAATTGTCCATGTAATTGTGATGGACGCTGTAGGAGAGAGGAATAATGTCGTGGGAGAGACAAAAAGTGAGTTAAAAAACCCTAAATATGTTTAGAACTACAAATGAGCAAGCTGCAGAGAGTGGCACACACCAAAGGACGTATTTCCACTGGTCTAATGTCTATTCCTCGTGTTTCTTGGCCCAAGCAAGTCTCTTCTTATTATTGGTGTCCTTTAGTAGTGGGTTTCTTTGCAGTAATTCAACCGTGAAGGCCTGATTCACACAGTCTCCTGAACAGTTGATGTTGAGATGCATTTATTTGGGCTGTAATGTCTGAGGCTGGTATCTCTAATGAACTTATCCTCTGCAGCAGAGGTAACCTCTGGGTCTCCTTTTCTATGGCGGGTCTATTGTTATTTGAGCGATATACATGGACAGATCATGTCATAAATGTTGAAACAAAGTGTAAAGAAGGTGGTGAATCTTATGCGCTCGGTCTCTGGTTATGAATGGGGTTACGAATGGGGTGCTGACAGACAATCGTTGATGGCTATTCATAGAGCTCTCTGATCAGGACGACGATTGATTTACGATGTATAGTTTGTGGAACAGCAGCGAAGACTTGGCTTCAGAAGCTGGACAGAATCCAGTATCTAGATTTAAGAATATGTATTGGTGCATTTAAATCGCCATCCGTACGTGCCTTACTAGTGGAGGCAGGTGAGATGCCTTTGGATATACGGCATATAAAATAGTCATTAGCTTCATTAGGTTGAAAGGCTGTGAGGTTGACCATCCTGCTACTGTTCTAGATTTTTTAATTTTTTTATTTCACCTTTATTTAACCAGGTAGGCTAGTTGAGAACAAGTTCTCATTTAAAACTGCGACCTGGCCAAGATAAAGCAAAGCAGTTCGACACATACAACACAGAGTTACACATGGAATAAACAAACATACAGTCAATAATACAGTAGATGACTGTTGGGAATATACTAATAGACAAGGCAGTGGTTTTGGTTAGACAGTTGGAAAGCTTGCTGATGAGAGTCGTTTGAGGGAGTTGGAGGTTGGCCCTTCTGTGGTGATAGGGGATGTTCCTCCATGGTTACTCCCAGATCCTGTTATTGATCTAACCTTGGTAGAGAAAAGCAAAGCATACTCAGTTGAACTGTTGCCGATAATAGTTGCCCTCCAGTGGGTGGAGGACGTATGTAACAGTATTGCTTTTGTCTCTCTCCTCGCTCGTACCAGGGACTCTCTGCACACATAGACAACAGCCACCCTCGAAGCATCGTTACCCATCACTCCACAAAAGCCGGGGCCTTTGCAGAGCAAGGGGAACAACTACTTCAAGGTCTCAAAGCGAGTGATGTCACCGATTGAAACGCTATTAGCGCGCACCCCGCTAACTAGCTAGCCATTTCACACCGGTTACACGTACAACCTGTTAGAATGATATTATGCTCATAATTCTCTGTCTGTATTGAATAGTTTATCATCTGGTAAATCTAATAGGAGTGACCTACTATTGGAAGTTATTATGGAGAATTGAGAGACCTGGGTGTAGTAGTGAGATTCTGCTGGGCCCCAGCACATTCGGGTGTGGAAGGGAATGAAATTATAGACCAGTTAGCTAAAAGAGCTTTGAAACAAGACATCATTTATAAGAATGTTCCACTGGGTGGAGGTGAGGCCAAATGTAAGATCAGAGCCATTTTGATAGATGTGTGGCAGAAGAGATGGGACACTGAGCCCAAGGGCCGGCATTTATACGCCCTCCAAAGAAGGTCGGTGGACAAAAATTCAAAGGTCAGATTAGAAAAGACGAAGTGGTGTTTGCTCGATTGCGCTTAGGACATTGTACATTGAACTCGTCATTACATCTGGTTGGCAAGCATGTGAATGGTTATGTCTGGAGTGTATGGTCGATTTAACGGTTGGAGCGTGTGTCGTTATATTGTTTGTAAGTATGTTGAAGAGAGGGACAGATTGAGGTTGGAGGGGTTTGGAAGGCATTTGGGGGGATGAGGAAGGAAAGGTCTATTAGAAGTTAGTAGGGCTCTTTTTTTTCTTTCTCAGACGTACTTAGTTAGGTAGGAGGATTTAGAAATGTTGTAAACCGTGATTGACCACACACTCCAGCACAGTAGGTGGCGCCATGCACCTTTAACGTTGGTTTGCGGACCGCCATTATATCACAGAGGAAGAAGAAGAACGAATCGTTCACAAACTGCAAGTAACTATTGGCGAGGTAAGATGGCGGCGCCAGAGGAGCAGGAATTATCTCAGGCGCAGACTGAAAAACTCCTTCAATTTCAGGTAGTCAACCTTATTCGGCTTACATTAATATGGAGTTATATAAAAACTACTGTATGTTTAGATATATGATGGAAATTGTTTAAAATAAATCACGTATGGGTGTAAAAACTGCTTTTTTAACAATATAATTTTGATACCCCCTTAGCGCCTCGGTTAACTAACTAACAGCCAGCTACCGTTAACGTTATCTAACAACAAACCAATTATTTCCTCTACAAACTATTGTCATGAATTGCTTGTCCGTTCCCGACAACCCCCCCCTTCAAAAGAAACACATCAGCAAATTTCAATCAGTGTATGGTGAATTAGGAAAATACATTTTGAACTTTAGTTCAATCTTGCAGGACTTGTCTTTAGCTACTTACAACTAACTAGCTAGCTAGGCTGACGACAGTTGGCTAGCTAGGTCAGCAAAGCTAACGTTACTTTCGTTAAACTGTTCGCTGGATGATGGGTTTGAGAGTTATCATCACACACAACTGTTAGGACACATGACTGGTTAGTTTTCCTAGTAAGGCCCCCCCGTTCTGTTTCATCCAGACCCAAGATATGGAAATGTCCTGTAGGGGATTCGTTGAATCTTAACATCTTCGCATTCTCACCTATCAATTGGAGATTGGTCCAGTCCCGTGTACACTAGTGTTTAGATCTGAGAATAATTATTTTATATTTTTTGATTTCAGGACCTTGACAGGTTTGGAGTCTATGGACCAATGTCGTCGCACATTAGAACAACACAATTGGAACATCGAGGTAAGAACTGTCAACCCCAAAATACATGAATGGCTCTTTTTTGTTGTTGATGTGGGCCTTGAAGACCACAAAATACACAGGTCATCAATGCACAATAATTTCTGTGGTTGCACTGTATGAGTGAATTACATACAGTGCAGTATATCTATATATATATCTATATCTCATATATATATATATATATATATATATATATCATGACAAATGTTCTCTCTGTTCTTTCTCAAATGGTCATGGTTTTAGTCTTCCTTTACTGTACAGGGTGAGATCAAATGATTGTTGTGTGTGTTCCCAGGCTGCGGTGCAGGACAGACTGAATGAGCAGGAAGGAGTTCCTAGTGTCTTTAACCCTCCGCCATCCAGACCCTTACAGGTCAACACAGCAGACCACAGAGTGTATAGTTATATTGTCTCCAGGCCACAACCCAGAGTACGTACACAATTCTCTCTCACTCGCTCTCTTTCGTGTGTTCTTCTCTTTGCTCATATGTCACTGGTAAATTGTTCTTGCATCTCAATTTAAAGGTAGACTCTGCAATATGACATTTGCATACACAGTTGGGGCAACCTTCTGCTTACAGAAATCAACTCCATAACTGAAATCATCCAGCAGACAGCTGTAGTATTCTCATTGAATCTTTCCACTGTTCTGATCATCATGTCTCATCTGGTATTTTTCTTTTTCAGGGATTAATAGGATGGAGTTACTACATGATAATGCTACCTTTCAGATTGACATATTACACACTTCTGGACATATTTAGGTAATACAAGAAACTGTATTTGGCCATCAGTTCCCGTTATAACATGAGCTGCCTGACGTTTCTGTATAAAGTGACTGATTGGTTCCCCCCTCCTCCAGGTTTGCCCTGCGGTGGGTCAGGCCAGACCCTCGTGGACGCGTCACAGACCCTGTGGGTGACGTTGTCTCCTTCATCCATAGTTTTGAAGAGAAGTACGGTCGATCGCATCCAGTGGTTTTACCAGGGAACATATAGCCAGGTATGTTACTCAGGTTCCCCAGTCCAGTTTCAATCTCAATTGGGATACTAGTATAGTACCTTGACCATCCACAACAAGTATATTGGAATGCAAAAAGTTGACACCACACCCAAGTTTTTATTTTTATTGAACAACTGACTAAATGGTTTTAAGGAAGTGGAATGTTCCAGAATCCATATAGGTTCAATCCATTAGAACTACTTTTGTTGATGTAGTGTATGTGGACACCTGCCCGTCCAACATCTCATTCCGAAATCATGAACATTAATATGGAGTTGGTCCCCCCTTTGCTACTATAACAGCCTCCACACTTCAGGGAAGGCTCTTCTCTAGATGTTGGTTCATTACTGCGGGGACTTGCTTCCATTCAGCCACAAGAGCATTAGTGAGGACGGCCACTGATGTTGGACGATTAGTCCTGGCTCACAGTCAGCGTTCCAATTCATCCCAAAGGTGTTAGATCGGGTTGAAGTCAGGGCTCTGTGCAGGCCAGTCAAGTTCTTCCACACCGGTCTCTATAAACCATTTCTGTATGGAACTCGCTTTTTGCACAGGACATTATCATGCTGGAACAGGAAAGGGCCTTCCCCAAACTGTTGCCACAAAGTTGGAAGCACAGAATCATCTAGAATGTCATTGTATTCTGTACCGTTAAGATTCACTGGAACTAAGGGGCCCGAACCAGAACCATGAAAACAGCCCCAGATCATTATTCCTCCTCCACCAAACTTTACAGTTGGCACTATGCATTCGGGCAGGTAGCGTTCTCCTGGCATCCGCCAACCCCAGATTCGTCCGTGAAGCGTGATTCATCTCTCTAGATAATGCGTTTTCACTGCTCCAGCGTCCAATGGCAGCGAGCTTTACACACCTCAGCCGACGTTGGCATTGTGCATGATGGGTGATCTTAGGTTTGTGTGCTGCTGCTCGGGCCGTGGAAACCCATTTCATGAAGCTCCCAACTAACAGTTCTTGTGCTGAGGTTGCTTCCAGAGGCAGTTGGAACCTCGGTAGTGAGAGTTGCTGTCGTGGACAGGATGATTCCTACGCGCTTCAGCAACTTGGCGTTCCCGTTCAGCTTGTGTGGCCTACCACTTCGCAGCTGAGCCGTTGTTGCTTCTAGACGTTTCCACTTCACAATAACAGCACTTACAGTTGACCAGGGCAGTTCTAGCAGGGCAGAAAAGGTGGCATCCTGTTGGTAAGGTGGCATCCTATGACGGTGCCATGTTGAAAGTCACTGAGCTCTTCAGTAAGGCCATTCTACTGCCAATGTTTGTCTATGGAGATCGCATGGCTGTGTGCTTGATTTTTATACACCTGTCAGCAATAGGTGTGGCTTAAATAGCCAAATCCACAAATTTGAAGGGGTATCCTCATGCTGTGTGTGTGCTAATGGTGTAATCAGTTGAGTCATAAGTTTACATACACCTTAGCCAAATATATTTAAACTCAGTTTTTCACAATTCCTGACATTTAATCCTAGTAAAATTCCCTGTCTTAGGTCAGTTAGGATCACCACTTTATTTTAAGAATGTGAAATGTCAAAATAATAGTAGAGAGAATTATTATTTCAGCTTTTATTTCTTCATCACATTCCCAGTGGGTCAGAAGTTTACATACACTCAATTAGTATTTGGTAGCATTGCCATTAAATGGCTTAACTTGGTCAAATGTTTGGGTAGCCTTCCAGAAGCTTCCCACAATAAGTGGGTAAATGTTGGCCCATTCCTCTTGACAGAGCTGGTGTAACTGAGTCAGGTTTGTAGGCCTCCTTGCTCGCACACACTTTTTCAGTTCTGCCCACACATTTTCTATAGGGACTGAGGGTCAGGGCTTTGTGATGGCCACTCCAATATCTTGACTTGTTGTCCTTAAGCCATTTTGCCACAACTTTGTATGTATGCTTATGGTCATGACCCATTTGCGACCAGCTTTAACTTCCTGACCTGATGTCTTGATGTTGCTTCAAAATATCCACATAATTTTCCTCCCTCATGATGCCATCTGTTTTGTGAAGTACATCAGTCCCCTCCTGCAGCAAAGCACCCCCCACAACATGATTGCTGCCACGCCCCGTGCTTCACGGTTGGGATGGTGTTCTTTGGCTTGCAAGCCTCCCCCTTTTTCCTCCAAAAATAACAATGGTCATTATGCCAAACAGTTCTATTTTGTTTCATCAGACCAGAGGACATTTCTCTAAAAAGTACAATCTTTGTCCCCATGTGGCAGTTGCAAACCGTAGTCTGGCTTTTTTATGGCGGTTTTTGGAGCAGCGGCTTCTTCCTTGCTGAGCGGGCCTTTCAGGTTATGTTGATATAGGACTCGTTTACTGTGGATATAGATACTTTGTACCCGTTTCCTCCAGCATCTTCACAAGGTCATTTTCTGTTCTGGGATTGATTTGCACTTTTCGCACCAAAGTACGTTCATCTCTAGGAGACAGAACGTGTCTCCTTCCTGAGCGGTATGGCGGCTGCGTGGTCCCATGGTGTTTATACTTGCGTACTATTGTTTGTACAGATGAACATGGTACCTTCAGGTGTTTGGAAATTTCTCCCAAGGATGAACCAGACTTGTGGAGGTCTACAATTTTCTTCTGAGGTCTTGGCTGATTTCTTTAGATTTTTCCATGATGTCAAGCAAAGAGGTACTGAGTTTGAAGGTAGGCCTTGAAATACATCCACAGGTACATCTCCAATTGACTCAAATTATGTCAATTAGCCTATCAGAAGCTTCTAAAGCAATGACATCATTTTCAATCAATCAAATTTATTTATATAGCCCTTCTTACATCAGCTGATATCTCAAAGTGCTGTACAGAAACCCAGCCTAAAACCCCAAACAGCAAGCAATGCAGGTATAGAAGCAAGCTGTTTAAAGGCACAGTCAACTTAGTGTATGTAAACTTCTGACCCACTGGAATTTTGATACAGTGAAATAATCTGTCTGTAAACAATTGTTGGAAAAATGACTTGTCATGCACTAAGTAGATGTCCTGACTTGCCAAAACTATAGTTTGTTAACACATGTGTGAGGTGGTTGAAAAACAAGTTAATGACTCCAATCTAAGTGTATGTAAACTTTCCCACTTCTACTGTCTGTGTAACTTGGTTGATAGCTGGTAGTGTTATAGAACTGTGCTTGTTATTTGTTTTCCCCCCTGTAGGCATTGAATGATGCCAAACGTGAGCCTTCGCTACTTGTTAGTTTTACCTCCATGGAGAGGACAACCAGGATACAGAACCAGTTCTGTCGGTAGGTCCCATAATACAACATATGATCCGTTTACATGAGGCCAACACACACACAACAGAACCAAACCCCATTTTTTGAGGGAAACCTGTCAATAATCAGTAGTTTGTTTATCTAGTTATAATTCCGGTTCTGTTGGTTTGAATATGTATTCAGTTGATTGGATGGAGGTATTCCTTGCGCGTTTCCATATTTGTGGCATGCTTGGTATGATTCATATGTTGTCCCCCTCTTCGTTATTAGTATAAATTATTTGATATTTTCTCCTGAAGTGTACACTGTTTTATATTAATGATGCTTCTGTTTCCATCTTCCTCCAGCTCCACATTATGTACAGAAGAGGTCCTGACCTTCCTCAACACCAGGATGCTGTTCTGGGCCTGTTCCACCAGCAGGCCTGAGGGATACAGAGGTATACATCGTCTACTCTTGCATGTGTCTTCACTATCTAGATCTCCTAGAGCTGGCGATACATTCTTAAAAAAGAGGAACTGGCCTAATTCTTTACTCGTTGTTGTTGCTGTAAATGAGGACGTGTTCTCAGTCAGTCTGATCTGGTTTAAGATAAGTCAATCATCCGTGCTGGGAATTTAGAATGATTTGTCAGTCCTCTAAAATATGAGGGGGGAATCTCTTTATTTCAGTGTTTTAATCTGTGTTTGGTGTGTCTGTTTTTCCCCTGTGTGTCTGTACCTCAGTGTCCCAGGCGCTGCGTGAGAACACTTACCCGTTCCTGGCCATGATCATGTTGAAGGACCGTAAGATGACAGTGGTGGGACGTCTGGAGGGGCTCATCCAATCAGAGGACCTCCTCAACCAGCTCACCTTCATAATGGAGGCCAACCAGACCTACCTGATGTCTGAACGCTTGGAGCGGTAAGGGACTTTGCAGAGCTGGGTTTCCGATACTTTAAAATCTATTCCAATAGCAGGCCATCTGGCACTTCAGACAAACTCAGAGTACGTTTATTTATTTATTTATTATTATTTTTTTAAATGTATTTGAAACCCAGGTTTGATTTCTTATTTTACTTCTATGAAAAATAATAATGTGGAGATGGTGTCTGGTCCTGGAGACGTAGTGTGATGACGTCTCCCATACGTCTGTCTCTGGTCCTGGATATGTCTCCCGTACGTCCGTCTCTGGTCCTGGAGATGGATGTTGTGTGCCTGGAATTTGAATTAGACCTCAGAAACTAGGTTAATGGAACGTGTGTGTGTGTGTGTGGGGGGGGGGTGTTCCAGGGAGGAGAGGAACCAGACGCAGGTGTTGCGGGCGCAGCAGGACGAGGCCTACCTGGAGTCGCTGAGAGCCGACCAGGAGAAGGACCGGAGGAAGAGGGAGGAGCAGGAGAAGGTCCAGGCAGAGGAGGAGAAGATCCGTCAGACCGTCCTGGCCGAGGAGAGGAGGAGGAGGGTGAGGACTATTTTATACTTTCTCCTCTTTCTCTGTCTTATCAATCTTTTTGTCTCCTCGCTCGCGCTCTGTCTGCTCGCGCTGTCTGTCCTCTCTAACTTCTCTCTCTGCCTATATGTAAAATGTTTTTTAATCCTATGTTGTTGGCTAACTAATTCTGTTTTTTATTTTATTTTTTTTAATTTTTAGACGCTGGACGAAGAGAAGGAGCGCAAGTCAGAATGTCTTCCCCCCGAGCCCCCAGCAGACGACCCTGACAGTGTCAAGATAGTTTTCAAACTGCCTAATGACACCAGAGTAGAGAGGCGGTTCCTCTTCCAGCAGTCTCTGACGGTAAGACACAGTCTGACCAGACGAACACAGCTCTGCTCTAGTTAACGTACAGGTGGTTGCATTTTAACTGTTGACTACCAGTGGAGCCTTGACTCCCAGTTCTACACAGCAAACTCCCTAGGTACTCTTCCATGTGTAGTGTCATTTTAACAGTCTGATTTAACTGCCCTGGCAAATACCAATGGAACTTATGGTCTTGACAGCAACAACAAAAAACACCCATCTCTCCCTTTGTGTTTCCAGGTAATATACGACTTCCTGTTCTCATTGAAGGAGACCCCGGAGAAATTCCAGATAGTTACCAACTTCCCCCGCCGGGTTCTGCCCTGCCTTCCCACGGAGGAGCAGCCCAACCCTCCCAGCCTCAAAGAGGCCGGCCTCAGCCGTTCCGAGGTCCTCTTTGTTCAGGACCTCACGGACGATTGACACCTAGCTAACCCTCTCCTCCAGCACGAGGAAATCAGCTGTTCGGTTTTTTTCCTTGTTTCTTCCCCCATTTTTCTTTATTTTTTTTAAATGGCCGTTGTGCACTAGGGGTCACTGTCTGAAATAATGAAACAAAAACTCTAACCCAAAATAATTTTGCCCACCGGCCAAACCGCCAACCCTGATACTGTTGTTTTAAAAGGAGAGAAATGTGAACTCCCTGTACATACGTTAGATATTTAAAGAACAAGGTTGAAAAAGCACCATTTTTTAATTTTTTTTTCCCCAATCAAAGTTGACTCTATAATGTAATTGTGAGACGACCAAACAAGCGAAGGTTGAGTTTCCGTACCACCTGCAGTTTAGAACGACAACACTGTTCAACAAGAAGAGGCCACAGTTTTCACATGTGGCTTTAACTATCTCTAGTATAATAGTCTGCCTGTGGTGATTCATAGATGCCTATTTCTCCTGTAACAACATCAGAATGGGCTGGTCATGTTTAAGATGTCATTTTCCAACAACTATAAATTAAACATTTTAAAATGTTGTTGGTTTTGATAAAATTCCTGGCTGTCAGTGTTCTTTTCCCATCCCCAGTTCTCTTGGTCTGAAAAATCTCAGCCTTCCTACCAGCTCACAGAATCTCTGCTAACCTTGAAGCCGTGTCAGTTTTAAATATTTTTGTAGGTATGTGGGGAAAACAAATGTATTATGCTAACCTGAGTAAATACACATAGCCAAAAGTATGTGGATATCCCTTCAAATTCAGCTATTTCAGCCACACCTGTTGCTGACAGGTGTATAAAATCGAGTACACCGCCATGCAATCTCCATAGACAAACATTGGCAGTAGAATGGCCTTACTGAAGAGCTCAGTGACTTTCAACATGGCACCGTCATAGGTTGCCACAGTTTGTCAAATTTCTGCCCTGCTAGAGCTGCCCCGCGGTCAACTGTAAGTGTTGTTATTGTGAAGTGGAAACGTCTAGGAGCAACAACGGCTCAGTGGCAAAGTGGTAGGTCACACAAGCTAACAGAACGGGACCACCAAGTGCTGAAGCGCGTATCAATCGTCTGCCCTCAGTTGCAACACTCACTCCCGAGTTCCAAACTGCCTCTGGAAGCAACGTCAGCACACAAACTGCTCCTAGGGAGCTTCATGAAATGTGTTTCCATGGCCGAGCAGCCGCATACCTGCCTACGATCACCATGCGCAATGCCAAGCATCGGCTGGAGTGGTGTAAAGCTCGCTGCCATTGGACTCTGGAGCCGTGGAAATTTGTTCTCTGGAATGATGAATCACGCTTCACCATCTAGCAGTCTGACGGACGAATCTGGATGTGGCGGATGCCAGGAGAACGCTACCTGCCCCAATGCAGTGACAACTGTGAAGTTTGGTAGAGGAGGAATACTGGTCCGGGGATGTTTTTCATGGTTCGGGCCCCTTAGTTCCAGTGAAGGGAAATCTTAATGCTACAGCATACAATGACATTCTAGACAATTCTGTGCTTCCAACTTTGTGGTACCAGTTTGGGGAAGGCCTTTTCCTTATTCAGCATGACAATGCCCCCGTGCACCACGTGAGGTCCATACAGAAATGGTTTGTCAAGATCGGTGTGGAAGAACTTGACTGGCCTGAACAGATTCCCATCGAACACCTTTGGGATGAATTGGA
>NC_042969.1:39711177-39806468 GCF_901001165.1 Salmo trutta | reverse complement strand
GTGTATGTATATATATATATATGTGTATGTATATATATGTGTGTATGTATATAAATAATACACTAACTAGTTAAATGCTACAAACAAGGATTTCAATGGAATGAAACAATTATAGCATTCAGAACCTTTTCTCTATTTTTATATATATATATATATAAGCATTTTAATTTTTTCAAATCCAAACATGGCAAAAATGAGGTAACTGTAAAATGTGCAAGTACCAAAGCCAAACATCTGTTGTTTCTAATGCCCCTGGCCTGTTGGGTGGGAGCCCCCCTAGAAGCTGGAGGGAGCAGTAGAATCAGTAAAACAGACCACTATTCTCAACACAGCAACACATCATTGGGAAAACAGTGAATCTACGACGCAAAGAAATAAAATCAAAATAAAATTATTTTAGCTGATTTATTATTGGATTTATTATTCATTAATTGGATCACAGAAAGACTACAAGATTCTATTTCAAATTTTATGTTTTGAAGATATGAGGTTTTCTGGTATTTGGGACAGAAGAAAAATCATAATATGGTCATTAAAACCTGCCAAATAATGTTTAACCCCCCCCAAACTATGGCACTAATGTTTTAATAAGTGAATAAAAGGTATCTAACACAGGAGGTTGGTGGGACCTTAATTAGGGAGGACTGGCTTGCTGTAATTGCTGGAGCGTAAATCAGCGGAATGGTATGAAACACGTTACCATGTCTTTGATTTCATTTCATTTACACTCCGTTCCAGAAATAATTACGAGCTGTTCCCCCCTCAGCAGTCTCCAACTGGTATCTAGATGTCAAATCTACATTGAGAGTTAGGTTATTAATTTGACGAACAAATCTTCTTTAAAAATGTAACTGACTTTTTTAAAGGCTATTAGCATAGCAACATGTTCTAAGAATCCATCTGATCCGATCCTCATGTCAAACAGCATCATACCTAAATCAGATCAGAATGCATTTTCACTATGGCTTTCAGTTAACTAGGTTCTAGACATGTTTATTATCTGAGGCAATAACAACATAGCAGACATATAACCAAAACAACTTTAAAATCCTGGATTTCTCCCCAGTTCCAAGTCCAGGCAACTTTATAAAAAGTTTTTTTTTTATTTTTTTAAAGTGCAATAAAATCTTGTAGTCATTCAGTTGGGTTACAAATGTGTGCAGTACAATGCATGGCAGTTATCAGCTGAGCAGTAACGTAACTCCACCATCTGAAGAACGGACCCGAAGCCAACTAGAGCTAGCTAAAAACCAGTTGGGACCTGGTAAGACATGCATGCATATTGAGCACCGTTTAAATAGTCCACCGTCCCCCATGGCTAGATATCTTTCACTGGAAATACACAAAATTGGTTTTTATACTTTTTTTTTTTTTTTAATCATGCAAACACCTTGTAGTTTTTAGGTAGGATAGTGTGCGTCAATGGCACGTTTTAAAATGGGATCAAACTTTATGTAACTATGCATGTCTGTACGTCGCGTGGTTGTTCAAGAACACAAACTAAATTTGTAATTATATGATGAAATATCCACTACTCTGGCAAAAAAAACTAAAAAATGTTTTTTTTAATTGATTACATTAAAAATATGCGAGGCCTGAGGAAAACAACCAAGAAAATTCAAATCCAACACCAATCTTTTCATGGCATCTGTCAAATTAGAACAGATTGTTTTCCTTTATTCTTATATACTGAGAGGCCCTGAGTGATTTTTTTTTTTTTTTTTTTTTTTTTTTTTTCAAACTCACAATATATGCCAGCGGACAGATATGTACACAGATTAACTCTCAAAGCTGTGGGTTTTTACTTTAAATTCATCAAGATGGCTTTTTTTTCTTCTTTAAAAGGTGGTAACACACACGTCACAAAGAGACTCACATTCGCTATAGAAAACATGGCAAGGTCCTTTTACACAAGAAAGCAAAATGTCCATCCGAAAAGGTACATCTGCCTCGCAGTGCTTATAAGGGTAGTTGGGAATAGAAAGGAGTCCACCCTACTCACACAACACTTACAAAAAAAACACCCGGACTAACTTTTAATTTAATAATTTTTTTTAACACCCCAACAACATTCCCTTTTGGAAGTCAAAGATAAACACAGAGACCCAAATGGCATTCTATTCCCTATATAGTGCACTAGCCCCGATGGGCCCTGGTCAAAAGTAGTGCACTAGTTCCTACGGGCCCTGGTCAAAAGTAGTGCACTACTTAGGGTACCATTTGGGACGCAAACCTATAGATGTCTAACAGTGTATCACTCTACCAAACACCACTCCCCCCTTCCTGTCCTGATCATCACTGTAAAAAGTAGTCAGCTCAGCTGGGACAAAGCCAGAGTGTCTGTCTTGTCAGGTCACTAGAGATGTTTACAACAGGGAGTTATAACATTCTTTTGTCTTCAAAACAAGACGATTATCGAGAAGCTTTTCACACTGAAGCTATGCAGCATACAACATGAATCTTTTACAACACCCATTAGTTAGCACGGCCTAACAACAAGACCAAGTTAAGTTGCCTTTTGGAATAGAACACATCTATTTAACCACACGCTTCCATGTTAGTGCTCTGACCTTGTCCTTTAACACGTTGTCTCTAAGATAGCTAAAACCAATAAATAATACCATTTCAAAATTATACTCTTAAAAACAAGTGGAAATGACAAAGGGATTTTTTTCAATTTCTTTAAGATTAGTAAGTAAATAGGGTTTGTGCTTGTCAAGGTCTTGAAGGCAGATCTGAAATCTTGAAAGAGTATATATATACTATATATATAATATTGAATATTTGGCTCAAACAAATAAATGCCTGGTTCTTCCAAAAAACAGGAAGAATAATGTCCGCGTTAAAACCCATCACTCATTGCATACTGCTGTCTGCAGCAAGCTCCACAGTTAGCGTGGGTGATACTGGGGTAGTGAAGGCCCCATCCTGGCCCCCTCACCGATGCAGAGGTGCTGCAGACACATTTCCTCCCCCCCTCCCCGATGCAGAGGTGCAGCAGACACATTTCCTACACCCCCCCCCCCACCAATGCAGAGGTGCAGCAGACACATTTCCTACACCCCCCCCCCCCCCCGGGTGCCCCTCGCTGGGTGAGCCAGAATTACTTGTTTTTGTTTGTTTGCTTGTTGTTTTTTCCCTTAAAATTGCGACGTTTGATTAAAATATTGCTAGTCTGAATCAACAGTCTATGCAACCCCCTCAGCGCTGCCTGAGATCCAGCCGGCCCGGCACTCACACAGGGCCAAGGCTGGCGAGGAGGATGGATGTGGTTAATTTGCAGAAAGGGCAGATGACTTCACAGACAGGCAGTGCTTTGTCCCTCTCCTCTCTCTCTCTCTCTGGGGGCCGATCTGAGGACCTTCACCAGAACAAAAAGGTAAACTCCACAGCATATTCTCCTCCTCCATCCATCCAGTCAGTTGTGTATCACAGTGTGGAACAACAGGGCGTAGAGGAGCGGATATATCTCCAACAGGTCGGTGGTGGACCATCATTCTCAGTGCCAGATGTGTCCATAACCTCAGGCTAATTTTAACCACAGCAAGTCATATTTTCACAATAGCATTAGCAGATTGAAAAAGAACACAAAAGGTAACGAACTATTGAAATCATCAATACATTATTGCAAAACATACATTATTGACAGGTCACTTTGCCCATCAGTCACCTACACAAACATGCATCTAAGACGGTCAGTCAGCCAGGCTTCTCCTCCCATGCCAGTGGAATGGTCTAGTCTCCTACAGTACTATGACGGTCAGTCAACCAGGCTTCTCCGAGCCAGTGGAATGGTCTCCTACAGTTTTAACCGTGTTGAAGTATTTCCATTATTGGTCTGCTGATTGAACAATGTGTGACGCCTCTCCACTCCACCAGGCCCTCACCCCACATCCCCCCGTTATCACCATCTCCCATCTGTCACAAAGAACTAACCAAGAACCACAAGATAACAAAAAGGGAAAAACCTTGTAAACGTAAAAGCCCTACGACAATAACAACATACGGTAGGTCACATCTTTGGAATCTGCAACACTTGGGGCAGGCAGAGGAGCAGATCGAGTTGGTGGATCAATGGCTATCCCAGGCAGACAGACTGACTGGACAACTCCGGCTATGAGGCTATGGTAGGCAGTAGCTTTTCATCAGACGCAGCAGTAGAAGCACAGCAGAGGAACGACCGGGGGAAGGGGCTCCAATCATACAATCTTAGATTGCTTATTGTTGTTGAGGTGGGGAAGGAGAGGTGGCAGGAGGCCGCAGGAAGCAGGCAGGAGTGGTGGCAGGAGGCCGCAGGAAGCAGGCAGGGTAGGTGGCAGGAGGCCGCAGGAAGCAGGCAGGAGTGGTGGCAGGAGGCCGCAGGAAGCAGGCAGGAGTGGTGGCAGGAGGCCGCAGGAAGCAGGCAGGAGTGGTGGCAGGAGGCCACAGGAAGCAGGCAGGAGTGGTGGCAGGAAGCAGGCAGGGTAGGTGGCAGGAGGCCGCAGGAGGCAGACAGGGTAGGTGGCAGGAGGCCGCAGGAAGCAGGCAGGAGTGGTGGCAGGAAGCAGGCAGGGTAGGTGGCAGGAGGCCGCAGGAGGCAGGCAGGGTAGGTGGCAGGAGGCCGCAGGAAGCAGGCAGGAGTGGTGGCAGGAGGCAGCAGGCAGAATTGGTGGCAGGAGGCCGCAGGAAGCAGGCAGGAGTGGTGGCAGGAGGCCGCAGGAAGCAGGGAGGGTAGGTGGCAGGAGGTCTCAGGCAGGCGCTAAGACAGGCTCCGTGGGTTTAGTTTTGTGCTGCTTTCCAATCAAAGATCTCAAAGCCTGGGTATCAGTCACTCCACCTCGCGGTGCACCTCTGACGCGTCCGCCCGGCAGATTGGACAAGTGCGATTGGTCTGGAAGGAAGATAAAAGGGAACAAAAAGGTGTTAGTACACTACTTTTGACCGGACCTAGCAATATACACTGCTCAAAAAAATAAAGGGAACACTAAAATAACACATCCTAGATCTGAATGAATGAAATAATCTTATTAAATACTTTTTTCTTTACATAGTTGAATGTGCTGACAACAAAATCACAAAAATAATCAATGGAAATCCAATTTATCAACCCATGGAGGTCTGGATTTGGAGTCACACTCAAAATTAAAGTGGAAAACCACTAATTTTTTTAACCTCATCAGGCTGATCCAACTTTGATGTAAAGTCCTTAAAACAAGTCAAAATGAGGCTCAGTAGTGTGTGTGGCCTCCACGTGCCTTTATGACCTCCCTACAACGCCTGGGCATGCTCCTGATGAGGTGGCGGATGGTCTCCTGAGGGATCTCCTCCCAGACCTGGACTAAAGCATCTGCCAACTCCTGGACAGTCTGTGGTGCAACGTGGCGTTGGTGGATGGAGCGAGACATGATGTCCCAGATGTGCTCAATTGGATTCAGGTCTGGGGAACGGGCGGGCCAGTCCATAGCATCAATGCCTTCCTCTTGCAGGAACTGCTGACACACTCCAGCCACATGAGGTCTAGCATTGTCTTGCATTAGGAGGAACCCAGGGCCAACCGCACCAGCATATGGTCTCAAAAGGGGTCTGAGGATCTCATCTCGGTACCTAATGGCAGTCAGGCTACCTCTGGCGAGCACATGGAGGGCTGTGCGGCCCCCCAAAGAAATGCCACCCCACACCATGACTGACCCACCGCCAAACCTGTCATGCTGGAGGATGTTGCAGGCAGCAGAACGTTCTCCACGGCGTCTCCAGACTCTGTCACGTCTGTCACATGTGCTCAGTGTGAACCTGCTTTCATCTGTGAAGAGCACAGGGCACCAGTGGCGAATTTGCCAATCTTGGTGTTCTCTGGCAAATGCCAAACGTCCTGCACGGTGTTGGGCTGTAAGCACAACCCCCACCTGTGGACGTCGGGCCCTCATACCACCCTCATGGAGTCTGTTTCTGACCGTTTGAGCAGACACATGCACATTTGTGGCCTGCTGGAGGTCATTTTGCAGGGCTCTGGCAGTGCTCCTCCTGCTCCTCCTTGCACAAAGGTGGAGGTAGCGGTCCTGCTGCTGGGTTGTTGCCCTCCTACGGCCTCCTCCACGTCTCCTGATGTACTGGCCTGTCTCCTGGTAGCGCCTCCATGCTCTGGACACTACGCTGACAGACACAGCAAACCTTCTTGCCACAGCTCGCATTGATGTGCCATCCTGGATGAGCTGCACTACCTGAGCCACTTGTGTGGGTTGTAGACTCCGTCTCATGCTACCACTAGAGTGAAAGCACCGCCAGCATTCAAAAGTGACCAAAACATCAGCCAGAAAGCATAGGAACTGAAAATTGGTCTGTGGTCACCACCTGCAGAACCACTCCTTTATTGGGGGTGTCTTGCTAATTGCCTATAATTTCCACCTGTTGTCTATTCCATTTGCACAACAGCATGTGAAATGTATTGTCAATCAGTGTTGCTTCCTAAGTGGACAGTTTGATTTCACAGAAGTGTGATTGACTTGGAGTTACATTGTGTTGTTTAAGTGTTCCCTTTATTTTTTTTGAGCAGTATATATATATATATATATATATATATATATATATATATATATATATATATATATATATATATATATGGTGCCATTTGAGACGTAACCGTAGAGTTAGCGATGGATGGAATGGGCTTACCTTTAACCATTTGTCGACACACTTAGCATGGAACTCGTGGTTGCAGGGTAAAACCCTCAGTAGCTGCCTACACTCAAAGTCACTAAAGCACACAACACACCTGGAAGAGAGAACAGAGTATTACACAGAGCATCATCAGATTCTGAAATACTGCATGTTTAAAAAGGACAAGACAGTTATTGTTACGATGGATGGATGGATGGTAGGGCCGGGCAATATTTTTGGCAGTATTTTATGTTTTTAAGTAGTTCATGACCCTAGCGTGGCAACATATATTATAAAGTGATTTCAAAAATGGGGCTTGATGGTTTTATACTGTTCAATACAACTTGAGCATTTCCTGCACTTTTGTTATCATTTTCACACTGTGCTATGCATCAGAGCAAAATCTCTAGGCCTAGTTAACTGGTGAACTGCTGGAATCATGATGATTCTAATTCTATAGTTGGAATATAGTTGGCAGCACCTTGAATGCGTTGTTGTTTGACATGACAACGAATGATTAAGCCAGAGAGGAATTATTAACAGGGTAAAATCAAAGTTTTGGTCAGTGTTTCCAGGGGACCCAAATTAGATGTTACATTACATGTTTTCTTACTTCATGTAGCTGGCTCACATTCATGCTTCACCTATTCCTCTCTGATTTAGAAGATACTGTTGCACGAACAACATGCTTAACTATGCCTACACCACCAGCACTACACAGGCTGTATTGGCTAGCTACATTTGCTCTGACTAGCCAGGACAAACTCACTGGTATTAGGCTGTACTGGCTAGCTAAGTTTGCTGACTTGCCAGGACAAACTCATTTTCATTAATATCAAAATCAATAAATCATGCTGAAATAAGTCACGATATGTTGAAGGCCAATACATACAAATTAGACCCCACACACACACTCAGCAAAAAAAGAAACATCCTCTCACTGTCAACTGCGTTTATTTTCAGCAAACTTAACACGTGTAAATATTTGTATAAACATAAGATTCAACAACTGAGACATAAACTGAACTAGTTCGACAGACATGTGACTAACAGAAATTGAATAATGTGTACCTGAACAAAGGAGGGGTCAAAATCAAAAGTAACAGTCAGTATCTGGTGTGGCCACCAGCTGCATTAAGTACTGCAGTGCATCTCCTCCTCATGGACTGCACCAGATTTGCCAGTTCTTGCTGTGAGATGTTACCCCACTCTTCCACCAAGGCACCTGCAAGTTCCCAGACATTTCTGGGGAGAATGGCCCTAGTCCCCACCCTCCAATCCAAAAGGTCCCAGATGTGCTCAATGGGATTGAGATCCGGGCTCTTCGCTGGCCATGGCAGAACACTGACATTCCTGTCTTGCAGGAAATTACGCACAGAACGAGCAGTATGGCTGGTGGCATTGTCATGCTGGAGGGTCATGTCAGGATGAGCCTGCAGGAAGGGTACCACATGAGGGAGGAGGATGTCTTCCCTGTAACGCACAGCGTTGAGATTGCCTGCAATGACAACAAGCTCAGTCCGATGATGCTGTGACACACACACCGCCCCAGACCATGACGGACCCTCCACCTCCAAATCGATCCCGCTCCAGAGTAAAGGCCTCGGTGTAACGCTCATTCCGTCGACGATAAACGCGAATCCGACCATCACCCCTGGTGAGACAAAATCGTGACTCTTCAGTGAAGACCACTTTTTGCCAGTCCTGTCTGGTCCAGCGACGGCGGGTTTGTGCCCAGAGGCGACATTGTTGCCGATGATGTCTGGTGAGGAACTGCCTTACAACAGGCCTACAAGCCCTCAGTCCCTCTCAGCCTATTGCGGACAGTCTGAGCACCGATGGAGGGATTGTGCGTTCCTAGTGTAACTCGGGCAGTTGTTGCCATCCTGTACCTGTCCCGTAGGTGTGATGTTAAGATGTACCGATCCTGTGCAGGTGTTGTTACACGTGGTCTGCCACTGCGGGGATGATCAGCTCTCCGTCCTGTCTCCCTGTAGTGCTGTCTTAGGCGTCTCACAGTACGGACATTGCAATTTATTGCCCTGGCCACATCTGCAGTCCTCATGCCTCCTTGCAGCATGTCTAAGGCACGTTCACACAGATGAGCAGGGACCCTGGGCATCTTTCTTTTGGTGTTTTTCAGAGTCAGTAGAAAGGCCTCTTTTAGCATCCTAAGTTTTCATAACTGTGACCTTAATTTCCTACCGTCTGTAAGCTGTTAGTGCCTTAACGACCGTTCCACAGGTGCATGTTCATTGAACAAACATGGGAAACAACGTTTAAACCCATTACAATGAAGATCTGTGAAGTTATTTGGATTTTTACGAATTATCTTTGAAAGACAGGGTCCTGAAAAAGGGACTTTTCTTTTGCTGAGTTTATTACTTGTATTTTGCTAAATAAGTACCTTAAAATGGTCACGTGTCAACATTTACCAAGTGGTCATTACAGACTGAAATTGAAAAGCTAGTTTGTTCTAATGTAATCAATAGATCACGCAGATGAATCAATCACCTCAATATTGCATGGAAATTGATAAGAGAATGATCTAATAAAGGTAAATGAATCAATAAACCATGATGAATTATTAGTCATACAGCATGGTTAATGAATAATCAATGTAATGATCAATGTAGGGATCGATTAGTCTGATTAGTTCTGGAAAGTCCAGGAACCACTGGAGAGGGAAAGAAATGTGTGTATGCAATTAGTATAGAGAGATAGAGAAGCAGATGGTCAAGGGAGTAAAACCTCAGAGAGTTCCTAACCTTGAAGGAAAGGAACAGGCTGAGCCAGAAGGTGATAAACAGTGTGAGAAGTTTATGGGGGTTGCAGGTCACCAACGGATTGTGTGTAAATGCATGTGCGTAAGTAAGCAAGAACTATATAATGACTGTTTTGTTATCCTGACGCCAGAACGTTCTCATGAATAAAGCTACGGAAACCTTTTGCAGAAAGCTGAGTCCTTGCCTAATTATTTTAACCCATTGTCTTACAAACCTTGGGCATTAGTCAAGGCGAATTGATTATTATCATCAAGATATAAAATTCGTATAACAATTGGTCCTATTCGAGCCGGATCTCAAAAACTGCCGCTGTCGTTCCATGGAGACACCGAAACCGTGCACGGGCGGATGAAAAATCCATACATCAAAGACCTGGCCCTTTTCTGTGGGTTCTTTACAGGCCGGTGGCAAACTGGTACGCGACAGAGGTGGTGACGAGATTCAACGAACATTGAAAAACTCAGCTGCAAATAACAAGGTTAGTAAGCTTTATTCATTGTTTTGGGGAATAGCACCTGTATGATTACATTAAATAAGGAATGAGTGGTACACCTGCGTTGCATGATGAGTAATACACCTGTAGGTCTGCATTACATGATGAAATGAGAAATACACCTGTATGTCTGCATTGCATGATGGAATAAGGGACACAATTGGGTGTTGGCATTTGATGAGGAAGCGATTGTTGTGAGTGAAAGGCAAAAGCGATTGTTGAGAGTGAAAGACAAAAGCGATTGTTGTGAGTGAAAGGTACTCTGGGTGTTAGACGCTGAAATTGATGAATGTTATAGCTGGTGATCTGGCTTCAGAAGTTCGCGTGGAGAAAAATCGGTTTTAAAGGGAATCAAGTATTCTGCGCGAATAGAAGGCAGGAATCAGTTGTAAATTCAAAATGTCATTGTTGTGAGAGTGAAAGGCAAAAACGATTGATGTGAAAGGCGGGAGCAAGTAGAGGATTTTAATGTACTCTGGGTGTTAGACGCTGGAACTATCCGGAAGGGAGTTTGTATCTGGTGACCTGTCTTTATAAGTTTGCGTGGAGAAAAATCGGTTTTAAAGGGAACCAAGTATTCTGTGCAAATGGAAGATAGGAATCAGTTATAAGTTCAAACAGGAGGAGGAGGGGTCCGAAATGACTCCATGGTATCTGTGGCCACTACCAATATAAACTAGCTAAATGTTGAGTACCTAAAACGTAAAATTGGTGGAAAGACATTGGCCGGAAACGTAAATTGGAAGGCGAAATATAGTAATATAATTATGAGGGAGGAGGTCAGAGACATGATTACATTAATATAGGTCGCCTGTCTAAATACGTCTAGGAGGGGATGGTCAGATCTTCCGGAGGCGCAACCTAGGTCTGATTATCCATGGGAGAAGGGAGACCTAATATGGCGGAGTGAGATACAGATATTATTGTCAAAAGTTACATGAAGCAACAGATAAATAGGCTGTTAACTAGGGCTTTAAGACCCCTGGAAGATAGTTTATAGTTGCATACGTATGCGACCTAATGTCCGATCAAAAGTCACCACTATAGATAAAGTTTCAAGAAGGAGATACACATAGATTGTATAACACAGACACATTGGGAAGTTTCCACAGGGGTAAGAGGATAATTGCGTGTGAGATGGATAATGGATCTATCAAAAGTCATGAAAGAAATTATTCTGGGACCCTAGAGGAAATTACCAGTAGGACATGGACAAAGGAAAATACAGCACACACATAGAGATCAATAGCAAGTACACACAGATTGTAATTGAATCAGAGTTTTATCAATTAAAGCACATAGAATAAAATATAGTTTAAGGTTCTTACGAATAATCCTTCTAAAATTCTAGATTGGGAGAAGTAGCATAATAAATACGAGTGTACTTTAACAACATGGGTAGTAAATCCTCTAAGGAAATCCTGGTAAGAGGAACATTTATTTTGGCCTGAAATGGAGGAAGAAATACGATTTTGATGGATGTTTAAATATTGAAAGATTAGAATTAATGGTAAAACAAATACATAGGGTCTGTGGGGATAAGACAGAAAAGCAGCGCACAGAAGGCCTTGACACCGCTCGTGTTTGGCTGGCAGAAGCTAGGAAGAGAGCGGAGGGGGCCAGGGATAAGGGCGTTGCTAACAATGATTTGGGTAACCAAGGAACCGTAGACAGAGACAGTTTAGGGATAGACAGAGAGGAGAACAGGATTTAGCAAACGTATTGAGAAAAGTGGATAGAGACACTGTAGACAGAAGGGGAAAAACAGGGAGACGCGCTGACAAAGACGGAGAGAAGATGTGTTTTAATTGCGATAGAACAGGACATTTCGCCAGAGACTGTAAAACACCCTGTAAGAATTGTGACCGAGTAGAACACAACTACCGAAATTGTAAACATGAACAATAGTGCTTCAGTGGTAGAATTCTTGCCTACCATGCAGGGGGCCCAGGTTCGGTTCCCAGCCCATGCACCATGGGACTAAAATTTAATTATTGTTATGTTATGACTGGAACCATATGGTTGTTAGTGTTTGTTTAAGATAGAAACCGAACGTTTTGATAGCTTGTTTAGTTTAAATAGAAAGACAGAGTCGATAAAGTACGTTGTTTGTGGTCTAAATTGCCTGTTAAGGATTTATAGAGAATGGGAGTTGTATTTGAATGACGGAATCAAGGAAAAGGCAGTTACCTAAATCTAATGAATTATAAGGAGCTGAAATTAATAATTGCGACAGAATTGTGGCGATATACATGATATTTTTTTAAACCCTTGGACATTTCATAAGACTATAAACCAATACCTAGAGAGATTGAAGGACGTGTCCAACGCAAATAGTGGGTTAATAGAACCCCCGGTAGTGGATGGATTTGATGCCCCGTATTATCAGCAATTAAAACTTGCTTTCCTCAGTGGAATGTGTCCCGAGATAAATCGTGCCACCAAACAGAACCTCGTAGGGTGGGGGCTAGCAGATCTGAGGGAAGTAAGCAAGGCCAGAGAGGGAGTAGAGACAGATACAAAGAGAAGGTCAGGCGCCCACAGCCAGACTCAGAGGAGGAGGAGGAGGCATGACTAACTATGGAGAGTGGGAGAGCAGACACTAGTGAGGGGAAGGACGATTTTCAGAATTTAGTTATAAACAGCGATTGTGAAGTTTTTGAATTGGCTACAATTGATTTGGCATTACAACAAGAACAGAAACCCTATTTGACACTAACAGTAATGGGAGAGAGAATCAAATTTCTGTGTGATACTGGGGCGTGTCTTGTTTTCAGAGTTTTAATAAACACATGAAATTCTTTTGATAGGGAATGTTCTGGGAAACATGGGATACAAAATGTAGATAAAGTTCTTAGCTTGAATTTGTTTAATGTAGTAAGAAACACGGTTCTGAAAGGGTGGTATGACTTTTGACCCCTCTGGTGACTTTTCCTGTGTGGTCTGATCAGCCACATTGAAAAGCCATTTGGATGGTGAATTAAGGTCATTGGTGATATTGATTTTAAGGGAATTTGGATAACTGATAATTATGATGGAGTTAAAGTTCTTAGACACAATTGATAATTTGAACCAATGAGAAGACTAAAAGGGCAAAGCCTTAGACTAAGGGTAGGCTTCTTTAACCTGTTAGGGTATAGGGGGCAGTATTTTCACGGCTGGATAAAAAAATGTACCCGATTTAATCTGGTTACTAATCCTACCCAGTAACTACAATATGCATATACTTATTATATATGGATAGAAAACACCCTAAAGTTTCAAAAACTGTTTGAATGGTGTCTGTGAGTATAACAGAACTCATTTGGCAGGCAAAACCCTGAGACAGATTCTGACAGGAAGTGGATACCTGATGTGTTGAATTGACTTTAAGCCTATACCATTGACAAACAAAGGGGCTGAGGAATATTTTGGCACTTCCTATTACTTCCACAAGATGTCCCCAGCCTTTACAAAGTGTTTTGAGTCTTCTACAGTGAGATCTGACTGAAGAAGAGCCTTGGAACGTGATGGCCCATTAGACACCTGGCGTGCGAGTTGATGGTGGGTACTCTCATTCCGAAACGTTTTAAAAGAGAACCCAATGGTCCGCCTTGAATTTTATTCATGTTCTGGTTAAAAAAGGCCCTAATGATTTATGCGATACAACGTTTGACATGTTTGAACGAACGTAAATATATTTTTTCCGTTCTTGAAGTGAAGTGAAGTCCGGCTGGCTGGCTTAGATCATGTGCTACAACACGGAGGTTTTTGGACATAAATGATGAGCTTTTTTGAACAAAACTACATTCGTTATGGACCTGGGATTCTTTGGAAGTGACATCTGATGAAGAGAATCAAAGGTAATGGATTATTTACATAGTATTTTCGATTTTAGATCTCTCCAACATGGCGGTTAGTCTGTATCGCAATGCGTATTTTTCTGGCGCAGTGCTCAGATTATTGCAAAGTGTGATTTCCCAGTAAGGTTAATTTTAAATCTGGCAAGTCCATTGCGTTCAAGAGATGTAAATCTATAATTCTTTGAATGACAATATAATATTTTACCAATGTTTTCTAATATTAATTAATTATTTTGTTGTCATGACTTGACTGCCGGTATTGGAGGGAAACGATTTCCTGAACATCAACGCCATAGTAAAACGCTGTTTTTAGATATAAATATGAACTTGATAGAACTAAAAATGCATGCATTGTCTAACATAATGTCCTAGGAGTGTCATCTGATGGAGATTGTAAAAGGTTAGTGCATAATTTTAGCTGATTTTATGGTTTGGTGACGCCTGTCTTTGAATCGACAATACACTACACACAGCTATTGTCAATGTACTCTCCTAACATAACCTAACTTTATGCTTTCCCCGTAAAACCTTTTTGAAATCGGAAAACGTGGTTAGATTAAGGAGATGTTTATCTTTCAAAGGCTGTAAGTTAGTTGTATGTTTGAGAAACTTGAATTTTGACATTTATTTGGTTTCAAATTTGCCGCTCTTGAAATGCACCTGCTGTTGATAGGGTGCACCACGGGTGGCACGCTAACGTCCCACATAGCCCCAAGAAGTTAAGTCTATTTTCCTAGAACAATAAGGGTAAAATAATTTTTCTTGGTGGAGTAAATCAGATTAGTCATTTTGATCTGATTATGTTATTTGAAAATATTTTGACCAGTAGCAGGGGTATTTTTTACATGATCTAGATACGTTTATTTTCCCTTAGGAAGTCAGCTGTTGTTGAATTCAGTGTAAGAGATTTAACACAACAAGGCTGTGGAATTGATATACTAGTATTACTATATTTTGTTGTGAATAAGTTTAATAATGGTAGACTTATGTCAACAGGACAGGGATATATGACATCTGTAGGTGATCCAGGATTATTGAGGATATCGAGATAAATTTAAGTAGATATGCAATATCTAGACAGGTTGATTTTTCTAAACCTCAGGAGTGCAACCAAGGAGACAATGAGACATTTAATCAATATTTAGAAACAACCCATATTATGACAAAAAGTTGGAGACAGATAGAAGGGCAGACGGAGAGATCCTCCCCTGCACTGCTGAAACCTTGAGGGTTGGGGAGTAGCAGGAAGAAAGGAGGGGGGCCAGCAGGAGTAGATAGGAAGAGAATTTGGTTCACTTAGCTTTAGGATATTAATTCATGGAGAAACTATCGGCTCCATAGGCATGTATTTTAGTTTTGATTTTAAGTTTATGTCTGGTAAATTCGCTAGGAGGAGATATGATCATTTTGTTGAAAGTAATTGTTACCTTAACTAAAAGGACAATGAAAGCTTAGTTGGTTTCAGGTGTTAGACACTGAACCATTGCCCAGACACTATTCTGCACAGTAGGCCGAAATAGTAGCATTGACTAGAACCGGTGAAATAAGAAAGGAGAGAAAAGTTACTATTTACACAGACAAGCACATAGACATTTAAAACCATACAAAGCAGCATAGATAAATCTTAAAGACGATAAGAATCTTGACAGAGGATTGTTAAATGATAGCCAAGGATGAAGGCCCCAGGGAGAATTGGACATGTGGAAAATGAAATGGGGCATCCTACAAAAGAAGGTCTGACATAAGGATAATTTAATTATCCTACCAAAGACATTGTATGGATACGCAGCAATATTGATACATAGGCTAAGCAATGTATCAAGGGGAGGGAAGTATAGTAGAGTAGTTAGGAAAGAGTGATGGCCTAGAGGATAATTACTTAAACAATTTTTTTTTGTAAGAAGATCCATTCCAACATTTGGAATTGGACTTATTGAACTATTCCGAATTAAGGGGAAGAAGGGGTGTTTAACAAGAATAGATACGTATAGCAAATGGGTAGAAGCGTTCAACTTACTTGGTGGACATGATTATGGTAGCTAAAATATTAAGTCAAGATATTATCCCTAGAGTTGGTTTACTAGGAGCCATCTCTTTAAATGATGGATGACAGTTTAGCTAATCAGGTAGAGCCTATAGAATGCCAGAGTTAGAGATACCAGAACAGGTAGACATAGAAGTTAAAGATATACTAGCAGAGCACATGAGAAGACTGTTTGTTAACCAAACCCGTATGTCCAAGATTGTGTGTCCAACAGGTGAATTACAGGAGAAGGTGATTCACTCAATCCAACCAGGAGACTGGGTGTGGATCCAGTCCCTGAGGAGAAAAAACTGGAAGCAACCCCGTGGGGAAGGCCCATACCAGGTTCTGTTAAACCACTGCCTTTGCCATTAGAAAAGCTGAGAGAGTCACTTGGGTCCACGTTACCCACTGCAAGGAGGTATGTACACATATGAGCACTGCTGAACACACACAGAGTTAGGAGAAGAACCGATACCAACAGGGTCCGGGGGTTACCTCCTTAACGAAGATTTCCTATCCCAACCGTTCATCACTGTGTGTGCTCCTAGAGGTGTGAGTATGGGGCTGTACCTAGCAGAGAGACTAAGGGCAGGAGAGGGTTGGCGGTTTTTGGGAAGAGTAGAGACTCTGAGCTGCATCATAGTCTAATCTTTCTGATACATTCAGATCCACCACCTTCCGGTACTAATCATAGGACACCATTGTCATTGAGAAGAAGTAGAAGATAAACTATATAATACACTGATGAGTGACATACAGAATAAGGAATCAAAGAAAATCAAGATGTAGAATTTAAGGTAAACATTAAACAATTTCCTGGGGAAGCAGACAACTGTACAGGAATTGGGGTTGGCCAGATTGAAGTACTCAGCCAACCCACCTCGGTTCACCTAAATTCCTGATGAGCACCAGTGTTATAGATACAAGAATGGCACCGAGAACTTAGATGATTTTAATGACTGAAAGGTAATTGGTAATGTGACTGACTTAGGTTTGAGAGATGAATAGAACATTCTTAACCTCACAGCACCTATAACTGATGAAGGGTGGGCTAGTACCAGCAAAGGACGCATACGACAGAAATTACCACAAAGGGTAGTTAGGAACTTGCGCCCTGGGGTTATAGGGCCAACCAAGTCAAGTTAGTCATCAGAGGCCAGTTATAGGAGGCTAAAGTAGGCACAGGAGGAGTTTTGATTAGGATGGGAGTAGCTTTGTCTAGATGGATGCTATTGGCATCCTCAGGGAAGTTCCAGATGAATACAAAGCTATGAATCAAATATGTGAAGGCTTTAACACTACATTATTTTGGTGGTTGACAATAAATAGAAATGTGGATTGGATTAATGACATCTTTAATAATCAACAGAGATTCATGAATGAAAACGGGGATGCAGTAGAGGTTCTCTGACCAATTATCCGCCACCCCCCTCATGACCTGGTAAAATAGACTGACTCTCGATATGTTATTGGCAGAAGAGGGCGATGTAGGTAGAATGATTAGGTTCATCGCTACACGTA
Organism: Salmo trutta; assembly: GCF_901001165.1. Classification (NCBI taxonomy): domain Eukaryota; kingdom Metazoa; phylum Chordata; class Actinopteri; order Salmoniformes; family Salmonidae; genus Salmo; species Salmo trutta. Next base: position 39,789,167 of record NC_042969.1, on the reverse strand, counting down.
CATTCCTGATAACACATCCCATGTTTGGGAAATGGAAAAGTGTTGTAAGAACTGTATTATGGGTTGCTTTCACCTGTATGAGTGTGTTTGTGTTGTGTGGATGTTGTCTCGTCCCATGTGTGAGAGGTTCAATCACCAGGACTCTAGAGAGATCGATGACGCAGCAGATGGTGAGATATGGACCAATTCCGAGCTCCGATCAGTGGGATGGCGAATGCGGGCCTCCAGGCCAGGAAGATGGCTCCGTCTCTTTCGATAACGAGGAGCCAATGTTTGATGAAACAATTTAACGTTTTGATAGACTGTTCTTTTAATGAAAATTATGATGAAAATCCTGAATCAAAGTGTCATAATTGGAAAGAGGCCTAGGACTGTCATTGATGGGTATAGGAGGAATAATTATGTATTAGTCTTGTTTAATCCTTGTATCACAATTAAATTCCATATAGTGTGTGATTTCACAATTATGTATTTCCATATAGCGTATGATTATTGTATTTCCATATAGCGTGTGATTAGTAGGGTTCTCATATAGCATCTGATCATCATGGTGAATTATTGAATCATTTAAGGGTGGAATTGATAAGAGAATTATCTAATAAAGGTAAATGAATCAATAAACCATGATGAATTATTAGTCATACAGCATGGTTAATGAATAATCAATGTAATGATTAGTTCCGGAAAGTCCAGGAACCACTGGAGAGGGAAAGAAATGTGTGTATGCAATTAGTATAGAGAGATAGAGAAGCAGATGGTCAAGGGAGTAAAACCTCAGAGAGTTCCTAACCTTGAAGGAAAGGAACAGGCTGAGCCAGAAGGTGATAAACAGTGTGAGAAGTTTATGGGGGTTGCAGGTCACCAACGGATTGTGAGTAAATGCATGTGCGTAAGTAAGCAAGAACTATATAATGACTGTTTTGTTATCCTGACGCCAGAACGTTCTCATGAATAAAGCTACGGAAACCTTTTGCAGAAAGCTGAGTCCTTGCCTAATTATTTTAACCCATTGTCTTACAAACCTTGGACATTAGTCAAGGCGAATTGATTATTATCATAAAGATATAAAATTCTTATAACAGAAATGCAGCTACATCTGCCACTTGCACTCTTCTAAAACACAAGCCACAACGAACTTGGGTATAATACATATACCATATCAATAGATGAGAATATGCATTTAGAAAGTATTCAGACCAAGACTTTTTCCATATTTTGTTACATTACAGCCTAATTCTAAAATTGATTCAATTGTCCCCCCCCCTTTCATACAAATTTACACACAATACCCCATAATGACAAAGCAAAAACAGGTTAAGATATTTTAGCAAATTTATAAAAATATAAAAAGCGAAATATCACATTTACATAAGTATTCAGACCCTTTACTCAATACTTTGTTGAAGCATCTTTGGCAGCGATTACAGCCTCTTCTTGTGTATGACGCTACAAGCTTAGCACACCTGTATCTGTGGAGTTTCTCCCAATCTTCTCTGCAGATCCTCTTACTAATGTTTTTATTTCACCTTTATTTAACCATGTAGGCCAGTTGAGAACAAGTTCTCATTTACAACTGTGACCTGGCCAAGATAAAGCAAAGCAGTACGACAAAAACAACACAGTTGCACACAAACAAACGTACCGCCAATAACAATAGGAACATCTATGTACAGTGTGTGCAAATGTAGAAGAGTAGGGAGGTATGGCAATAAATAGGCCATAGAGGCGAAATAATTACAATTTAACCTCTCAGGCTCTGTCAGGTTGGATGGGGAGTGTCGCTGCGCAGCTATTTTCAGGTCTCTCCAGAGATGTTCGATTGGGTTCAAGTCCGGGCTCTGGCTGGGCCACTCAATGACGTTCAGAGACTTGTCCCGAAGCCACACCTGCATTGACTTGGCTGAGGTCCTTAGCGCTCTGGAGCATTAAGGATCTCTGTACTTTGCTCCGTTCATCTTTCCCTTGATCCTGACTAGTCTCCCAGTCCCTGCCACTGAAAAACATCCCCACAGCATGATGCTGCCACCACCATGCTTCACCGTAGGCATGGTGCCAGGTTTCCTCCAGACGTGACGCTTGGCATTCAGGCCAAAGAGTTCAATCTTGGTGTCATTAGACCAGAGAATCTTGTTTCTCATGGTCAGAGTCCTTTAGGTGCCTTTTACTGAGGAGTGGCTTCCGTCTGGCCACTTTACCATAAAGGCTGTAAAGATGGTTGTCCTTCTGGAAAGTTCCATCTCCACAGAGGAACTGGAGCTCTGTCAGAGCTTCCCCATCTGGCAGTCCGACGGACAAATCTGGGTTTGGCGGATGCCAGGAGAACGCTACCTGCCAACCTGCCAACTGTAAAGTTTGGTGGAGGAGGAAAAATGGTCTAGGGCTGTTTTTCATGATTCAGGCCAGGCCCCTTAGTTCCAGTGAAGGGGAATCTTACATGACATTCAAGACAATTCTGTGCTTCCAACTTTGTGGCAACATTTGTCCTGTTTCAGCATGTCCCCGTGCACAAAGCGAGGTCCATACAAAAATGGTTTGTCGAGATCGGTGTGGAAAAACTTCACTGGCCTGCACAAAGCCTTGATCTCAACCTCATTGAACACCTTTGGGATGAATTGGAACGCCGACTGCGAGCCAGGACTAATCAGGCCTCACTAAACGCTCATGCCTGAATGGAAGCAAGTCCCCGCGACAATGTTCCCACGTCTAGTGGAAAGCATTCTCAGAAGAGTGGAGGCTGTTATAGCTGCAAAGGGGGACCAAGTCCATATTAATGCCGATGATTTTGGAATAAAGATGTTCAACGAGCAAGTGTCCACATACATTTATTATTATAGACTACATGACCAAAAGTAATTGTTTTTTACAACAATGACATCTATTTCTTTCCTACTTTAACCATGGAGAGTGTTTGACACAATTAACTAAACACAATTTAAATCAGAGTCCATTGAGTCTGTGCAGCAGGCTGAACATTTATCGTCCCTACAGACTCTTAGTTACTCTGAATAAAAATAGAAAACACAACATGTAGTGTGGGTTTCTGAAATAAAAAGATCCCAGAAATGTTCCATACGCACAAAACGCTAATTTCTCTGAAATGTTGTGCCTAAATTTGCTTCCATCCATTTTAGTGAGCATTTCTCCTTTGCCAAGATAATCCATCTTCCTGACAGGTATGGCATATCAATAAGCTGTTTAAATAGCATTATCATTACACAGGTGCACCTTGTGCTGGGAACAATAAAAGTACACTCTAAAATGTCTAATGTTTTGAGGGAGTGTGAAATTGGCATGCTGACTGCAGGAATGTCCACCAGAGCTGTTGCCAGATCATTTAATGTTCATTTCTCTACCATAAGCCGCATCCAACATAATTTCAGAAAATTTGGCAGTATGTCCAACCGGCCTCACATCTGCAGACCACGTGTAACCATGCCAGCCCAGGACCTCCACATCCGGCTTCTTCACCTGCAGGATTGTCTGAGACCAGCCACCCGGACAGCTGATGAAATTGTGGGTTTCCACAACCGAAGAATTTCTGCAAAAACTGTATCAGGGAAGCTCATCTGCATGCTTGGCGTCCTCACCAGGGTCATGACCTGACTGCAGTACGGCATCATAACAGACTTCAGTGGGCAAATGCTCACCTTCGATGGCCACTGGCACACTGGAGAAATGTGCTGTTCACAAATTAATCCCGGTTTAAACTGCACCGGGCAGATGGCCGACAGCGTGTATGGCGTCACGTGGGCGAGCGGTTTGCTGATGTCAACGTTGTGGACAGAGTGCCCCATGGTGGTGGTGGGGTTATGGTATGGGGCAGGCATAAGCTATGGACAATGAACACAACTGCATTTTATCGATGGCAATTTGAATGCACAGAGATACCGTGACGAGATGCTGAGGCCTATTTTAGTGCCATTCATCCACCGCCATCACCTCATGTTTCAGCATGATAATGCAAGGCCCCACCTCGCAAGGATCTGTACACAATTCCTGGAAGCTGAAATTCTCCCAGTTCTTACATGGCCTGCATACTCACCAGACATGTCACCCATTGAGCATGTTTGGGATGCTCTGGATCGACGTGTACGACAGCGTGTTCCAGTTCCCGCCAATATCCAGCAACTTCACACAGCAATTGAAGAGGAGTGGGACAACATTCAACAGGCCACAATCAACAGCCTGATCAACTCTATGCGAAGGAGTTGTGTCCCGCTGCATGAGGCAAATGGTGGTCACACCAGATACTGACTAGTTTTCTGAACCACACCCCTACTTTAAAAAAATAATAATAATTGGTATCTGTGACTAACAGATGCATATCTGTATTCCCAGTCATGTGAAACCCATAGATTAGGGCCTAATTAATTTATTCAAACTGACTTATTTCCTTATATGAACTAACTCAGTAAAATCTTTGAAATTGTTGCATATATATTTTTGTTCCGTGTACATTTAGTAGGCTAGCTAGCCAGCTATATAGCGATTAGCAGCTTAAACTATTTATTTTAGCCACAACTTGCTAAGAAAATACAAACTAGCAAACAGTAGTTAGCAGATAGTACGACAAACTAATATTGTAGTTATAGAATGCTTGTCGAAAGCAGCATCGTTGTCACTAGGGATGCACGATATATCGGCGAACATATCGGAATCGGACGATATTAGCTAAAAATGCCAACATCGGCCGATGTCTAGCTTAACGGCGATGTGCAAAACCGATGTCAAAGCTGACCTGCATACCTATATAACATAGGTACATGAAATAATGACGCCACGTAAGATTTGCCGCTACACGTGCAACACAGCATTCCTAACCTAGCCCACAATGTCCACTGTGTGGATTGAGCAGTCTACAAGTCGAGCAGTCATTTGAAATAGTAAGAACATTTCAGCAAGATAACTCAAAGGCGAAATCCATTAAAGCCCAGATTGCCCTTGACAATCAACCATTCTCTGTCGTGGGTGATGTTGGCTTCGGCCGACTGGTCGAGCACCGGTACACACTACCAAGTGCGCTATTTTTCAGATGTTGCCCTACCGGAGTTACACAGTAATAGCGTCACTGCTATTAGCTTCACGACATACATACTATGGCCACGAACGATGTGTTTTCAATACCGCGTTGGTAATAAAGCATAATTTGTTCGACCGCATCTTCTGGGGTAGCAAGCTTTAGCTTGGTACCTAGCTAGCACCAATACAACCAGCCTGAAAACAATGACCAGTAGAAAGTGCAGTCATTTTCATTATTCTTCGCAATGATTTAGGAATCCTTGTGAGGGAGATGGCGCCGACAGAGATGGTCGCCTCGCTTCAGGTCCTTAGGAAACTATGCAGTAATTCGTTTTTTTTAATGATTTATTTCAAACATTGTTAGCCCAGAAAATCTGAAGTATTATTACATACAGCCGGGAAGAACTTTTGGATATAAAAGATGGCTGGTGTGTTTACGGACATATTCAATCAATCCCTATCCCAGTCTGCTGTGCCCACATGCTTCAAGATGGCCACCATTGTTCCTGTTCCCAAGAAAGCTAAGGTAACTGAACTAAACGACTATCGCCCTGTAGCACTCACTTCCGTCATCATGAAGTGCTTTGAGAGACTAGTCAAGGATCATATCACCTCCACCCTACCCGATACCCTAGACCCACTCCAATTTGCTTACCGCCCCAATAGGTCCACTGACGATGCAATCGCCATCACACTGCCCTATCCCATCTGGACAAGAGGAATACCTATGTAAGAATGCTGTTCATTGACTACAGCTCAGCATTTAAAACCATAGTACCCTCCAAACTCGAGACCCTGTGTCTTGACCCAGCCCTGTGCAACTGGGTCCTGGACTTTGACAGGCCGCCCCCAGGTGGTGAAGGTAGGAAACATCGTCACCCCGCAGATCCTCAACACTGGGGCCCCACAAGGGTGCGTTCTCAGCCCTCTCCTGTACTCCCTGTTCCCTCGGTGTGTGGTGTCAGGAAAATAGCCTCTCACTTAACATCAACAAAACAAAGGAGATGATCGTGGACTTCAGGAAACAGCAGAGGGAGTATCCCCCTATCCACATCGACGGGACAGTAGTGGAGAAGGTGAAAAGTTTTTAGTTCCTCGGAGTAGAGGTTGACCGATTTATGATTTTTCAACGCCGATTCCAATTATTGGAGGACCAAAAAAAGCCGATACCGATTAAATCGGCCGATTTTTATTTCTATATATTTGTAATAATGACAATTACAACAATACTGAATGAACACTTATTTTAACTTAATATAATACATCAATAAAATCTTTAGTATCGTTTAAATAATGCAAAAACAAAGTGTTGGAGAAGAAAGTAAAAGTGCAATATGTGCCATGTAAAAAAGCTAACGTTTAAGTTCCTTGCTCAGAACATGATTCCTTTTAACATGAGTCTTCAATATTCCCAGGTAAGAAGTTTTAGGTTGTAGTTATTATAGGACTATTTCTCTCTATACCATTTGTATTTCATATACCTTTGACTTTTGGATGTTCTAATAGGCACTACAGTATTGCCAGCCTAATCTCGGTAGTTGATAGGCTTGAAGTCATAAACAGCGCAATGCTTGAAGCATTGCGAAGAGCTGCTGGCAAACGCAGTAAAGTCCTGTTTGAATGAATGCTTACGAGCCTGCTGCTGCCTACCACCGCTCAGTCAGACTGCTCTATTAAATCATAGACTTAATTATAATATAATAACACACAGAAATACGAGCCTTAGGTCATTAATATGGTCAAATCCAGAAACGATCATTTCGAAAACAATACGTTTATTCTTTCAGTTAAATATGGAACTGTTCCGTATTTTATCTAGCGGGTGGCATCCATAAGTCTAAATATTGCTGTTACATTGCACAACCTTCAATGTTATGTCATAATTACATACAATTCTGGCAAATTAGTTCGCAACGTGCCAGGCGGCTCAAACTGCTGCATATACCCTGACTCTGTTGCACAGAATGCAAGAGAAGTGACACAATTTCCCTAGTTAAAAGAAATTCATGTTAGCAGGCAATATTAACTAAATATGCAGGTTTAAAAATATATACTTGTGTATTGATTTTAAGAAAGGCGTTGATGTTTATGGTTAGGTACACATTGGTGCAACGACAGTGCTTTTTCGCGAATGTGCTTGTTAAATCACCCGTTTGGCGAAGTAGGCTGTGATTCAATGAGAAATTAACAGGCACCGCATCGATTATATGCAACGCAGGACATGCTAGATAAACTAGTAATATCATCAACCATGTGTAGTTAACTAGTGATTATGTTAAGATTGATTGTTTTAAATAAGATACGTTTAATGCTAGCTAGCACCTTACCTTGGCTCCTTGCTGCACTCGCATAACAGCTAGTCAGCCTGCCACGCAGTCTCCTCGTGGAGTGCAATGTATTCGGCCAGTGTCCAAAAATGCCGATTACCGATTGTTATGAAAACATAAAAATCGGCCCTAATTAAAATCGCCCATTCCGATTAATCGGTCGACCTCTACCTAGGAGTACACATCACGGACAAACTGAAATGCAACAGCGCCTATTCAACCTCAGGAGGCTTAAGAAATTTGGCTTGTCACCCAAAACGCTCACACATTTTTACAGATGCACAATTGAGAGCATCCTGTTGTGCTGTATCACCGCCTGGTACGGCAACTGCTCCGCCCACAACCGCAAGGCTCTCCAGAGGGTAGCACAACGCATCAGCGGGGGCAAACTACCTGCCCTCCAGGACACCTACACCACCCGATGTCAAAGGAAGGCCAAAAAGATCATCAAGGACAACAACCACCCGAGCCACTGCCTGTCATCCAGAAGACGAGGTCAGTACAGGTGCATCAAAGCTGGGACCGAGAGACTGAAAAACAGCTTCTATCTCAAGGCCATCGGACTATTAAACAGCCATCACTAACAGTGTGGCTGCTGCCAACATACTGACTCAAATCTCTGGCCACTTTAATACATTTAATAAAGGTATCACTAGTCACTTTAAATAACGTCACTTTAATATTGTCTACATATCCTACATTACTCATCTCATATGTATATACTGTACTCTATACCATCTACTGCCTCTTGCCTATGCCTCACGGCCATCACTCATCCGTATATTTGTATGTACATATTCTTATTCATCCCTTTACATTTGTGTGTGTAAGGTAGTCGTTGTGAATTTGTTAGAGTACTTGTTAGATATTACTGCACTGTCAGAACTAGAAGCACAAGCATTTCGCTACACTCGCATTAACATCCGCTAACCTTGTATGTGACCAATACAATTTGCTTTAAGTATTAGCTAGGTTGCCACTGTTGTTTGCCTATTGAAATTGAACTTCAGTTCATGAAAATAAATAGCTAGCCAGCTACTTAACCCTGTATGGAGGAAAACTCGCCTCCCTGCTGACCTGGCATCCTTTCACTCCCTCCTCTCTACATTTTCCTCTTCTGTCTCTGCTGCTAAAGCCACTTTCTACCACTCTAAATTCCAAGCATCTGCCTCTAACCCTAGGAAGCTTTTTGCTACCTTCTCCTCCCTCCTGAATCCCCCCCCCCCCTCCTCCCTCACTGCGGATGACTTCGTCAACCATTTTGAAAAGAAGGTTGACGACATCCGATCCTCGTTTGCTAAGTCAAGCGACACCGCTGGTCCTGCTCACACTGCCCTACCCTGTGCTTTGACCTCTTTCTCCCCTCTCTCTCCAGATGAAATCTCGCGTCTTGTGACGGCCGGCCGCCCAACAACCTGCCCACTTGACCCTATCCCCTCCTCTCTTCTCCAGACCATTTCCGGAGACCTTCTCCCCTACCTCACCTCGCTCATCAACTCATCCTTGACCGCTGGCTACGTCCCTTCCGTCTTCAAGAGAGCGAGAGTTGCACCCCTTCTGAAAAAACCTACACTCGATCCCTCCGATGTCAACAACTACAGACCAGTATCCCTTCTTTCTTTTCTCTCCAAAACTCTTGAACGTGCCGTCCTTGGCCAGCTCTCCTGCTATCTCTCTCAGAACGACCTTCTTGATCCTAATCAGTCAGGTTTCAAGACTGGGCATTCAACTGAGACTGCTCTTCTCTGTGTCACGGAGGCTCTCCGCACTGCTAAAGCTAACTCTCTCTCCTCTGCTCTCATCCTTCTAGACCTATCTGCTGCCTTTGATACTGTGAACCATCAGATCCTCCTCTCCACCCTCTCCGAGCTGGGCATCTCCGGTGCGGCCCACGCTTGGATTGCGTCCTACCTGACAGGTCGCTCCTACCAGGTGGAGTGGCGAGAATCTGTCTCCGCACCACGTGCTCTCACCACTGGTGTCCCCCAGGGCTCTGTTCTAGGCCCTCTCCTATTCTCACTATACACCAAGTCACTTGGCTCTGTCATATCCTCACACGGTCTCTCCTATCATTGCTATGCAGACGACACACAATTAATCTTCTCCTTTCCCCCTTCTGACAGCCAGGTGGCGAATCGCATCTCTGCATGTCTGGCAGACATATCAGTGTGGATGACGGATCACCACCTCAAGCTGAACCTCGGCAAGACGGAGCTGCTCTTCCTCCCGGGGAAGGACTGCCCATTCCATGATCTCGCCATCACGGTTGACAACTCCCTTGTGTCCTCCTTCCAGAGTGCTAAGAACCTTGGCGTGATCCTGGACAACACCCTGTCGTTCTCCACTAACATCAAGGCGGTGACCCGATCCTGTAGGTTCATGCTCTACAACATTCGCAGAGTACGACCCTGCCTCACACAGGAAGCGGCGCAGGTCCTAATCCAGGCACTTGTCATCTCCCGTCTGGATTACTGCAACTCGCTGTTGGCTGGGCTCCCTGCCTGTGCCATCAAACCCCTACAACTCATCCAGAACGCCGCAGCCCGTCTGGTGTTCAACCTTCCCAAATTCTCTCACGTCACCCCGCTCCTCCGCTCTCTCCAGTTGAAGCTCGCATCCGCTACAAGACCATGGTGCTTGCCTACGGAGCTGTGAGGGGAACGGCACCTCCGTACCTTCAGGCTCTGATCAGGCCCTACACCCAAACAAGGGCACTGCGTTCATCCACCTCTGGCCTGCTCGCCTCCCTACCTCTGAGGAAGCACAGTTCCCGCTCAGCCCAGTCAAAACTGTTCGCTGCTCTGGCACCCCAATGGTGGAACAAGCTCCCTCATGATGCCAGGACAGCGGAGTCAATCACCACCTTCCAGAGACACCTGAAACCCCACCTCTTTAAGGAATACCTGGGATAGGATAAAGTAATCCTTCTAACCCCCCCCCCCCTTTAAAAGATTTAGATGCACTATTGTAAAGTGGTTGTTCTACTGGATATTATAGGTGAATGCACCAATTTGTAAGTCGCTCTGGATAAGAGCGTCTGCTAAATGACTTAAATGTAAATGTAAATGTCTGTAGCCCAAAGCTAACGTTGCCAGCTAGCTTCATCTGGCTAGTGAGGCTTGACCGGACCAGGTTGTGTTGTGAAGCTAGCCACAATAAGGATTAGGCAAAATAGTGGAATTTGCGGTTTGCCTTCATTGACAGTGATGCAAATGAATACAAATAGTAGAATTATGCCATACTTTTATTTTGAAGGCTAACCTCAAAAGTCCACTGTTGTGGCTAATCCTTATTGTGGCTAGATTCACAGATGGGTCCGACCACCATTAATCAAACTAGAACTGTCTTATAAATTAGGGTTATTTTAGATGACACCTAGCTAATTATAGCTACTGAAACACATTGTCGTTTTGCTGTGTTTTTAATTATTTTTTATATAGTTAGCTATAGCTACTGAAACAGATTGGCGTTTTGGGGAAGGACATTGTTTGCATCCATGAGCTAGCTAGCGAGACAACTTCACCAGCATCATAGCATACGTATCGATGAATCGTTGTGACATATGAAATACGAGTGGTAGTGTAATCAATGTGTAATAAGTACATAAAAAATTTTATTAACGCGTTAAATTATTATGTGACGTGCAGTCATATTCAGGTCCTGATTGGTCAACACGCAATAACCCAAACGGCGTTCCAAAGAAATCCTGGTTGAGAATGAAACGACTTAACAAATGAACAACGAAACAGCACAGCAAGTAAGTGAAAGAAATAGGTTTTGATTATGTTTTACTGGTAATGGGGACATATGTAAATGCCAACAAAATAACTTTTTGGTCAATGTGGTGTCTGTGTGCTTGTGTGTAACCTTTATTTAACTACGCAAGTCAGTTAAGAACAAATTCTTATTTACAATAAAAGCCTACCTCGGCCAAACCCGGACGACGCTGGGCCAATTGTGCGCTGCCCGGACTCCCAATCACAGCCGGATGTGATACAGCCTGGATTCGAACCAGGGACTGTAGTGACGCCTCTTGCACTGAGATGCAGTGCCTTAGACCGCTGTGCCCATATGTGTGTGTGTGTGTGTGTAACTATTTAACTGTACTACAATGCTTAAAAGGCCGCTAGAATGTATAACATCGGTATTGTTTTTTTTTGGCAGGGAAAATATTGGATATCGGTATCGGCCAAAACTGTCATATCGGTGCCTCACTAGTTGTCACCAACATCTATCTGACCATGCAGACTGCAGAGTGAACGGCAAGAAAGTGTTCCTGACTCCATGGTCGAGCAACTGCTCTCTCCTTGGGTGACAGGGGGCGGGGCCTGGCGCGAGAGGGGGGCGGGGCCTGGCGCGAGAGGGGGCCGAAGAGGGGGGCGGGGCCTGGCGCGAGAGGGGCGTGGCTTGGAGCGAGAGGGAGGGAGAAAGACAACTCAAGTAGCAAACGGAGTAAAAACAGACAGACGTCCCGGCGTTGGGTATCACATTTAACAAACCAAATAAATACCGTTATAGAAATTAAATTAAAAGCCCAAACCGGTCTGTGCATCAATACCGGTATATAGTAAAATACTGTATACCGCCCAGCCCTACTTGGCCAGCCAGTCAGATGGATAGGTGGGTGGTATAACACAAGAAAAGACAGTAGGAGCTTATCTTACAGCGTTTGTTCAGATTGATGGTTGTCGAGGTTGAACCTGTAGGATGGAAGCTGCTCAATGTCTGCCTTGGTGATTCCTCGTGGTTTAGCCTCTCCCAGCCTTTCAGCCAGGTTCAGTAATGCCTGAGGGTGTGTGAGAGACATACATATTTAAAGCCAGTTGTTTTTGGTTTATTTACATATTTATTGACCGGTATTTCCAGCATTATCCACTAGGTTTGCTGCAGGTAAAAACATTCAAGGAAATGGTCTTTAATTGACACAAGCTGTCTCCAATCAATCAATCAATGCCTGGTTGTGAGTGTTAGGTGGGGGGGGGAGTCCACCTAAACTGCCCCCTATTTTACCCCGTTTTAACTTCCGAGTCCGCTGGAGAGGATTAGCTTGATAAAAGTGATGTGTAGAATCACTGATCTACAAATAATATTTTTTTTGCCATTAACATTCATAGGAGCTACGCCCCCCCCGCCCCCCCCCCAAACACTTACGCACAAACTGAAATTGATTGGAGTGTGTTCTAGCTAAAGACGATTTTCTACCTGCAGCAAACTTAGTGGATAATTCTGGAAATACAGGTAAAAACACACACACGCACGCGCAGATGCCAAACACAGAAACACACAGACACAGAAAGAAACACACAGTGTGTTTCTAAGTGTATTGATTACTTGGTCCTCTCACCTCATAGTTCTCCATCTCCACATCATCTACATCCAGGTCCAGACTGATGGCTGGTCCCACTGCTGTAGGAGGCACAGGAAGCATCGACCTGCACAGAGACAGAACAGTAAAATAAATCACCCAGATCAAATAAGAAAGTGAAAAAAGGCAATGTATTGGTGGTGGTGGAATAAATATTCACTTTTTTTTTTTCCTGAGTGTTATGTTCAGTTACGTTAGCACCTCACTTTTAAAAAAATGGGTGTACAATTCTAGGTCCTGAATGACTTTGGGTTGAAAAGCACTGAAGTACGTGTATCATTTAGTTCTGTATTAAATGTCATACTCACAGGAAGTACGGCAGGAAGCCTGGGTAGTAAGGTGGTGGCGGCGGCGGTGGGGGCAGGGGCTGCTGTAACCGGTACCTGTGACCACTGATACGTCGCGGCAGCATGTGGGGGTATGGCTGACCAGGAGACAGACAGAGACAAAGAGCTGTTAACGTGGTGGTGGTGAACTATCCTATGGAAGTGGCTGGTTATTTAAAATGGGAAACTGCAACAATGCCAGCTCTGTAGCTTAAGCTAGCTCTACAATCTGAAGCCTTACCACTGGGAAAGGTTAGCTAGCTCTATGCTATGCTTTCTGTGCGAAGTGATGCTAAAGTCCTACCACTGGGAAAGGTTAGCTAGCTCTATGCTATGCTTTCTGTGTGACGTGATGCTGAAGTCTTACCATTGGGATAGATAGCTCAATGTTTTGCTAAACTGTGCAACGGTGAAGACATGAGGTCTTACCACTGTGAAGGGTTAACACATTTATAGATGCTAACTACGCTCGTTTTGAACGTTAAAAACATTGCATTGGTTACGGTTTTTGAAACATAAGGAAGTATCTTTTATTTCAGCGAAAAATAATAAATACAAAAAAAAGGTTAAATTAATACACAACTTTATAGGGTTAGTGTTCCCACACAGCCATATCACCAGGTTACAGCGCTTGTTTACGGAAGACAAGAGGCGGCCCACCTGTGCTAATTAGCCATCTAGCGTGCTCCCAACACCTGTGCTAATTAGCCATCTAACGTGCTCCCAACACCTGTGCTAATTAGCCATCTAGCGTGCTAGCCATCTAACACCTGTGTGTAAGCTAACTGGGGAGGAAGTGTAGTTCTTCGACTGGAGGCACATGGATCTGTGCAAAACTGCTTTATTTGAACGATTATCTCTCACTGATGAAAGATAATGGGTATAAATCTAGTGATGAGTGGATCAGTGCTTTTTGAAGTCGGTTCAGTTTCGGGTTCGATTATTAAAAAATAAATTACGGTTTTAGATTTCGATTTAAAAAAAAACATTAAATAATGATGTTACAATTACTGAGCTTTTTAATGAAAATTCCAAAAAATAGTGAACATTCAATTGCAAAAAACATTGAAAATATTCCATTGTCTCGGTCAGGTCCATATTGGGTCGACATCAATAGATACATGGGAAATTACTATGAAATAATAACATATTTATACATATATAGTTGTTTATTACTTCGTTTTTAAACATTTGATGACTATTAGGAATGAAAAAATAATCTCTACTCAGGCAGTAACAGTCAGCCAGACCATCGAACTTTAGGTTTTCCCCATACTGTACTGTCTTAATTCATCCTATTTTAGCCTGCCTATGTATGCTGCAGAAAATGTCCGACTTAAAATCATTTTTACTAGTTCTTCAAAGTAGATGAGGTATACTTTCACGAACTGTCTCTGTCCTTTTCATCATTGTGTTGAGTACATTCCTATTTTTTTGTTCAGTATAAAAATAAATCACTCACGTCCCAAGGATTCCCGGATAGCACTAACCTTACTGCTTATGCACAGAGATCAGAGATCTACAACAGCACAATACATTGGAGGTGCTGAACGAAGAGGCCTTTTTTTTTGATTGCATGTAACTTTTGGAAGTACATACCGGCCGTAACGGGAATGTTGGATTTGGGGTTAAACTTGGAACATTGTTATACTCAGAAGTATAGGAACATTAGTTACATGAGAGGTGCCATAATGAAGCTTGGGAGGGGCTGAGTGCAGAGAAAACAATCACGTGACAGTACTGATACGGGGAGAAACCGTTAAAAAGACTCATATCACTTAGTTCCCTGCTTAGCAAGAATTATGCAATGTTTAGCGATAAGGAGGAGACTCCACCCAAAGTGGGGGGGGTATGAATACCATCACAGGGGAAGCCATGTCTGTGTCTGAATTACAGCTGTAACGACCCTTTGGGAAGAATTCGACTTGGTTAAGCTTCTCTAGTGTCCGTGATTTATTTACTCTGATAGAATATAACAGGACAAATGACGATAGCTGCTGGTGAGTTTCAATCAGATACGGGTTCAGCTAGATAGCGCTATATGATGTGAAGTTTTACCACTGGGAAGGGCAGGTGTGAGATAAAAGTCTTACCACTGGGAAGGGCAGGTGTGAGGTAAAGTCTTACCACTGAGAAGGGCAGGTGTGAGGTAAAGTTTTACCACTGAGAAGGGCAGGTGTGAGGTAAAGTCTTACCACTGGGAAGGGCAGGTGTGAGGTAAAGTTTTACCACTGAGAAGGGCAGGTGTGAGGTAGTCTTACCACTGAGAAGGGCAGGTGTGAGGTAGTCTTACCACTGAGAAGGGCAGGTTTGAGGTAGTCTTACCACTGAGAAGGGCAGGTGTGAGGTAAAGTCTTACCACTGAGAAGGGCAGGTGTGAGGTAGTCTTACCACTGAGAAGGGCAGGTGTGAGGTAAAGTCTTACCACTGAGAAGGGCAGGTGTGAGGTAAAGTTTTACCACTGAGAAGGGCAGGTGTGAGGTAAAGTCTTACCACTGAGAAGGGCAGGTGTGAGGTAAAGTCTTACCACTGGGAAGGGCAGGTGTGAGGTAAAGTTTTACCACTGAGAAGGGCAGGTGTGAGGTAGTCTTACCACTGAGAAGGGCAGGTGTGAGGTAAAGTCTTACCACTGAGAAGGGCAGGTGTGAGGTAAAGTTTTACCACTGAGAAGGGCAGGTGTGAGGTAGTCTTACCACTGAGAAGGGCAGGTGGGAGGTAAAGTTTTACCACTGAGAAGGGCAGGTGGGAGGTAAAAGTCTTACCACTGAGAAGGGCAGGTGTGAGATAAAAGTCTTACCACTGGGAAGGGCAGGTGGGAGGTAAAGTTTTACCACTGAGAAGGGCAGGTGTGAGGTAGTCTTACCACTGAGAAGGGCAGGTGTGAGATAAAAGTCTTACCACTGGGAAGGGCATCTCCTGGTGCAGAGGCTCCTGAGGGAGGTACTGGAGGGGGACAGAGGGAGGCATCGCTGGTGGGTGGTGGTGACTCGAGGCAGGGTAAGAGAACGTTCTTAATGGATGCTGGTCCCCTCTGAGGTCCACTTCATTCTCTACCCTCTGGAGAGGCTGACCGACAGGAGAGGGAATGAGTGAGTGAACTAAAAAAGTCAGGTTTCATACATTCTAACTCATTCCATTTTAATTCATGAGGATCAACTACAATACAGAATGTGCATTCAGAAAGTAATAGAAGTATTTGGTTCATACACACTAAATAAATCCTAAGCATTACACGGGCTTGCTCCTACCCATCTTTCCGATTTGGTCCTGCCGTACATACCTACACGTACGCTACGGTCACAAGACGCAGGCCTCCTAATTGTCCCTAGAATGTCTAAGCAAACAGCTGGAGGCAGGGCTTTCTCATTTCGAGCTCCATTTTTATGGAATGGTCTGCCTATCCATGTGAGAGACGCAGACTTGGTCTCAACCTTTAAGTCTTTATTGAAGACTCATCTCTTCAGTAGCTCCTATGATTGAGTGTAGTCTGGCCCAGGAGTGTGAAAGTGAACGGAAAGGTACTGGAGCAACAAACCGCCCTTGCTGTCTCTGCCTGGCCGGTTCCCCTCTCTCCACTGGGATTCTCTGCCTCTAACCCTATTACAGGGGCCGAGTCACTGGCTTACTGGTGCTCTTCCATGCCGTCCCTAGGAGGGGTGTGTCACTTGAGTGGTTTGAGTCACTGACGTGGTCTTCCTGTCCGGGTTGGCGCCCCCCCCTTGGGTTGTGCCGTGGCGGAGATCTTTGTGGGCTATACTCTGCCTTGTCTCAGGATGGTAAGTTGGTGGTTGAAGGTATCCCTCTAGTGGTGTGGGTGCTGTGCTTTGGAAAAGAGGGTGGGGTTATATCCTGCCTGTTTGGCCCTGTCCGGGGGTATCGTCGGATGGGACCAGTGTCTCCCGACCCCTGCTGTCTCAGCCTCCAGTATTTATGCTGCAATACTTTCTGCCTGCGGCTATAGAACCCTGACCTGTTCACCGGACGTGCTACCTGTCCCAGACCTGCTGTTTCCAACTCTCTATCGACAGCAGGAGCGGTAGAGATACTCTGAATGATCGGCTATGAAAAGCCAACTGACATTTACTCCTGAGATGTTGACCTGTTGCACCCTCGACAACCACTGTGATTATTATTATTTGACCCTGCTGGTCATCTATGAACATTTGAACATCTTGGCCATATTGTTATAATCTCCATCCGGCACAGCCAGAAGAGGACTGGCCACCCCTCATAGCCTGGTTCCTCTCTAGGTTTCTTCCTAGGTTCCGGCCTTTCTAGGGAGTTTTTCCTAGCCACTGTGCTTCTACACCTGCATTACTAGCTGTTTGGGGTTTTAGGCTGGGTTTCTGTACAGCACTTTGTGACATCAGCTAATGTAAGAAGAGCTTTATAAATACATTTGATTGATTGACTCGTCGCTTTTTTATTCATGTGGATTAACTACTGTGTATGTATACTAGACGACATGAGGCATACTTCTAATGTTATTTGTAACGGACAGGGGTTTAGTCCCAAACCCTATTCCTTACATCAGGCAAAACTACGCCCTGCAGGGAGGAAAAAAACACCCCAAGGCCACTCTATGAACATCTACAACTTGATAGAAAGTATGTAGAAATGGTAAATGGACATACAATGCCTTCAGAAAATATTCACACCCCTTGCCTTTACCAAATGTTGTGCTGTAGCCTCAATTTAAAATGGATTAAATTGAGATTGTGTGTCACTGGCCTACACGCCAATATCCCACAATGTCAAAGTGGAATTGTGTTTTTAGAAACTTTTTAAAATGAATTACAAATAAGATGAAATTAAACGTCTTGAGTCAATAATTATTCAACCCCTTTGCTGTAGCAAGCCTTAAGTTCAGGAGTAAAAATGTGCTTAACAAGTCACATAAGTTGCATAGACTCACTCTGTGCAATAAGTGTTTAATATGATTTTTTGAATGACTACCTCATCTCTGTACCCCACACATACAAATTATTGTAAGGTCCCTCATTTAAGTAGTGAATATCCAACACAAAGACCAGAGAGGTTTTCCAATGCCTTGCAAAGAGGGGCACTTATTGGTATATGCATAATATATATATATATTTTTAAAGCAGACATTGAATATCCCATTGAACATGGTGAAGATATTAATTACACTTTAGATGGTGTATCAATACACCAAGTCACTACAAAGATACAGGCGCCCTTCCTAACTCAGTTGCCGAAGAGGAAGGAAACCGCTCAGGAATTTCACCATGAGGCCAATGGTGACTGAAAAAACCCCAATCCCCTAGTCAATCCTGATCTGGTTTTTACACATCAACCTTTGAGTCCATCCTCACCTCCTCCTCCATTACCATCTGGTTTGGGTCTGCCCACTGCAAGGGCAAACTGCAATGCATTGTCCAGGCTGCAGATGGTCATCACCTGCCACCTGCCCTACATTCAAGGTTTTGCACGACTCCAGGGCAAGGAAGCATGTGGGGGAAATGATTGCCGACCCCTCCCACCCTGGTCACTACCTTTTCCAAAAATGTATACATCGCATTCAGAAAGTATTTAGACACCTTGACTTTTCCCACATTTTGTTACGTTACAGCTTTTCAGAGACTTGTACCAAAGCCACTCCTGCGTTGTCTTGGCTGTGAGCTTAGGATTTTTGTCCTGTTGGAAGGTGAACCTTTGCCCCAGTCTGAGGTCCTAAGCGCTCTGGAACAGGTTTTCATCAAGGATCTCTCTGTACTTTGCTCCGCTTCACCGTAGGGATGGTGCCAGCTTTCCTCCTGACGTGACGCTTGGCGTTCAGGCCAAAGAATTCAATCTTGGTTTCATCAGACCAGAGAATCTTGTTTCTCATGGTCTGAAAGTCTTTTTGGTGCCTTTTGGCAAACTCCAAGCGGGCTGTCATGTGCCTTTTACTGAGGAGTGGCTTCCATCTGGTCACTCTACTATAAAGACCTGATTGATGGAGTGCTGCAGAGATGGTTGTCCGTCTGGAAGGTTCTCCCATCTCCACAGAGGAACTCTAGAGCGCTGCAAGAGTGACCATCAGGTTCTTTGTTACCTCCCTGACCAAGGCCCTTTTCCCCCCAATTACTCAGTTTGGCCAGGTGGCCAGCTCTACGAAGAGTCGGTGGTTCCAAACATCCATTGAAGAATGATGGAGGCCACTGTGTTCTTGGGAACCTTCAACGCTGCAGAAATGTTTTGGTACCCTTCCCTAGATCTGTGCCTCGACACAATCCTGTCTTGGGGCTCTACGGACAATTCCTAAGACCTCATGGCTTGGTTTTTTGCTCTGACATGCATTGTGAACTGTGGGACGTTATATAAAACAGGTGTGTGCCTTTCCAAATAATGTAAATAAGGTCTCTGTTTTTTTATTTGTAATAAATTTGCTAAAAATGTATTTTCGCTTTGTCATTATGGGGGTATTGTGTGTAGCTTGATGAGGTAAAAATAATTGTAAAAAAATCTATTTTAGAATAAGGTTAGAACGTAAAAGAAATGTGGAAATTGTCACCAGGTCTGAATACTTTCCGAATGCACTGTACAAAAAATATAAAATGCAAGTGTTGGTCTCATGTTTCATGAGATGATATAAATAAAAATCACAGAAATGTTCCATACGCACAAAGCTTATTTCACTCACATTTTGTGCACAAACGTGTTTACATCCCTGTTCGTGAGCTTTTCTCCTTTGCCAAGATAAACCATCCACCTGACAGGTGTGGCATATCAAGAAGCTGATTAATCAGCATGATCATTACACAGGTGCACCTTGGTCAGGGGACAATAAAAGGCCACTCTAAAATGTGCAGTTTTGTCACACAACACAATGCCACAGATGTCTCAAGTTGAAGGAGCGTGCAATTGGCATGCTGACTGCAGGAATGTCCACCAGAGCTGTTGCCAGAGAATTTAAAGTTACATTTCTCTACCATATGCAGCCTCCAACATCGTTTTAGAGAAGTTGGCAGTTCATCCAACCAGCCGCAGACCACGTGTAACCACGCCAGCCCAGGACCTCCACATCCGGCTTCTTCACCTGCGGAATCGTCTAAGACCAGCCACCAGGTCAGCTGATGAAACCTTGGGGGTTTGCAGAACTGAAGAACTTCTTCACAAACTGTCAGAAACCGTCTCAGGGATGCTCATCTGTGTGTTCGTCGTCCTCACCAGGGTCATGACCTGACTGCAGTTCGGCATCGTAACCGACCTCAGTGGGCAAATGCTCACCTTCGATAACCACTGGCACGCTGGAGAAATGTGCTGTTCACAAATGAATCCCAGTTTCAACTGTACCGGGCAGATAGCCGACAGCGTGTATGGCGTTGTGTGGGCGAGCGGTTTGCTGATGTCAACGTTGTGGACAGAGTGCCCCAAGGTGGTGGTGGGGTTATGGTATGGGGCAGGCATAAGCTGCGGACAACGAATACTATTGCATTTTATCAATGGAAATTTGAATGCACAGAGATACCATGACGAGATGCTGAGACCCATTGTCGTGCCATTCATCCACCACCATCACCTCATGTTTTAGCATGATAATGCACGGCCCCATGTCAAAATTCCTGGTAGCTGAAAATGTCCCAGTTCTTCCACGGACCTGAATACTCAGACGTGTCACCCATTGAGCATGTTTGGGATGCTCTGGATCGACGTGTACGACAGCGTGTTCCAGTTCCCGCCAAAATACAGCAACTTTGCATAGCAATTGAAGAGGAGCGGGACAACATTCCACAGGCCACAATCAACAGCCTGATCAACTCTATGCGAAGGAGATGTGTCAAACGGTGGTCACAGGAGAGATACTGACTGGTTTTCTGAGCCACACCCCTACCTTTCTTTTAAGGTATCTGTGACCAACAGATGCATATCTGCAGTGGCTGAGCTCCTACTATGGAAAAGCCAGAGAAAGCGAGATACCTTGAAGAGACCGTGCTTCCTTCCTGCCCACAGACTTTCTCTCCCAACTTGACCACCTCCCTCAGACGACCACTCAAGCCATGAACTTTCTAATGACTGTCCATCATGTTGGTTTTTCTAAAATGGCATGTATTGTTATTACTTTAAAGCGCTTAGATGTTTTTAAATGTAATGAATAGCGCTATAAAAGTGTAATAATTGATTATTACTTTTGACCAGGGCCCATGGTCAAAAGTAATGCACTATTTAGGGAATAGGGCCCCGGTCTAAAGTAGTGCACTATATAGGGAACAGGGCCCTGGTCAAAAGTAGCGCAGTATATAGGGAACAGGGCCCTGGTCAAAAGTAGCGCACTATATAGGGAACAGGGCCCTGGTCAAAAGTAGTGCAGTATATAGGGAACAGGGCCCTGGTCAAAAGTAGCGCACTATATAGGGAACAGGGCCCTGGTCAAAAGTAGCGCACTATATAGGGAACAGGGCCCTGGTCAAAAGTAGTGCACTATATAGGGAACAGGGCTCTGGTCAAAAGTAGTGCACTATGTAGGGTGGAGGGAGCCATTTGGGACTCAGATGGAGGTACTCACCATGCGTGGGTGCTGCCTCTGGAGAGGGAGAAACTGGCTGAGAGGAGTAAGGTGAGGAGGCTGGTGGGGTGGTGGCCCCGGGGGGTTGGGGTGCAATATAAAATGTTCACTGGAGATCAGGGGTGGGAAAGCTTGGTAAGACACTGGCAAATGCTGCATTGTACAGGCTTGGATGAGCTAGAAAAATAGAGGAAAAAACAGACACACTGTTAATAACAAGAACAGTAGTAATAAACAGTGGTTAACCATACAGAACAACACTGGCAGGGCCGTCCTCAAGAAACCAATTCTACATCAGTCAAAGCAGTAAGAAAATAATCATCTATGGATTATAAGCAATCTATGAATTTCTTATTACATTTTATTTAACCTTTATTTAACTAGGCAAGTCAGTTAAGAACAAATTCTTATTTACAGTGGCGGCCTAGGAACAGTGGGTTAACTGCCTTGTTCAGGGGAAGAACGACTGATTTTTACCTTGTCGGCTCTATGGGTATTACCAGCCAAATATGGCCAATCCTTACTCTACACAAACACCTGGGCAGGAGGGAATATGTCCACAGCTCAGATGCAATGATGTCAAAAGTATTTGCAAAGATTCTTATGCTGTTTAGCAGCACAAAGAAGCATTGTTGGTAGGGGTGCTACATCAACAGTGAACACGACTGAAGTGGTATGGTGTGTTGTTGGTAGCGGTGTATTAACAGTGGGTATGGTGCGTAGGAAGCGGGGTATTAACAGTGGGTATGGTGCGTAGGAAGCGGGGTATTAACAGTGGGTATGGTGCGTAGGAAGCGGTGTATTAACAGTGGGTATGGTGCGTAGGAAGCGGTGTATTAACAGTGGGTATGGTGCGTAGGAAGCGGTGTATTAACAGTGGGTATGGTGCGTAGGAAGCGGGGTATTAACAGTGGGTATGGTGCGTAGGAAGCGGGGTATTAACAGTGGGTATGGTGCGTAGGAAGCGGGGTATTAACAGTGGGTATGGTGCGTAGGAAGCGGGGTATTAACAGTGGGTATGGTGCGTAGGAAGCGGGGTATTAACAGTGGGTATGGTGCGTAGGAAGCGGGGTATTAACAGTGGGTATGGTGCGTAGGAAGTGGTGTGTTAACAGTGGGTATGGTGCGTAGGAAGCGGGGTATTAACAGTGGGTATGGTGCGTAGCAAGCGGTGTTTTAACAGTGGGTATGGTGCGTAGGAAGCGGTGTGTTAACAGTGGGTATGGTGCGTAGGAAGCGGGGTATTAACAGTGGGTATGGTGCGTAGGAAGTGGTGTATTAACAGTGGGTGTTGCGTCAAGACAGGTATTCATATTCAAGGCATTCACATTTTCAATTGATTTCAAAGATAAAACACCAGCAGGGGCGAAAGAGTGTATGCATTGTGAAACCCATCATTAGCTTGTGTTTCCCTGGGGAACATATATACTGGTGCACCTTTGTGATAGCAGGTGGTGAAATGTTTGGTGAAAAAGCATTTCACTGGAAGTCCTTCATGGAAGAGGAGACTCTCATTCATACACATTCAGCTCATTTAGGATTCTGGACACTCAACCGGTAGGCACATGGACATTGTTGTGTAAAATTGTTGCCAGTTAGGTGTTTATTTGTGTTGAGAATTGAGACCAAGTGTCTAATTTAGTATATAGTATAATTTAGATAATGACTACATTGAGATTATATATTTAATTTGAAATGACCTTACTTGAAGTAATGTATATTTATTTTTGTGTTTTGCCTTTGAAGGTTATCAACCTAACTAATTAACTAAAAAACGAACAAACTAACTGACTAAATAAAAGAAGTCAGAAGAAAATTGAGTTGTCCCTTGCATCCTTCAGTCCTTAAAGAGGCCTTTTTCAAGTTTGGGCAAAGAGCTGCGGTGTGAACCATACACAACTTGACAGTGGGTATGGTGCGTAGGAAGCTGTGTATTAACAGTGGGTATGGCGGGTAGGAAGCGGTGTATTAACAGTGGGTATGGTGTGTTGTTGGTAGCGGTGTATTAACAGTGGATATGGTGTGTTGGTAGCGGTGTATTAACAGTGGGTATGGTGTGTTGTTGGTAGCGGTGTATTAACAGTGGGTATGGCGCGTTGGTAGCGGTGTATTAACAGTGGGTATGGCGCGTAGGAAGCGGTGTATTAACAGTGGGTATGGCGCGTAGGAAGCGGTGTATTAACAGTGGATATGGTGTGTTGGTAGCGGTGTATTAACAGTGGGTATGGCGCGTTGGTAGCGGTGTATTAACAGTGGGTATGGCGCGTTGGTAGCGGTGTATTAACAGTGGGTATGGCGCGTAGGAAGCGGTGTATTAACAGTGGGTATGGCGCGTAGGAAGCGGTGTATTAACAGTGGATATGGTGTGTTGGTAGCGGTGTATTAACAGTGGGTATGGCGCGTTGGTAGCGGTGTATTAACAGTGGGTATGGCGCGTAGGAAGCGGTGTATTAACAGTGGGTATGGTGTGTTGTTGGTAGCGGTGTATTAACAGTGGGTATGGCGCGTAGGGAGCGGTGTGTTAACAGTGGGTATGGCGCGTAGGGAGCGGTGTGTTAACAGTGGGTATGGCGCGTAGGGAGCGGTGTGTTAACAGTGGGTATGGCGCGTAGGGAGCGGTGTGTTAACAGTGGGTATGGCGCGTAGGGAGCGGTGTGTTAACAGTGGGTATGGCGCGTAGGGAGCGGTGTGTTAACAGTGGGTATGGCGCGTAGGGAGCGGTGTGTTAACAGTGGGTATGGTGCGTTGCTGACATGGACTTCACTGACATTCCAGCTCTTCCTTTTCAAACTCACAGGAGGAGGAAGGCAGCAGAGCAGAGAGAGCTGTCCGCTGAACATTACCGAGCATGCTGGGAGCTGCTGACTGTTGCACCCTGGGAGAGGTTGCCCAGTGTGGATGGGGAAACCGTGCGTTGTCACCGTGGTAACGGTGTAAGAGATTGGAACGGATTCCTGGTGCATCTTGGTACAGGAGAGAACAGTAATTCAGACAATTTTCAAAACAACTTCGAAACTCTTAATTTTGAAGACTGTTCTGCGTATCATATTCACATAGGTTCTTTCTCCAAAACTCACGGTACCATAGAGCCTAACAGACGGTATAAATACCCCACATCTAGCCCAGATCTTAAACCAGTGTGAATTTCAATTAGCTAGACTACAACATACACTGTGATAGTAATGAAAGGGAACCAGGGCCCCATCTGGACATCACCTTTTATCTTCTGTCCCCACTACTACAACAGTGTGTACCTACGTACCTGGTCGTTTAGCTCCACCATGATGGAGGTCTGTTGATGCTGAGGTGGGTGTGCGGCAGGGTGAAGCATGCGCGGCGGTGCACTGGTATGGCTGTACTGTCTGGCCTCATCTAAAAGAACCTGCTGATTTTGCTGGGAGAAGAGAGGGTGGTGGAAGTTCTCATCCTGGAGCAAGGCGTTATGCAGTACTACCAGTCGGTCTCGACTCCCCCACTGTCGTCTCACTGGCGGGCTGCAGGAACATCAAGTAAGCACATCATGAAACATCATGCATTTAAAAAAGGGTATGAAATTCTGTTTAGGGTATACTTAGATTGCCTTTAAAGTAATGTTGTTGTTTTTTTACATAAATGTTATGAACATTACAAGTTAGAGAAGGTCAGTGGGAAAAAGGTACTTAAACAACAGCTAGAATCCAAAAGATATGGTGGTAGCCTTATTGTAAGCATACCATGAAACATCAAGGATACCATGCATGGACAATTAACATGATCAGTTTAGGATATACAGTTGAAGTCGAAGTTTACGTACACCTAAGCCAAATACATTTAAACTCAGTTTTTCCACAACTCCTGACATTTAATCCTAGTAAGAATTCCCTGTCTTTGGTCAGTTAGGATCACCACTTTATTTTAAGAATGTTTAATGTCAGAATAATAGTAGAGAGTGATTTATTTCAGCTTTTATTTCTTTCATGACATTCCCAGTGGGTCAGAAGTTTACATACACTCATTTAGTGTTTGGTAGCATTGCCTTTAAATTCTTTAACTTGGGTCAAATGTTTCAGGTAGCCTTCCACAAGCTTCCCACAATAAGTTGGGTGAATTTTGGCCCATTTCTCCTGACAGAGCTGGTGTAACTGAGTGAGGTTTGTAGAACTCCTTGCTCACACACGCCTTTTCAGTTCTGCCCACATTTTCTATGGGATTGAGGTCAGGGCTTTGTGATGGCCACTCCAATACCTTAACTTTGTTGTCCTTACGCCATTTTGCCACAACTTTGGAAGTATGCTTGGGGTCAGTGTCCATTTGGAAGACCCATTTGCGACCAAGATTTAACTTCCTGACTGATGTCTTGAGATGTTTCAATATATCCACATAATTCTCTTTCCTCATGATGCCATTTATTTTGTGAAGTGCACCAGTCCCTCCTGCAGCAAAGCACCCCCACAGCATGCTTTTCTCCTAAAAGTACGATCTTTGTCCCCATGTGCAGTTGCAAACCGTAGTCTGGCTTTTTTAATGGCGGTTTTGGAGCAGTGGCTTCTTCCTTGCTGAGCGGCCTTTCAGGTTATGTTGATATAGGACTCGTTTTACTGTGGATATAGATACATTTGTACCCGTTTCCTCCAGCATCTTCCCAAGGTCCTTTGCTGTTGTTCTGGGATTGATTTGCACTTTTCGCACCAAAGTACGTTCATCTCTAGGAGACAGAACGCGTCTCCTTCCTAAAAGGTATGACGGCTGTGTGGTCCCATGGTGTTTATACTTGCGTACTATTATTATGAACGTGGTACCTTCAGGCAGTTGGACATTTTTCCCAAGTATGAACCAGACTTGTGGAGGTCTACAATTTTCTTCTGAGGTCTTGGCTGATTTCTTTTGATTTTCCCATGATGTCAAGCAAAGAGGCACTGAGTTTGAAGGTAGGCCTTGAAATACATCCACAGCTACACCTCCAATTGACTCAAATTATGTCAATTTGCCTATCAGAAGCCAGGGCATCATTTTCTGGAATTTTCAAAGCTGTTTAAAGGCACAGTCAACATAGTGTATGTAAACTTCTGACCCACTGGAATTTTGATACAGTGAATTATAAGTGAAATAATCTGTAAACAATTGTTGGAGAAATTACTTGTGTCATGCACAAAGTAGATGTCCTAACCAACATGCCAAAACCATAGTTTGTTAACAAGAAATTTGTGGAGTTTTTGAAAAACGAGTTTATGACTCCAACCTAAACTTCCAACTTCAACTGTACTTAGACAATTGTCATTTTTTTGATAAACTTTTTTTTTCATGTAAACTGGGAAAATAGTGTATCAAATACATTCAAATAAGTGTTGTCTGGGCATTTGGTCATTGAATACAGCACAAATGATTCCTAAACTGTATGGAGTAGACCAGAACACACTATACAGGAAACATCAGGATGGATAGCCCGTCATCGCATGATGACAGTTGATTTAAAAAAAAAAAAAAAAGGGGCTCTGCTTCCCAAATGGCAACCTATTCCCTTTATAGTGCACTACTTTTGACCAGGGCCTATAGGGTAGTGTACTATATAGGGAATACGGTGTCATTTGGAACACATCCAAGTACTAAGGGAGTACCTATTCACCTTCTCCTGAGGTGCACTGGGGTGTTGCAGGGCTCTCCTAGGAACCTCCTTTGGTTCAAGGGGGCTGTCGGTGGCCACCTATTCACTGCTATGTCCCATGGTCGCATTGGTGACGTCGTGGGGACCCGACGAAAAGGAGACCAGGGGTGCTGGCGGCACTTGTGGCTATTAACCTCTGTCTTTACCCTGAAAATAAAACACCATTAAAACTACCTAACCTCACTCACTAGCACCATACGGCACAATTTTCACTATATAGTACACTACCCTACAGGCCCTGGTCAAAAGTTATTGTTGTCTATCAACAATGACAAGCCAGACAGGTCTAACAATCTAGATTGAATATTACTGAGGATAATAGCAGACAATATTGCCACTCCTATTTGCCACATCTTCTATTTAAGCCTACTAGAAAGTGTGTGCCCTCAGGCCTGGAGGGAAGCTAAAGTCATTTCACTACCCAAGCATAGTAAAGCCCCCTTTACTGGCTCAAATAGCCAACCAATCAGCCTGTTAACAACCCTTAGTAAACATCTGGAAAAAAAATTTATGTTTGACCACATACAATGCCATTTTACAGTAAACAAACAGACTTTCAGCACACTTATAGGGAAGGACACTCAACAAGCACAGCACTTACACAAATTACTGATTGGCTGAGAGAAATTGATAAAATGATTGTGGGGGCTGTCTTGTTAAACTTCAGTGCAACGTTTGACATTATCGATCATAGTCTACTGCTGGAAAAACTTTTTTATGGCTTTACACCCCCTGCTATATTGTGGATTAGGTTAGACAAGTAACAGAACACAGAAGATGTTCTTTAATTTAAGCCTATCAAATATAATCCAGTTAGAATCAGGAATTCCCCAGGGTAGCCGTTTAGGCCCCTTGCTTTTTACATTTTTTACTAACGACATGCCACTGACTGAGTAAAGCCAGTGTCTATGTATGCGGATGACTCAACACTATACACGTCAGCTACTACAGCGACTGAAATGACTGCAACACTTAAGAAACACTCAACAAAGAGCTGCAGTTAGTTTCAGAGTGGGTGGCAAGGAATAAGTTAGCCCTAAATATTTCTAAAACTAAAAGCATTGTATTTGGAACAAAACACTCACTAAACCCTAAACCTCAACTAAATCTTGTAATAAATAATGTGGAAATTGAGCTAGTTGAGATGACTAAACTGCTTGGAGTAACACTAGATTGTAAACGGTCATGGTCAAAACATATTGATGCAGTAGTAGCTAAGATGGGGAGAAGTCTGTCTGTAATAAAGCGATGCTCTGCCTTGTTAACAACACACTGTCAACAAGGCAGGTCCTACAGGCCCTAGTTTTGTCGCACCTGGACTACTGTTCAGTCGTGTGGTCAGGTGCCACAAAAGAGGACTCAGGAAAATTGCAATTGGCTCAGAACAAGGAAGCACGGCTGGCCCTTGGACATACACAGAGAGCTAATATTAATAATATGCATGTCAATCTCTCCTGGCTCAAAGTGGAGGAGAGATTGACTTCATCACTACTTGTATTTATGAGAGGTATTGACATGTTGAATGCACCAAGCTGTCTGTCTAAACTACTGGCACACAGCTCGGACACCCATGCATACCTAACAAGACATGCCACCAGAGGTCTCTTCACAGTCCCCAAGTCCAGAACAGACTATGGGAGGCACACAGTACTACATAGAGCCATGACTACATGTAACTCTATTCCACATCAAGTAACTGACGCAAGTTGTAAAATTTGATTTTAAAAAACAGCTAAAAACACACCTTATGAAACCGCCGGGACTGTGCAGCAACACAAACATTGGCACAGACACATGCATGCACACACACACACACACACACAGAATAACATATGCACTATACATACACATGGATTTAGTACTGTAGATATGTGGTAGTGGTGAAGTAGGGGTCTGAGGGCACACAGTGTGTTGTGACATCTGTGAATGTATTTTAAATGTTTTAAAATTGTATAAACTACCTTAATTTTGCTGGACCCCAGGAAGAGCAGCTGCTGCTTTGGCAGCAGCTAATGGTGATCCATAAAAAATACAAATACTAGCCTGGATATTCAAAACTGAGAGTGATTTGAAATGTATTAACATACAGTGCATTTTAAGTATTCAGACCTCTTGACTTTTTCCACTTTGTTACATTACAGCCTTATTCTGAAATTGATTGAATTGTTGTTTTTGTTTTTTTTACACACACAATACCCCATGATGACAAAGCAAACATTTTTTTAAATGTATATAAAAAAATACTGAAATAATCACATTTACATAAGTATTCAGACCCTTTACTCAGTACTTTGTTGAAGCACATTTGGCAGCAATTACAGCCTAGAATCTTCTTGGGTATGACGCTACAAGCTTGGCACACCTGTATTTGGGGAGTTTCTCCCATTCTTCTCTGCAGGTCCTCTCAATACGCAGTCAGGTTGGATGGGGAGCGTCGCTGCACAGCTATTTTCAGGTCTCTCCAGAGACGTTCTTTGCTCTGTTCATCTTTCCCCTGAATAGTCTCCCAGTCCCTACCACTGAAAAACATCCCCACAGCATGATGCTGCTACCACCATTGTACATCGTTGGGATGGTGCCAGGTTTCCTCCTGACGTGACGCTTGGCATTCAGGCTAAAGAGTTCAATCTTGGTTTCATCAGACCAGAGAATCTTGTTTCTCGTGGTCTGACAGTACTTTAGGTGCCTTTTGGCAAACTCCAAGAGGGTTGTCATGTGCCTTTTACTGAGGAGTGGCTTCCGTCAAGCCACTCTACCATAAAGGCCTGATTGGTGGAGTGCTGCAGAGATGGTTGTCCTTCTGGAAGGTTCTCCCATCTCCACAGAGGAACTCTGGAGCTCTGTCAGAGTGACCATTGGATTCTTAGTCACCTTCCTGACCAAGACCATCTAGGAAGATCTGTGCCTCAACACAATCCTGTCTCGGAACGCTACAGACAATTCCTTCAACCTCATGGCTTGATTTTTACTCTGACATGCACTGTCGATTTTGGGAACTAATATAGACAGGTGTGCCTTTCCAAATCAATTTAATTTAGCACAGGTGGATTCCAATCAAGTTGTAGAAACATCAAGGATGATCACTGGAAACAGGATGCACCTGAGCTCAATTTTGAGTCGCATAGCAAAGGGTCTGAATACTTATGTAAATAAGGTATGTTTATTTTTTTAATACACTTGCAACATTTTTTGGGGGAAAACCTGTTTTCACTTCGTCATAATGGGTGTGTGTAGATTGAGGAATTTTGAATTAATCCATTTCAGAATAAAGCTGTAATGTAACAAAATGTGGAAAAAGGGAAGGGGTCTGAATACAGGTAGCCTAGTGGTTAGAACGTTGAACTAGTAACCCGAAAGGTTGCTAGATCGAATCCCCGAGCTGACAAGGTAAACATCTGTCGTTCCGCCCCTGAACAAGGCAGTAAACCCACTGTTCCCCGGTAGGCCGTCATTGTGAATAAGAATTTGTTCTTAACTGACTTGCTTAGTTAAATAAAAAAATATACACAAAAGTATGTGGACACGCCTTCAAATTAGTGGATTTGGCTATTTCAGCCAGGACAGGTGTATAAAATCGAGCACACAACCACGCAATCTCCATAGACAAACATTGACAGTAGAATGGCCTTACTGAAGAGCTCAGTGACTTTCAACGTGGCACCGTCATAGGATGCCACCTTTCCAACAGTCAGTTTGTCAAATTTCTCCCCTGCTAGACCGGCCCGGTCAACTGCAAGTACTGATATTGTGAAGTGGAAACGTCTAGGAGCAACAACGGCTCAGCCGCCAAGTGGCAGGCCACACAAGCTAACAGAACAGTACCGCCGAGTGCTGAAGCACATAACAATCTTCTGTCCTCAGTTCCAACACTCACTACTGAGATCCAAAATGCCTCTGAAAACAATGTCAGCACAATAACAGTTTGTCGGGAGCTTCATGAAATGGATTTCCATGGCTGAGCAGCCACACACAAGCCTAATATCACCACGCTTCACCATCTGGCAGTCCGACGGACGAATCTGGATTTGGTGGATGCCAGGAGAATGCTACGTTTCCCAATACATAGCGCTAACTGTAAAGTTTGGTGGAGGAATAATGGTCTGGAGCTGTTTTTCATGGTTCGGGCTAGGATCCTTAGTTAGTGTGAAAGGAAATACTAATGCTACAGCATACAATGACATTCTAGATGATTCTGTGCTTACAACTCTGTGGCAAGTTTGGGGAAAGCCCTTTTCTGTTTAGCATGACAATGCCCCCTTGCACAAAGCGAGCTCCATACAGAAATGGTTTGTCGAAATCAGTGTGGAAGAACATGACTGGCCTGCACAGAGCCCTGACCTCAACCCCATCAAACACCTTTGAGATGAATTGGAATGCTGACTGTGAGCCAGGACTAATCACCCAACAGTGGCCGAGCTCACTAATGTTTGTGGTTGAATGGAAGCAAATCCCCACAGCAATGTTCCAAAATCTAGTGGAAAGCCTTCCCAGAAGAGTGGAGGCTGTTATCGCAGCAAAGGGGGGGGACCAACTCCATATTAATGCCCATGATTTAGGAATAAGATGTTCGACGAGAAGGTGTCCACAGACTTTTGGTCATGTAGCGCATATATATATATATATATATTAAAGAATTTCTGTGTAACAATTATGTTCCTTACTGTAATATATACAGTGGATATAGAAAGTCACCACCCCCTTTCAAAAATGTTCACCTTTTGTTGCCTTACAGCCTAAAATGATAACACATCAAATCTGACTTTTTCCAGCTTTATTTACACAGTAACCCACAATATCCAAGTGAAAAAAAAGTTTTAAATAAACTTCAAACAGTAAAATATCCTATTTGGATAAGTGAATGTAACAGTGTAGGTTCCGTCCCTCTCTTCGCCCCAACCCGGGCTCGAACCAGGGACCCTTGCACACATCAACAACTGACACCCACCGAAGCATCGTTACCCATCGCGCCACAAGAGCCACGGCCCTTGCAACGCAAGGGGAAACCCTACTTCAAGTCTCAGAGCGAGTGACGTCACTGATTGAAATGCTATTAGCGCGCACTACCGCTAACTAACTAGCCATTTCACATCGGTTACATGAACACCCCCTCCTGAGTTAATACCACATGAGTCTCTTTGAATACGTGTCTACTAACTTTGCACACCTAGACTGAAATATTTGCCCATTCTTCCTTGCAAAATTGTTCAAGCTCAGTCAAATTGCATGGCGACCGCTCATGGACTGAACTCTTCAAGTCATTCCACAGATTCTCAACGGGATTTAGGTCAGGGCCCTGACTAGGCCACTCAAGGACATTCACCTTCTTGCACTTCAACCACTGTATGGTTGCTTTAGGTCATAGTTCACGTTGAAACGTGAACCATCTTCAACTTCCTGGCAAAGGGCTGCAGGTTCTCTTCAAGAATCTGTCGGTATTTTGCATGGTCCATTTTCCCTTCTATTGTGACAAGTGCTCCAGTCCCAGCTGAAGAGAAACACCCCCACAACAGGATGCTGCCACCGCCGTGCTTTACCGTAGGCGTGGCGTTCTTTACCGTAGGCGTGGCGTTCTTTGGGTAGAAAGATGTATTGGGTTTTCACCAGACATATCGTTTTGCATTCAGGCCAACTTTGGTCTCATCTGACCACAGCACCTTTTGCCACTTGGCCTCGGAATCTACAATGTGCTATTTGGCAAAGCTTCAAACGAGACTTAATGTGGCTTTTTTTATTTTTTCTGTTCTTGCCACCCTCCCATAGAGGCCAGATTTGTGGAGAGCTTGTGGTCACATGCATACATTGACCAGTCTTTGCCATAAAGGCCTGGAACTCTTTCAGTCACCATTGGCTTCTTGGGTAGCGCCTCTGATCAGTCTCCTCCGTACCCGGTCATCCAGTTTGGAGGGACGGCCTGATCTATGCAGGGTCTGGGTGGCGCCATACGCCTTCCACTAATTAATAATGGCGCTAACTGTGCTCAGAGGGATCGACAAAGCATTTGAAGTCTTTTAATCTCCATCCCCTGACTTGTGCCTTTCCGCAACTTTATCTCGTAGATCTTTTGAAAGTATCTTTCCGGCCATAGTGGATTATTTGCTTTGGAGTGGAGTCCTCTATGAACAACTGCTTTTATTCTGAACTAATCAAAGTCACTACAATTGATCACAGACAGAAGTCAATTAGTTTGATTTGTGATCTGGAAGGTGGTTGGTTATACCTCAGCATGTTTGCAATTGGGGGGGGTTCACTTTTAATTCGTTTTCAGAGTTTTTTTAGATAATTTTTTTCACTTGGATATTGTGGGTTACTGTGTGTAAATACAGCCGTAAAAAGTCTGATTTTATGTGTTTTCATTACAGGCTGTAAGGCAACAAAAGGTGAACATTTTGAAAGAGGGTGGTGACTTTCTATACCCACTGTATATCTTACTGCAATATATCAACTCATTTCTGGGTAACAATTTAGTACCTTACTGTAATACATTTCCATAAAAATAAAAAAAATGGGCAAATGTTTTTTTTTAAGCAAACAACTATTTCTCAACAATAATTTTGCTAGGACTGTCTGGGAGTGGAAAACTGAAAACTAGCTGTTATTGGCAGAGAGGTTTGGAACTCTTTGTTATTGGTCTATTAACTAATTTACCGCATGGTGATGTCACCATGGAAAGCAGAAACACACCCATCCAAACCTGCAGATTAGATTTTCAACCAGCAACTATCTGGAAATAACACTTGTCATAACTTTTACAGTGTTAGTTTCATCAACTGTTGTACAATATGAGATAAAACACAGGAAACATTTGGATTTTGACTGCAATAGGCCTAACTAAGTTGCTCTGGATAAAAGCATCAGCTAAATAGAAATGTATAGCTATCTAGCGAGTTGTGCAAGTTGCAATGCATTTATCGTCATTGTAAATAAGTTAAAGGTATACATTTTTTTTTTTTTTTTTTACAAAAATGGAAATTACACAGGCAGCCCATTCTGATATTTCTTCCACTATTGGTCCTTTGACCAAGTCCAATTTTTCCACACCAGATCTTTTTCAGAGCTGATATGATTGGTCAAAAGACCAATTAGGTCAAAAGACCAATTAGTAACAAAAAAATAAGAAAATAATTGGGCTGCCTGTATAAAACGCAGCCAAAGAAATGCTGAATTATTTGACATCATCAGTTTATAAATAGGGGGCGCTGTAGCTAACTGAAACAAAAACAAGGAAAGCCATGTGCTCAGAAAAACAAAGCAACAACAAAGGACGAGGAGTTAGCTAGCTAAATAAGTAGCAATAATAGATTTTTCACATTTCAATAAGACAGGCATGCAACGATAAAGCATCTAACGTTACACTTCTATTTTAATTTCAAGTTGCATTGCTGATATTCCATGATGCTAACGCATTTAGCCTCAAAAAGCACAAAGGCATTGCTTGCAATGGACACAGGAGCTAGCTAGCCGTTATAAGCCAAGGAGGTAGCCATCAACTGTCAACCACATTTCTGCAGTGTGCAACACATGCACAAAATAATCAAGCTTTTCAATTCATATTTCACAATTATGCTAGCTATTATCAATAACTAAATGCAAAAAAGGAACACATGATTAGCGAGCTTAGTAACTGTAGTAAGGTAAGCTACAGTTAACTAGCTAATCGTGTTTTCCTTATAGCTAACTGAGCATGCAGAACTAGCTAGCCATCTTTAGCTTACTTGCTTTAGTCTCAACAAAGAAGACGAGGGGTGAACGGGCCGAGGTTATGTTAGCTATGAGGTGGGGAGTGCAAGTGCTGTCGTTTTTTAAGTTTGACAGGTGCCCTTGGGTGTCTGAAGTTTCAGTTGCGACGATAATGCAGATATCGTTAGCTTAGCTACCTCCTGGGTTAACGTTCGCCGACTGTTGTTATGCTAGTAGATAGCCTATGTGCTAGCTAACGTTATTGCATAGTCCATCCATCATTCTAAAGAAATAAAAGCTAGAAACATATTTTTTTAAATGATATATATATATATATGTGTATGTACTTAGTTTAGAATGATAAATTCCGATAAATGTATTTGACAACATTGGCGTGTTGTCACGGTGGTACAGTAAGAAAAGGTTGTAGTTACTTGTTTTGATGAAGCCACACCTCTGTCCTGCGCTAGTGTTAAAAACACCAATCAGCTACATTATATCCCACATAAACACATCCTGTGAGGTTATGAATCCTTGATCACAAATACAATAAAATCAAGAAGCCAATACAGGCACGAGACATACACAGGTTTGATGCTGAACAAACGATGCAACTCAACCATGCACAGCTTGTAAGAAGGACGAGAACCAGCGTTGTCAAACTCATTTTGCCCCGGTGGGCGCATTCAGTCAGAGGACTGCACTGAAAATCGGTTATATTTCCTTGCTGCAGGGGCGGAAATCCCGGGGGGGACACGACCCCCATCCTGGGAAAAATATGATTTGTCTCCCCCAATATATCACTGTAAACATAACTATAATTTAAATAATATTAATAATACGCAATGAAAGCAATTGTGCTGATTATAGACACTTAATAGCGCGTTTTTAAGTTTCAAAAGATTGCGACCCCCCCACCCTTTGCCTCACAATGGTTGATCCACTGCCAGTTCCTTAGTTGGCAAGGTAAGAGGGTTCGTGTCTACTGTCTGAAAAGCACTCAATGCACGTAACTGACGGGAGGTTCATCCAGTCAATCGTGCCATAGCAATGTTTTGTTTTATGTTGGCAGGGTTCACACACACACTAGCTGAATTTGCAGAGCTAGCGCGCAAATATTAACTATTAAGCTAGCTAGTACCTATTCCATTTGTGGCGTCGTCAAAAATGGAATCTTTGCTATCGTCAATTTATTCCAAGATCAGCATGCAGATGTAAGTTAGTGCTTCAAAGTCCCTGTGATAAGGTTAGCGATAAACTGAAGTCCAAACTGAACAGAACTACACTCTTCTACCATTGTCTTAAATATATTTAATGGTCTCGTTGCAAAAGCTAAATTGTCGCAAAGGGAACTTTTATTTATTTAATTTCACCTTTATTTAACCCGGGTAGCGAAGATTATAGCAAACACCACTGAAACGGAATTGGTGCTCCCTAGCTTTGCAAATTCAGCTATTGTTGGAAGCCAGCCAATATGAAACAAACTATTAAAATTACAAAAGGTTGCAGCATATGTTGTGTAAAAGGTGAACTCATACAGCTGTCAACTCTTGTCACTGCAATCCGTTTCACATTTGCTAGCTACCTTTTAGATCAAAGCCCAAATAGAATGATAGAAGATAAGATGATAGAAGCCCATCTCCTACTGTAAATAACCTACACGCTGTGTGTGTGTAGCCAGCCAGCCAGCCAGCCAGGTAGAAAAATGGCAGAAAAATAAATAAGACGGACATCAGAGTATTTTTCAGTACACCAAAATGCAAAGTAAGAACCCTAGTAGCCTAATATCTCACAGACTAGTTGATAAAATGTTCATAAGAAAGAAATGAAATTCTAATGGAAATGTTTCACAATGATGTCATTAGGCAGAGCAGGCAACAGATGGCACACAGACAGCAGAGTTGGGGACAGATATGCAGGGACAGACTGGCAGAGACAGGGAGTCTCAGGTAAGTTTGTTGAGTCTTTTTTTGGCAACATTATGAAAGGTTCTCCATTTTTTTTACTTGTAAAATAGGAACATAATTGGAAAATGCCATGGATGCCCCCACTCTCGACTTTAACAAATCTTAGTTCAGTCACCAGTTTAAGGCAATGGTATTGCTGTTGTGATTAGTTGTGTAGTTTTGGGTACCGCTAGTTAGGAGTACGGCAAACACCTTATTTCTTTGGTTCCTCAATATACATTTACCATATTACAATGTAGGCTGTGTTACAGCACTACTTTTGGTGTCCCCCTCAGGAATTGCTCTTGAGAAAATTTAATGTAATTGTCCCCTCCAAAGTTGATATAAGATTTTCACCCCTGCCTGCTGTCAAAATTATAAAAATAAAAATGGTCCTCTATCCATTGTTTTGGGAATGTACGATGCTCCCTGACTGTCTAGCTTTAATTTTGGTGATTATTTTTATTTAACTAGGCAAGTCAGTGAAGACCAAATTCTTATTTACAATGACGGCCTACCCCGGCCGAATCCTCCCCTAACCCGGACGATGCTTGGCCAATTGTGCACCTCCCGATCACGGCTGGTTGTGATACAGCCCGGGATCGAACCCGGGTCTGTAGTGACGCCTCTAGCACTGCGATACAGTGCCTTAGACCGCAGCGCCACTCGGTCCGGACAAGAAACACTAAATGTAAATCTAAAATATACTTAACAAAAATATAAACGCAACAGGCAACAATTTCATTTATTTTACTGAGTTACAGTTCATATGAGGAAATCAGTCAATTGAAATAAATTAATGACAGCCTAATCTTTGTATTTAACATGACTGGGAATACAGATATGCATATGTTGGTCACAGGTACCTTAAAAAAGAAATGGGCCTCAGGATTGAGTCACGGTATTTTTGTGCATTCAAATTGCCATCAATGAAATGCAAGTGTTCGTTGTCCGTACTTTATGCCTGCCCATACCATAACACCACCGCCACCATGGGGCACTCTGTTCACAACATTGACATCAGCAAACCTCTCGCCCACATGACGCCATACACATGATCTGTGGTTGTGAGGCAGGTTGGACGTACTGTCAAATTCTCTAAAACGATGTTGAAGGCAGCTTATGGTAGAGAAATTACCATTAAATTATCTGGCAACAGTTCTGGTGGACATTCCTGCAGTCAGCATGCCAATTTCACTCGCGCTCAAAACTTGAGACATCTGTGGCATTGTGTTGTGTGACAAAATTGCACATTTTAGTGGCCTTTTGTCCCAGCACAAGGTGCACCTGTGTAATGATCACACTGTTTAATCTGATTCTTGATATGCCACACCTGTCAGGTGGATGGATTATTTTAGCAAAGGATAAAATGCTCACTAACAGGGATGTAAACAAATTTGTGCACAAACATTTGAGAGAAATAAGCTTTTTGTGCATTTGGAAAATTTATTGGAACTTTTATTTCCGCTCATTTCGACACTTTACATGTTGCGTGCGTGCGTAGGTAGATATCCTTTATTTAACTCAAACCACCTGGTCAGTTTAATTCCGTTTGGTGCCTAATGAATTCCACTCAATCTTGAAGTAGCATGTAACCATAGCCGCAGGAAGTCTGGGTAGTAGTGCAGTGGGTATTTAATAACCAGACTAATATAGCCATCTGCAGTGCAGGCAAGCCCCCCCTTACCCCCCCTTCCCGTGTTGGCACACTCTGCTAGGTTAGTCGTGTTGGCACACTCTGCTAGGTTAGTCGTGTTGGCACACTCTGCTAGGTTAGTCGTGTTGGCACACTCTGCTAGGTTAGTCGTGTTGGCACACTCTGCTAGGTTAGTCGTGTTGGCACACTCTGCTAGGTTAGTCGTGTTGGCACACTCTGCTAGGTTAGTCGTGTTGGCACACTCTGCTAGGTTAGTCGTGTTGGCACACTCTGCTAGGTTAGTCGTGTTGGCACACTCTGCTAGGTTAGTCGTGTTGGCACACTCTGCTAGGTTAGTCGTGTTGGCACACTCTGCTAGGTTAGTCGTGTTGGCACACTCTGTTAGGTTAGTCGTGTTGGCACAGCCTGCTAGGTTAGTCGTGTTGGCACAGCCTGCTAGGTTAGTCGTGTTGGCACAGCCTGCTAGGTTAGTCGTGTTGGCACAGCCTGCTAGGTTAGTCATGAGCGTTGGGCCAGTAACCAAAAGGTTGCTGGATCGAATCCCCGAGCTGACAAGGTTAACATCTGTCGTTCTGCCCCTGAACAAGGCAGTTAACCCACTGTTC
This sequence comes from Salmo trutta, assembly GCF_901001165.1. Classification (NCBI taxonomy): domain Eukaryota; kingdom Metazoa; phylum Chordata; class Actinopteri; order Salmoniformes; family Salmonidae; genus Salmo; species Salmo trutta. The sequence goes on along the minus strand of NC_042969.1, from coordinate 39,750,095 downwards.
CTAGGCAGTCATTGTAAATAAGAATTTCTTCTTAACTGACTTGCCTAGTTAAAAAGTTAAATAATATATATATTTTAAAAATGTTAGCACACCCTGCTAGTTAGTAACATCAGGCTATGATGCTGCACCTTACTAATCAATCACAGACCTAGAGTTGAGAGAAGACTTGAAATAGACAAGATGGCAGCGTACACATTGTTGGATTACTTCATGGAGCAAAAAGGTATTTATTTTAATAGAGCATTTTTTTAAAAATTCAAACAGACCCCCCTGTATCTGGATATAGACTTATTATGAGACTCCTGTTTCGACGAATCGAGGACGAAGACAGTATCGCTAACGCCAAGCAAAGGTTGGTCAAACATTTTACACCAAACAGTACCTATCCTGTAACTCCCATTAATGGATACCAAAAAAAAAAATCTTTGGTTAAATCCCATGATCTGGTGTAACAATCTGAAGCTTAGACAGATCAACATCACTATAAGTCGATCACCTTTGCCCAGACAGAAGCCAAACAAAGATAAAAACTGGCAATTGCCGCCAACTGCTGGCTGCTCTGCCTGCTGTTTCATGTCTCACATTTTATAGTCTCACGTGTAAACTAGTCACAACAAGGCAGATGGGACCTAAACCATATGGGGGGAGGAGGGGGGGATTAAGTACACATACATTCTGCTTCAGACAACAACTTTCCCCATATTTGTTAAAGGGGCAATCCAGGATGAATACTTTATTTTTTTTTTTTTTTTTACTTTAAAATATGTGATATGGATGTTCAGTGCTTGGCTCTATAGCTCTGTCTAGAAATATGAGAGTAGTTCAATTTATCCAGTTTCATCCCTCAACTGTATACCAAAACAAGAGACAGGGTGTCCGGTTTGTTGTTCGAATTTCAGATTGCCCCTCAGTCATTCTATGTACTCTCTACTAGTAACTTCCTCTATGGGATCTCAGCCAGTTATATCCTTCCCTCTAAACCAAGACAGCCTTAGGGAACCAGTCTGTCATTTCCCTTCATGAACAATAGAGAAACTGTCAGAAGGGGTCCTAAAAATGGTCCAAGACTCCAGCCACCCAAGTCATAGTCTGTTCTCTCTGCTACCGCACGGCAAGCTGTACCGATGGACCAAGTCTGGAACCAACAGGACCCTAAAACAGCTTCTACCGCCATGACATAAAATGGATAAATAGTTAAAATAGTTAACCAATAGCTACCCGGACTATCTGCATTGATCCTTTCTGCACTCTTTTGACTCATCACATACGCTGCTGTTACTGTTTATTATCTGTCCTGTTACCTAGTCACTTTATCTACCTCAATGACCTCATAAACCCTGCACATCGACTCAGTACTGGTACCCCATTTATTCAGTGCTGGCACCCCGTTTACTCAGTGCTGGCACCCCGTTTACTCAGTGCTGGCACCCCGTTTATTCAGTGCCGGCACCCCGTTTATTGCTACTCATTGTGTATTTCATCCTTGTGATGTTATTTCTGTTGTTTTCCCCTCTGCATTGTTTTGGGAAGGACCCATCAGTCAGCATTTCACTTTTAGTCAACACCTGTTGTTTACAAAGCATGTGACAAATAACATTTGATTTTGATTTGACTGTACTTGTCCTGGAACAATGACTACAAGAAATCACATACAGTAACATTCATACACAATGTATTTTTTTTCTCCAACATATATTTTTTGCATGCATGCAGCACAACTGAGACAGTATGCTGGTTTATGACTCATAACCAAAATGACTTCACATGTAGCCTAGGCCTTGTAAAAAAAAGTATATTTTTTATATACAGTAACAAATTTGCAAAACATGTGACTAACATTAGCTAGGTGGCTAACGTTAGCTAGCACTAGGGGTTAAGGGTTAAGATTATGGTTAAGGTTAGTAAAGGGTTAACTAAAAGGGTTAAGGTTAGGGGAACAGTTAACTAACATAAGTAGTTGCAAAGTTGCGAAAAAAAAGTAGTAAGTATTTGCTAATTAACTAGAATGATCAAGTTGTCCATGATGAGATTCGAACACGCAACCTTTGGGTTGTTAGACGTTTGCGTTACACGCCCGCCCATTCAGCCTTCTTTGACATTTGCTTTAAAAAAGTAACCTTATCTTATGTAATCATACCAAAACGTAACATATCATACTAATTTGAGAGTCCCGCATTTACATGAACTATGTTACGTCTATTATGAGACCAGTCTGAGACAACACTAAACCCTATTTATCCTATCCAGCAGATGGCACTGTAGGCTGTGTATAGCCTAGTTTGTGCTTTCCTCATCAGTGAATGCATACAGTAATCTATATGAGACCCCACAGAGGACTCTGGCCTCTTAGCCAATTAGGTAACACATGCAACTCTGGAGGGCCAAATTAGGGCCTAATTGTCAGGAACGGGGCCTTGATATGTTATAACACAACTTGTTATGAATGCCAGTATGTAAAAAAAAAAAAAGTGGTTAAAAGTCTTGAGTATGGTTACATGCATGAGATAGAGATATTTGTAGAAAGTCAGATTACTATAATAATTCAATTAAAACGTTTACATGCTTTGCGATTTCCCTAATAATGATGTTTACATGGAGACATCTGAAAATCAGGCTACCTGATGGCACTCTGATAAATGCAGAAAATCACCAATCAAAATAAAACTTTCTACCACAGCGACCATGTTATTTTGGGAACCATATTTGATTCTGAGTTCGGACATATTAAGTTTGTATGTGGAAAACTACCTCTATACATTCAGTTTTTCCGAGCTCACTTCACTCTCACTAATGAAAGCCCCACAGTGGAGGTGTCATAATACCCATAAAACCTAGTGGTCAAACAGGGAAATGGTTCCAGTCGTCTATCCACCATTCATTTTGCTTTAAAACTGCAAAATGTTCTTTGCACCCTATGAACAAAAATGTTTCGAATTGCATGAAATATACTTTAAACCTGCAAAATTCCCTCCAACAAGATGGAAGTGAACATTTTGTGTCATGAACAGTGCTTGTGCCCATAGAAATAGACGTGACGCATGCGAATGAGGTGGTGGGGGGGGAAATGTTCCCCAATGCTGGATGGGGGGCCCCGAGTGAAAAAGTTTGGGGAACACCTGCTCTTGAAAGGCTTGCTCTGTTCTAGCACATGCGCAGATCAAACACACCTCTTGATCACAGTTTAGGGTGTTTACGTGTCCTAATAATTCGAAAGATTTCTCAGAAAATCTGGTGTTTTAAACGGGGTATTCTTACTTTGACTTTGCCCTTTATGCGGATTAAGATAAACATAGTATGGTGTTTACATGATTATTATATAAATCTCCCTACTGCCATAATCACTTTATCACTATGCATGTAAAGGTACTCACGATAGAAGTCCTTGCACCGGATCGTTATCTGTGGAATAAAATGAAGTGGGCCTGTAATGGGAGGGAGAGACAGACAGTGCGAATTGCCTTAGACCAAAGAAAGAAATAGTGTCTTTAGAAGTCTATTGATCCAGCATACATATTTTACCCAGAAACATTACATCATGTATTATGTCTGAGCATCTATCTGCACGTCAGGCCTGGCTGTCCGATTGCTTCACTGCAGAGAAAAAACACTGCAATGTTGCAGACGGAAATATCACTATAAAAAGGGGGGAAGGAGACCAATGCATTCTTATTGGGATGTTCTAATCATCTGTCACATAACACCGGTTCGTAAAATGGGAGATAGGACACGGTCTCTAGCCTTGCGCTATAGACCCTGTGCAGAATGTAAACATTACTCTCTCTCTCTCTCCTAGCGAGATACAAAACAAGGAGGGGCTCAAGGCAGTCTAGGGGAAAAGACAAACAGCGAGGCTCAACGCAGCCCCTGGAAAAACTGCAAACACGCAAACAGAAACACAACACCTATGCAAACGGTAGTGACAACTTGATAAATATAGTCCAACATCGTTACCTGATTTGTTAATTAGCAAGCATTTGATTTAATTATATTTCTCCTTGTAATTCTTCATATCTCGTTCATATTTTCGGTGCGGCATTATCGTCAGCTGTTCCAATGTGGAATATTCCGTGGATTTCACCACTATTATAAAGAAAGGTACAAACATTACACCTTGTATTCCAAAACGCCTGAAACCAACATCCTACGCGGGATATCTGACAAGACGCCGCCAAACTGTAATCACAATATACTCCAGCTGATTGTACATGGCCGGTAGAAAACCCTGACACTTGTTTTGGGTTTGGCAGTAAACGTTTTACCCCCATTTGGGCGCATTTGAGAGAGCGCACTCCATCCTGTCTGTTTTACCGTAATGACAGTATGAGTGTGACGGTGTAATATCCCCAATGTCATGTGTCGGCGGTCAAGATCACTTGTATATAAGTAGGTCATTGGCTTCTAAAATCGGATTTCTTATACATTTGTACATGAACTTGTATTGAATATTATTTAAAGTGATTTTTAAGTTTTTCCTAATATGAATAATTCAACACGACTCCTGAATGTTTATACTTGCCTTGGTGACAGCTGAAAACATTTATTTATCATGAAAAATAAGATATTTCTACCCAACCTTTTTGTGAGATTATGATAACAACCATATGATTTCCATATCTAAAACAAATAAATGTATGTAAATTATACATAATATACTAATTTACCTCAAAATATGGGTTGTGATGGAAATGACAAGGTGTGGTGAAAATGACATCTATGTAAAAAAATAAATGAAATATGAGAACAATATTTTATTGCAAACATTTTGAACAACAACCATTGTTAAACATTTCAGACCTATACTGGGTTGTAGGTCCATCACTCACAAAGTGTACAGCAGTAGCTGATGGGCAGAGCTCAAGGAGGTAGGCTGGTGTTTTTAAGAGATGGGCCCAGATAGCAGAAGTGTCATGCCACATAGAAGAGCTCAGTGAGCAAAGTGAAACTGTATCATTTGTGGTAATATCCAACACAGGTGTGGAGGGTCACCTGCTTGTGAGAACTGCCTGGATTTCACTGGTGTATTTATACAGGTATGCACAATCATCTCCTCTTTCCCCAGATTCTCTTAATTCTCTCAGTTTGGAGTATTGGTGTTGAAGGTTGTTCACGTGTTTCCCCAACTTCTCTTTCAATCCTTTGGAGAAGTCCTCCAGTAGAAACTGCAGTGTGCCACATACCTTTTCTTTTACTGTCAAATGTACAGTGAACTTCTCCATGTTTCCCCTGTTTGTTTTTCCAGCTCAAACCACCATGTCTGCTCACCAGCATCAAAGTCAGATGTTTTAAGCTCTTTTGCTTGACAAAGGGAGCACTCTCTATACATGCACTCTTTCTTCAGGTTCTGACAGCACAGAGACTCTAAGGTTCTGACAGCACAGAGACTCAATAAGGTTCTGACAGCACAGAGACTCAATAAGGTTCTGACAGCACAGAGACTCAATAAGGTTCTGACAGCACAGAGACTCAATACGGTTCTCACAGCACAGAGACTCAATAAGGTTCTCACAGCACAGAGACTCAATAAGGTTCTCACAGCACAGAGACTCAATAAGGTTCTCACAGCACAGAGACTCAATAAGGTTCTCACAGCACAGAGACTCAATAAGGTTCTCACAGCACAGAGACTCAATAAGGTTCTCACAGCACAGAGACTCAATAAGGTTCTCACAGCACAGAGACTCAATAAGGTTCTCACAGCACAGAGACTCAATAAGGTTCTGACAGCACAGAGACTCAATAAGGTTCTGACAGCACAGAGACTCAATAAGGTTCTGACAGCACAGAGACTCAATAAGGTTCTCACAGCACAGAGACTCAATAAGGTTCTCACAGCACAGAGACTCAATAAGGTTCTCACAGCACAGAGACTCAATAAGGTTCTCACATCACTGAGACTCAATAAGGTTCTCACAGCACAGAGACTCAATAAGGTTCTGACAGCACAGACTCAATAAGGTTCTGACAGCACAGACTCAATAAGGTTCTGACAGCACAAAGATTCAATAAGATTCTGAAGGCACAGACTCAATAAGGTTCTCACAGCACAGAGACTCAATAAGGTTCTCACAGGGCAAAGACTCAATAAGGTTCTCACAGGGCAAAGACTCAATAAGGTTCTCAATGTTGCTGAAGCTGATCACTTTGTGATGCTGTAGTTTGTCCGCCATGAACAGGACGTTGGCGTGGGTTTTGCAGAGACATGTGTCCCTATCCTGGACTGTTGCCTTGACAACCCAAAAATTATGTATTTTGCAGAATTCGCAGTAGTAAATTTGAATTTCTGAATATTCCCTCTTAAACTTCTGATAAAAGGTTCTGAATTGTGCCATTCAAGAAGTGCTTCTGCTTTTTCTTCTTGTTCCTCGTTAGTGTGTCCTTTTCCCCCTGTTGTTGCTCTGCTGTTGTCATCACATTCATAGAATCTAGTGATTTTCTCTTCTGTGGCAGTGCTAATTCTGTTACACTGATTTTTCCTGGAGTATTGAAGACTTGGCCTGTTTTCATTTGCCCTCATTGCTTTAGCTGAAAATCCAAATTCTGTTTGCAGCTTTGACCAGGCCATACTTTCTCAGGATGTTGCCTCTGAACATTTTTCAAGCCACTTGTTTGTCTTTGGCACTGCACATTTTTTTAGACTTTTGTTTTAACTCTGCAATGATGGCATTTTGAAACAATAAAATCCTTCTCAAGTTCTTCTGAGTTCCCTTCATTTGCTGTTTTGTCTTTGTCTTTGGGGAATCTTGTCTCTTCATTTTGTTCATCAGTCGATCATACCTTTTTTTTGTATTTCTCAGCTTTCCGTAAAGCATTATCACATTTGACATTTGTCATACTAAGATCTCTGTATGCTTTTGTCTGACCTCTTCCAACCTTTTTCCTTCCAGCAAGTATTCGACTTCTCATTCATGTTGCAGATGATGAGGAAGGGGTATCAGGGTGTGCATCAGGGGCAGGTAAGTTAGGGGCAGGTATGTTAGCCTCATGTTCTGGCTGCAAGTCATCTGGTGACTGAGGTGTTGTGGTGCCTGATAGGTAGGTCTCCATCTGGTGACTGAGGTGGTGTGGTGCCTGATAGGTAGGTCTCCATCTGGTGACTGAGGTGGTGTGGTGCCTGATAGGTAGGTGACTGAGGTGGTGTGGTGCCTGATAGGTAGGTCTCCATCTGGTGACTAAGGTGGCGTGTTGCCTGATAGGTAGGTCTCCATCTGGTGACTGAGGTGGTGTGGTGCCTGATAGGTAGGTCTCCATCTGGTGACTGAGGTGGTGTGTTGCCTGATAGGTAGGTCTCCATCTGGTGACTGAGGTGGTGTGGTGCCTGATAGGTAGGTCTCCATCTGGTGACTGAGGTGGTGTGGTGCCTGATAGGTAGGTCTCCATCTGGTGACTGAGGTGGTGTGGTGCCTGATAGGTAGGTCTCCATCTGGTGACTGAGGTGGTGTGGTGCCTGATAGGTAGGTCTCCATCTGGTGACTGAGGTGGTGTGGTGCCTGATGGGTAGGTCTCCATCTGGTGACTGAGGTGGTGTGGTGCCTGATAGGTAGGTCTCCATCTGGTGACTGAGGTGGTGTGGTGCCTGATAGGTAGGTCTCCATTGCAACTGTCTGTCTTCTATTCCGTTGGTTACATTTTCATTGCCATCTCTTGTTTCTTTGTTCTCGCTTTGTAAGCTCAGAGATTTCACTTCTCCCTTCTCTTTTTTTCTTCCAGTATCTCTCCCTGTCTGTTTGCAGATGTTCCTGGTATCGTATAGGATCATTTTTTTTAATGTTGTTTCTATATGTCTGTGACCTCTGTGCTGTTTTATGTGGCATCTTCTAAAAATAAAGACAAATACTACTTAGTTTTCAACTTGTGCACATCTTGGAGTATTTTCTAGATTACATTGATTTAAAACATGATTAAATAAGCCTAAAGTAAAAAAAAAAAGTAAAAATGAATAAGATAATGGATTTATGTAATTTCTACCACTTTCTGTCATTTCCACCACACGTAAGTTTGTGATGGAAATGACTGTGATGGAAATGACATTTCTACAGTTTCTGGAGAAAATTGACAGACAGCTTAGCATGATTAGTATTACAGCTAGCATAACGTTTACACTAAATACATAAAATATTTTTTTTTAATTAAAAAAGTTCTACCACAAATGAAAGAAATTATAGCCTGTTTGGAAATGACTGACAATTAAAATATTCTCTACACAAGCAATATTTACCTAGATTTTTCTTCAACTACTGAACATCGCATCTGGGACAACTGTCCGCTGCAGCCATGTGCTTCAGTGTCACAATACGGTTTCCATGGTAACTAAATTAACATCCTCTTGAAAAAAAACTTTATTAATGAGGAATTTGTCCTCAGTGGTGGAAATGACACCACCTCCCAAAGGACAGGTATATTTTGTGTAAAAAAACAAACAATATAAAGGGCATACTCACGATAAATATTTATATAGATTTTATTTAATTGACTCTTTCTGTAGTACATAACATTATATAATGTGTAATTATAGTTTTCTCATAGAAAAACATAGTAGAAACTTAAAAGTCTGGGTCAGGGACAAGGGCAAAATAGTGAAGTTGAGGTATAAAATGCATCTGAAAAGTAGCTAAAATACTTGATAGAGAGGCATTTATAAAAGTATGGGGTGATTCCAGTGTGAACTTAACATACAAATATTTGTTTTATTTTTGATAAAATTATCAAAATTAACCCGAGGACATGGAAGTGCCCGTAGTTGCAGAATCACACCCCTATAGTACTACACTACACACATCCCTATAGTACTACACTACACTACACACATCCCTATAGTACTACACTACGCTACACACATCCCTATAGTACTACACTACACACATCCCTATAGTACTACACTACACACATCCCTATAGTACTACACTACGCTACACACATCCCTATAGTACTACACTACGCTACACACATCCCTATAGTACTACGCTACACACATCCCTATAGTACTACACTACACTACACACATCCCTATAGTACTACACTGCACACATCCATATAGCACTACACTACACACATCCCTATAGTACTACACTACACTACACACATCCCTATAGTACTACACTACACTACACACATCCCTATAGTACTACACTACGCTACACACATCCCTATAGTACTACACTACGCTACACACATCCCTATAGTACTACACTACACACATCCCTATAGTACTACACTACACTACACACATCCCTATAGTACTACACTGCACACATCCATATAGCACTACACTACACACCTCCCTATAGTACTACACTACACACATCCCTATAGTACTACACTACACACCTCCCTATAGTTCTACACTAAACACATCCCTATAGTACTACGCTACACACATCCCTATAGTACTACACTACGCTACACACATCCCTATAGTATTACACTACGCTACACACATCCCTATAGTACTACACTACACTACACTGCACACATCCATATATCACTACACTACACACCTCCCTATAGTACTACACACATCCCTATAGTACTACTCTACACACATTCCTATAGTACTACGCTACACACATCCCTATAGTACTACGCTACACACAACCCTATAGTACTACACTACACACATCCCTATAGTACTACACTACACACCTCCCTATAGTACTACACTACACACCTCCCTATAGTACTACACTACACTCCTCCCTATAGTATTATACTACACACATCCCTATAGTACTACACTACACACATCCCTATAGTAGTACACTACAAGCATCCCTATAGTACTACAATACACACATTCCTATAGTACTACACTGCACACATCCCTATGGTACTACACACATCCCTATAGTACTACACTACACACATCCCTATAGTACTACGCTACACACATCCCAATAGTACTACACTACACACATCCCAATAGTACTACACTACACTACACACATCCCTATAGTACTACGCTACACACATCCCAATAGTACTACACTACACTACACACATCCCTATAGTACTACGCTACACACATCCCTATAGTACTACGCTACACACATCCCTATAGTACTACGCTACACACATCCCTATAGTACTACACTACGCTACACACATCCCTATAGTACTACACTGCACACATCCATATAGCACTACACTACACACCTCCCTATAGTACTACACTACACACATACCTGTAGTACTACACTACACACATTCCTATAGTACTACACTACACACATCTCTATAGTACTACACTACACACATCTCTATAGTACTACACTACACACATCCCTATAGTACTACACTACACACATCCCTATAGTACTACGCTACACACATCGCTATAGTACTACGCTACACACATCGCTATAGTACTACGCTACACACATCCCTATAGTACTACACTACACTACACACATCCCTATAGTACTACGCTACACACATCCCTATAGTACTACACTACACACCTCCCTATAGTACTACACTACACACATCCCTGTAGTACTACACTACACACATTCCTATAGTACTACACTACACACATCTCTATAGTACTACACTACACACATCTCTATAGTACTACACTACACACATCTCTATAGTACTACACTACACACATCTCTATAGTACTACACTACACACATCCCTATAGTACTACACTACACACATCCCTATAGTACTACGCTACACACATCCCTATAGTACTACGCTACACACATCCCTATAGTACTACGCTACACACATCCCTATAGTACTACGCTACACACATCCCTATAGTACTACATTACACTACACACATCCCTATAGTACTACGCTACACACATCCCTATAGTACTACACTACACTACACACATCCCTGTAGTACTACACTACACACATCCCTGTAGTACTACGCTACACACATCCCTGTAGTACTACGCTACACACATCCCTATAGTACTACACTACGCTACACACATCCCTATAGTACTACGCTACACACATCCCTATAGTACTACGCTACACACATCCCTATAGTACTACGCTACACACATCCCTATAGTACTACGCTACACACATCCCAATAGTACTACACTACACTACACACATCCCTATAGTACTACGCTACACACATCCCTATAGTACTACACTACGCTACACACATCCCTATAGTACTACACTGCACACATCCATATAGCACTACACTACACACATCCCTGTAGTACTACACTACACACATCTCTATAGTACTACACTACACACATCTCTATAGTACTACGCTACACACATCCCTATAGTACTACGCTACACACATCCCTATAGTACTACGCTACACACATCCCTATAGTACTACGCTACACACATCCCTATAGTACTACGCTACACACATCCCTATAGTAGTACACTACACACATCCCTATAGTACTACGCTACACACATCCCTGTAGTACTACGCTACACACATCCCTGTAGTACTACGCTACACACATCCCTGTAGTATTACGCTACACATATCCCTGTAGTACTACGCTACACACATCCCTGTAGTACTACGCTACACACATCCCTGTAGTACTACGCTACACACATCCCTGTAGTACTACGCTACACACATCCCTGTAGTACTACGCTACACACATCCCTGTAGTATTACGCTACACATATCCCTGTAGTACTACGCTACACACATCCCTGTAGTACTACGCTACACACATCCCTGTAGTACTACGCTACGCACATCCCTATAGTACTACGCTACACACCATCCCTATAGTACTACGCTACACACATCCCTATAGTACTACGCTACACACATCCCTATAGTACTACGCTACACACATCCCTATAGTACTACGCTACACACATCCCTATAGTACTACGCTACACACATCCCTATAGTACTACGCTACACACATCCCTATAGTACTACGCTACACACATCCCTATAGTACTACGCTACACACATCCCTATAGTACTACGCTACACACATCCTTATAGTACTACGCTACACACATCCCTATAGTGCTACGCTACACACATCCCTATAGTATTACGCTACACACCTCCCTATAGTACTACGCTACACACATCCCTATAGTACTATGCTACACACATCCCTATAGTACTACGCTACACACATTCCTATAGTACTACACTACACTACACACATCCCTATAGTACTACACTACACTACACACATCCCTATAGTACTACACCACACCCAACGGAGGTAGTTGGTATCAGGATCCGCCTTGTTTGAGATTTATCTTTGGCTTCCCATAATGACTCGGCTTTAGCTCATTGGGCAGACACGGTCAGGTGGCACACAGGAGATTCATGGTTCATCACTGGTTTGGAACACAGTGTGTGCTTTTGAATTCTACCTCCCTCTAGTGGACAAGCAGGTAATAACTTTGTCTTTCATCCGTTCCTCTCAATATGGACGACTGAGATGAGTTGAAATTTGTCTTATTTGTAAAAGTCTTATTATTTATTATTTTATTCATCCAGGAAGTCCAATTGCGGTCACAATACATGTTTTACAATAGGATTTGGCCAAGACAAGGGGGTGCATCAGCACCTCTTCAACCTCAGGCGGCTGAAGAAATTTGGCTTGTCACTTAAAACCCTCAAACTTTTACAGATGCTCAATTGACAGCATCCTGTCGGGCTGTATCACTGCCCGGTACGGCAATTGCACCGCCCTCAACCGCAAGGCTCTCCAGAGGGTAGTGCGGTCTGCACAACGCATCACCGGAAGCAAACTACCTGCCCTACAGGACACCTACAGCACCCGATGTCACAGGAAGGCCAAAAAGATCATCAAGGACAACAACCACCCGAGCCACTGCCTGTCATCCAGAAGGCGAGATCAGTACAGGTTCATCAAAGCTGGGACTGAGAGACTGAAAAACAGTTTATATCTCAAGGCCATCAGACTGTTAAACAGCCATCACTAACATAGAGAGGCTGCTGCCAACATACAGACTCAAATCTGTTTACATATCCTACATTACTCATATGTATATACTGTATTCTACACCCTCTACTGCATCTTGGCTATGCCGCACGCCATCGCTCATCCATATATTTATATGTACATTTTGTGGTGGTTCATTTCTTTACTATCAAATGAGGAGAGACAAACTTATCACACAAGTTAGTTATACTTAAACTAAATCTTTAATAATGAGAGCTTTGCAATAGCAATGACTTGTCAACGATTCACCATTTCTAATGATCCGTTGAGAGCGGCGAGACAAAAGTACAAAGGTATTTTATAGCCAAGATACACCCCTTTCAACCTACATGACGAACAACAGATACATAGAATGGGTCACAAGGTGAGACTTTTTAAATGAGGAAGGAGTATCCCGTAGCCAGATAGCATTCGCTATAAATTATCGTTCAGTTTGGTCCCTAAGACGAGGTTCCGATCTCGTTCCTGGTACTCCTAGCACAAAAACACCAACTGGACCAATGGCATAAATCAATTGTCAACAACAGACACTACCACACACATCCCCCAAGGCCAAAGGAGGGAGTGACTGGCGCACGGACATTGTGGAACTCAGTAATTGGTTCCCCATTAATCACGCCATCCCTTCACATGGTTTAAGAATAGGTAAAGACACATTCACATATGAAGACAATGTTCCCTCCTGTCCTCTTCCCTTTCTGATATTCTGCATAGCACCAGAGACATATAAAAGACAAGTCAGACCTCTCCCCTCTCTGGGCCCCAGGTGACTGAGCCCCAGCTGAGGGAAGAAGTGCAACTGCCAACACCAGAGTCCAAAGGGATACATTCTAATAACGAGTATATCACATAAGCATATTATGCAGATAAGATATCTTAATTATCTATGTTACCCAACTAATTCTGATTCATCCACCACAATATTCTTATTCATCCCTTCACATTTGTGAATTTATTAGATTACCTGTTAGATTTTACTGCATAGTCAGAACTAGAATGACAAGCATTTCGCTACACTCGCGTTAACATCTGCTAACCATGTGTATGTGACCAATATAATTTGATTTGAATTGAAATCCCTGTCAGTGTCACCAGCAAAGCACCCCCACACCATCACACCTCCTCCTCCATGCTTCACGATGGGAATCGCACATGTGGAGATCATCCGTTCACCTACTCTGCATCTCACAAAGACACGACAGTTCAAACCAAAAATCTCAAATTTGGACTCATCAGACCAAAGGACAGATTTCCACCAGTCTAATGTACGTTGCTCGTGTTTCTTGGCTGAAACAAGTCTCTTTTTATTATTGGTGTCCTTTAGTAGTGGTTTCTTTGCAGCAATTCGACCATGAAGGCCTGATTCAAGCAGTCTCCTCTGAACAGTTAATGTTGAGATGTGTCTGTTACTTGAACTCTGTGAAGCATTTATTTGGGCTGTAATGTCTGAGGCTGGTAACTCTAATGAACTTATCCTCTGCAGCAGAGGTAACTGGGTCTTCCTTTCCTATGGCGGTCCTCATGAGAGCCAGTTTCATCATAGCGCTTGATGGTTTTTGCGACTGCACTTGAAGAAACGTTCAAATTTCTTGAAATGTTCCGCATTTACTGACCTTCATGTCTTAAAGTAATGATGGACTGTCCTTTCTCTTTGCTTATTTGAGCTGGTCTTGGCATAATATGGACTTTTACCAAATAGGGCTATCATCTGTATACCACCCCTACCTTGTCACGACACAACTGATTGTCTCAAATGCATTAAGAAGGAAAGAAATTCCATAAATTAACTTTTAACCACATTTTTCCAGACCCCAGGAAGAGTAATGGGGATCGATAATATATACAAATACAAACAAGGAAAACCTGTTAATTGAAATGCATTCCAGGTGACTACATCATGAAGCTGGTTGAGAGAATGCCAGAGTGTGCAAAGCTGTCATCAAGGCAAAGGGTGGCTACTTTGAAGAATCTCAAATAATTTTTTACAAATGTATTTGTTAAACACTTTTTTGGTTACTACATGATTCCATATGTGTTACTTTATAGTTTTGATGTCTTCACTATTATTCTACAATGTAACCAGGTGGATTAGGGCTGATCCAGGCAGTCTGGAAACCAGGTGGGTTAGGGCTGATCCAGGCAGTCTGGAAACCAGGTGGGTTAAATAAGGATTGTTAAGCCTTGATACAATTGAGCCATGGATTGTGTTTGTGTGCCATTCAGAGGGTGAATGGGTGAGACAAAATATTTAAGTGCCTTTGAACAGGGTATGGTAGTAGCAATGCTGCTGGGTTTTTAATGCTCAACAGTTTCCTGTGTGTATCAAGAATGGTCCACTCACCTAAAGGACATCCAGCCAACTTGACTCAACTGTGGGAAGCATTGGAGTCAACATGGGCCAGCATCTCTGTGGAACGCTTTCTACACCTTGTAGAGCCCATGCCCAGAAAAATGTAAGCTGTTCTAAGGGCAAAAAGGGGTGCAACTCAATATTAGCAAGGTGTCCCTTTTGTTTGGTTTACTTAGTGTATATTTAAGCAATAAGGCCCAAAGGGGTGTGGCATATGGCCAATATACCACGGCTAAGTGCTGTTATTAAGCACGACGCAACGCGGAGTGCCTGGACACAGCCCTTACCCGTGGTATATTGGCCATGTATCACAAACCCCCAAGGTGCCTTATTGCTATTATAAACTGATTACCAACGTAATTAGAGCAGTACAAATCAGTGTTTTGTCATACCCGTGGTATATGGTCTGATATTCCACGGCTGTCAGCCAATCAGCATTCAGCATTATAATAGGTTACAGCCGTGTTACTAAAATGTGAACGGAACGCAACTATGGTCAGAAAAATATAAATCCACACAATGGTATGTTGCTCCCGAAGTGTTTAATGAGTAAAGGATAGCAGGAAACTAATATGGTTTAGTTAGTATGAGTTAGTTTGTATGTGTTTGTTAGTATGGGTAACTGGTATGGATTAGTTAGTATGAGTTAGTTTGTATGTATTCGTTAGTATGGGTAACTGGTATGGGTTAGTTAGTATGTGTTAATTTGTATGGGTTAGTATGTGTAACTAGTATGTGTTAGTTAAAATGGGTAACTAGTATTAGTAACTAGTATGGTTTAGTTCGTATGGGTTAGTTAGTAGGGGTTATCTGGTATGGGTAACTAGTATGGTTTAGTTCGTATGGGTTAGTTAGTAGGGGTTATCTGGTATGGTTAACTAGTATGAGTTAGTTTGTATGGGTTAGTTAGTAGGGGTTATCTGGTATGGGTAACTAGTATGAGTTAGTTCGTATGGGTAACTAGTATGGTTTAGTTTGTATGGGTTAGTTAGTAGGGGTTATCTGGTATGGGTAACTAGTATGGGTAACTAGTACGAGTTAGTTCGTGTGGGTAACTAGTATGAGTTAGTTAGTGTGGGTAACTAGTATGGTTTAGTTCGTATGGGTTAGTTAGTAGGGGTTATCTGGTATGGGTAACTAGTATGAGTTAGTTTGTATGGGTTAGTTAGTAGGGGTTATCTGGTATGGGTAACTAGTATGAGTTAGTTCGTATGGGTAACTAGTATGGTTTAGTTCGTATGGGTTAGTTAGTAGGGGTTATCTGGTATGGGTAACTAGTATGGGTAACTAGTATGAGTTAGTTCGTGTGGGTAACTAGTATGAGTTAGTTAGTGTGGGTAACTAGTATGAGTTAGTTCGTATGGGTTAGTTAGTAGGGGTTATCTGGTATGGGTAACTAGTATGAGTTAGTTCGTATGGGTAACTAGTATGAGTTAGTTTATGGGTTAGTTAGTAGGGGTTATCTGGTATGGGTAACTAGTATGAGTTAGTTCGTATGGGTAACTAGTATGGTTTAGTTCGTATGGGTAACTAGTATGGTTTAGTTCGTATGGGTAACTAGTATGGTTTAGTTCGTATGGGTAACTAGTATGGTTTAGTTCGTATGGGTAACTAGTATGGTTTAGTTCGTATGGGTAACTAGTATGGTTTAGTTCGTATGGGTAACTAGTATGGTTTAGTTCGTATGGGTAACTAGTATGGTTTAGTTCGTATGGGTAACTAACTTATGGACGGTAAATATTTCACAGCTACAGAACAAAGCTGAAGGAAGTTAAAGCCATCAACTCAGCAGCCATGGGGATGACTGGGCGGAGATCAGAAAGACCTGTCGTGTCCCGAACCAACAACCATGATGGGGTGAGTCCTGTCCTCCACTCATAGGGGGCATCTCAAAGGGCCCCCTATTCCTTACATAGTGCACTAGTTTTGACTGGGTGTATCACAAATGTAATAGTAACACATAAAAAAAGGCATTCCACCCTGTCTTTGCTTTCACAAAAACTTGAAAAGCTAGTTTGGAGTGGCTTTTTAGCGCATGTTTAGTTTTTATCAAATTTCAAATGTATTGGAAACAGGTTATCAAGTCATTTCACATGTTAGAATTTGCAAAGGGAATAGGGAAGTAGGGTAGCCTAACAGTGTTATCTCTGTCCCTGTGTTTGTGTTTTAGGGCTAACCCTGTGCTCAACCTGAACATCAACAGCCCTGTCCCTGTGTTTGTGTTTTAGGGCTAACCCTGTGCTCCACCTGAACATCGACAGCCCTGTCCCTGTGTTTGTGTTTTAGGGCTAACCCTGTGCTCCACCTGAACATCGACAGCCCTGTCCCTGTGTTTGTGTTTTAGGGCTAACCCTGTGCTCCACCTGAACATCGACACATCCACAGACCTGGGTTTTCGACAAGGAAGGATCTAACGCTGACAGAGTCAGGTGCGTTCATCCACCTCTGGCCTGCTGGCCCCCATACCTCTGAGGAAGCACGGTTCCCGCTCAGCCCAGTCCAAACTGTTCGCTGCTCTGGCACCCCAATGGTGGAACAAGCTCCCTCACGACGCCAGGACAGCGGAGTCAATCACCACCTTCCGGAGACACCTGAAACCCCACCTCTTTAAGGAATACCTGGGATAGGATAAAGTAATCCTTCTAACCCCCCCCCCCCTTAAAAGATTTAGATGCACTATTGTAAAGTGGTTGTTCCACTGGATATCATAAGGTGAATGCACCAATTTGTAAGTCGCTCTGGATAAGAGCGTCTGCTAAATGACTTAAATGTAAATGTAATGTAAATGAAACCACCCGATGATGATTTGATGAAGTTACCAATGTGTCGACCCTGTGGACTGGTAGTAATGCCAACGGCCGTAACATCTGACGTGAACACTACACTACAGAGACATGTGAACATGTGTATTTACACATCACCGTTAAATCCAGCATGTACTCTGATTTTCCTATCAAGCAACCAAGACAGTGTTACAAAATGTCTATACTGGTAATGTTTTTTGATATTGTCCTCCATTTTACAGTATCGAGATATTATTGGTAACGTTAATTAAGACGTCATCGTTATGGCCTCCCTCTCCAATTTAGTGAATTTTATTTTGAAATTCAAGCCTCAATTCCTTGGACATGGTCATGTCTGACAAGGATACGATGCCCATGACGGTAACGTTTTAGTTCATTATAGTCATTATTACTACTATGTTATTATCATTATTCTGGATGTTCATGCCTGTCTCCCTGTGTAGATGATCCAGGAGGAGGATGAGGGAACAGATAACCCCTACATCGTGCCTCTGGGTGAAGCCTTGGCCCAGCGTGGCAAGAAGAGAGACAACAACAGCCCTAGTTTAACCTTCGCTAACCCATCAGTTAGAACCACAGACCTGTGAGTGGCCGTCATCTTGAGTCAGTATGTAACTGCCATTTTGGGGGGGGCAGTATCACTGACCCGTGACAGGCATTTTGGGGCAGTATTGCTGACCTTTTTGGGGGCAGTACCACTAAGCTGTGACGGCCATCTTGGGATCTCAGACCGACTGCGGGTCATAAAATGGACCCCCAAAATGGACCTCTCTCCCCTCCTGGAAAAGGTTTGATGTCAAACTCTGTGATAGAAAGATCTGTCTTTTGAGATGAAATCAAGCTCAATCAAATATTTATAGTTGTTGTTGTGTTGATCCACTCGTTTGCATGCTTTTCTTTTTTTTTAATCGAGGGAGGATTTCCATGTAACCATTTATCACAACAACCAATAATATGGTTATTTTAGATCAGTCGGCTTGTAATCACAAGTTAGCCAGAAGTTTGCTTTTGACAAGATTCCCAAATGTCTTCATGAATCATTTGTTTTGTTTTTAGTTGAACAACATCACACCTAAAAAGGATATCGAAATCATTAACCTTTTGGATGAAAAGCAAAAAATAAACCATTTTCTTTCTCAATCACTTTATTATTTTTCTAAATATGTAAAGATTTGATATATTTAATACATTCTGCTTTGTGATGACATGTTTTTATATTCACTTCATTCTGTGTTTTCCATTATTATGAAACTAAGCACTTGTATCTGGAATCCTGTGTTGTCTAATGAAAATAATAAAACAATCCCCTCGAAATCCATCTGTTTAATCTAGAGATATCATTTTATTTATTTTTTACATGAGCTACATCTCAATTCACCGCAACCTGCCGATATCGCCCTTCCAGATCTGCGGTGAAAGGTGGCAGAGCGGTGTTTCTTCTAAAACAAATCGGATGTAGCGTCCGAATGGTATGACCACTCTATTGAAAGATGAGACTCTCGCGAACACGGTGGCGTTCTCCGTTTTGCTCCAGGACACCCACAAGCCTCACAAGACTCTTCTGAAGGTCCCCCGGTACCAGTTGAAAGTATATGAAGATAATGTAGTTTAGTGCCTAAAATTAGGGTATAAATACATTTTAATATATATATATATTTTCCTGATCTTTCTTATCTCTCAGATATATGACAGACACTTCAGAACAAACTTCTTTTCGATTTTTTTAGGGGGTGGGTTATCTGTTGTTCCATGTAGTGAATCTGTTTGTTCAATGCATTTCTATTGGCTAATAGGAGTAATACCAAATTCAATGTTGCATCAAAAAAATTACCAAATAAATAAATAGATACCTTAATGGTTCTTAAAATGCAAAATCAAATAGCTAAATGATCCTTGGTATGACCTTAAAACAATTCCATATGTTCGCTTAACCCCCCCCCGTCCTCCTCCGGCTTAGGCTCTAGAGGGTTAACTTAAACACATGGAAATTTACATAGTATCACATCACAATCAACAAGATAACTATCACAAAATGTGATTATCACTGTAGCTGGCAATGCATACATTTAGCCGTAGGAATTATTACCTTTAAAAATTATTTTGATTGTAAAATTGCCATTGAACATATATATATTTTTTTAAAGGAACATTTTCACGATAACAAGAAGAGAGAATGCAATTAACACAACTTTAAATGAGAACTTTGTACCAAAGATACAATCACAACATCATTTAGGAAAAATAAAGAAAACAGATTAAAGCCCACTTTAAAAAAAAAGGCTACCCATATTTTTTTCGAAAAACCAAAGAAGAAAGTTTTTAAAGTCTTGAAAGGAAGTGACATGTCATGTTTCCTTCTTGAATGCATCCTAGATTAGAATCTGTTATTAACACAAGCCTCCCTGGCATTCATGACAAATTTACTCTTGCAGGATTTCACAAACATGAAAAAAAAGTGTGTGGGGGGAGCGTGCGATGTATTGGATAACACAAAAAAAAGCGTTATAAAAATTTTGTTTGGCTTATAGTAACTGTAATATGAGGGTTGAAATATGAGATGACCAAAATTATGTAGTCAGCCTATTGGCTGTGATAATGTTGTTAGCTTGCATTACAGCCCTAACAATGAAGTTGGTTCAAAGTCCTTAGGATTAGAGCTAATTTAGTTATAATTTAGTTATAATTTAGTTATAGTTAATTAGATAATTTGGTGTCCATTGACTGAGAGAATTAGCCTGCAGTAGTCATGTGGTAGTCCAGATAATGTAGTTAGACTGAAGTCCAATAGTCAAACAGACTGGTAAATTTAGCCTGTATGGCTGCTAACACAGTACAGTTATGACTGAAGTATTTTGGCCATGTGGTAGTCATAAAATAATCCCAGCTAGCACATTTGGTTCCTTGGAAGTTTGTGGGAATGTATGTTTTTTGGTTTCACATTGGTTGTGGGAACAAAGCCATAACGTTTCCTGACCGGTAAAACTGATAGTCTTTTAAATATTCTGAGAACAGAAGTGAAAATGTTGCCTGTTCTGGGAACGTTTATTTTTAGGTTGCAGGGAGGTTTTGAGAACAGTTTTACCTTTTCCTTTAAAGTTTTCCTCTGAAGTTTTATTAACAATATGAGACCAGAAATTATAAGTTATTATAAGACTTTTAATAACTGCTAGCTTATTTTGGGGTTAACTTTTTTGAACCCCAAGCACAAATAGGACACATGGAAATGTATTTCTTTAGGCATTAATCATGCGAATAGATGTAACTTGTATTGTGACACGGCATCTGTGAGATTCAAATCTATTATCTTCTGTTCTCTCTACCCCTAGAATTAGTCCACTGCGCCTCCAGGATGGAGCGAGCATTTTTTACACATACAAAGCTGTTCATTTCAATGTATTCAAACAGACCCCATTTCGCAGGAAACAAGAACTCATTAAGATCAGTTAGTCAGCCAATTAGTGGGCGCGGTCAACACACCTGAACACATTTAACAAGACAGAGAATAGAGAGAGTTTTGTTGATGCTGAGAATGGAATGTATAGGTCTCTAAGTAACATGTAGTAGAAAAGATAAAGACAAGTGTTTCCAATTACACCATCAACCAATTAGTAGGCAATTAGTTACCAATGCCTACTCACAATTGGTCAAAATCCCACAATTCATACCGATGACATCACTTGAAACACGTATCTTCCTCTATCGGTTTAATTACAAAACATAGAAACCCACCATTTTTATATATGTTGATGTTGGGGTTGGTGCCGGATATGAGGAATATGAATTTGAAAAATTTTGAAGTTTCGCTTTAACGTTCTGAGTTTGGAAGGTATGTTTTTAAATAACATTCTTAGAACATCCTCTGAATGTTACTAATATTTTCTTGTGTTTTTTTTTATGGAACGTTTTCTTAATGTTCTCTGAACAATTTGAGAACATGATTTTAAATAAAACCATGAGGAAAACCTGTAGGAAACGTAATGCTGAAGTACTGATATTCCCACAGAAGAACGTTGTTTTTTAACGTTCTCTGAACTATTGCCAATGTCAAACCAGTTGGAGAACGTTCCTAGAACATTACCAAAATTGAAATGAAATGTAACCATGTTTGAACCATGTTTGAACTTTTAGGAAACGTTCTGTTAAACTAATGAAATACCAAGAATATCATGTTTTTTTTGGTCAAGTTCTTTAAATGTGCTGAGAATGTTCCAAAACTAAGCAACTATCCTGCAACATTCCCAGAAAGTTGTGGGAAGGTTGTATGCAAAATAACCATAGGACAACCACGTTCTCACCAAGCTCTAAGAAACATATGGTTCTCAGAACGTTATGTGTTAGCTGGGATGTAGTTAGACTGAAGTCAAACAGGCTGCTAAAGTTAGCCTGTATGGCTGCAAAAATAGTATAGGTATGACTGAACTATTTTGGCTGTGATAATGCAGTAAAGTTGCAGTCCAGAGGTGGTGTGAAGATATTTATAACAGTATACTGCTGTCCAGTGGCTGAGGGAGCAAGGGAAAGGGTATGTACAGTAGAAAATGTAGTAAGTCAAGGAAGGGGTATGGGGATAATTTAAAAAGGATTACATTTATTTTCATCATCAATTGCACACAAGGTCCAACCAAAACCTGACTTCCACTTTTAACCCCACCCCTCTTTATCTGAGAGGTGGGGGGGGGGGGGGCTGCCACATTGGGTGCCCGGGGAGCTGTTGTGGGGGGTTAACTGCCTTGTGGGGGATTAACTGCCTTGTGGGGGTGGGGGGGTTAACTGCCTTGTGGAGGGTCAACTGCCTTGTGTAGGGGGGGTAACTGTCTTGTGGGGGGTTAAATGCCTTGTGGAGGGGCGTTAACTGCTATGTGAAGGGGGGGTTAACTGCCTTGTGGAGGGGGGTTAACTGTCTAGTGGGGGGGTTGAGTGCCTTGTTGGGGGTTAACTGCCTTGTTGGGGGGTTAACTGCCTTGTTGGGGTTAACTGCCCTGTTGGGGGGTTTACTGACTTGTGGAAGGGTAACTGCCTTGTGGGGGGGTTAACTGCCTAGTGGGGGGTTAACTACCTTGTGGGGGTTTAACTGCCTTGTTGGGGTTTAACTGCCTTGTGGAGGGGGGGTTAACTGCCTTGTGGAGGGGGGTTAACTGCCTTGTGGAGGGGGGTTAACTGTCTTGTGGAGGGGGGTTAACTGTCTTGTGGAGGGGGGTTAACTGTCTTGTGGAGGGGGGTTAACTGCCTTGTGGAGGGGGGGTTACCTGCCTTGTGGAGGGGGGGTTAACTGCCTTGTGGAGGGGGGTTAACTGTCTTGTGGAGGGGGGTTAACTGTCTTGTGGAGGGGGGTTAACTGCCTTGTTGGGGATTAACTGCCATGTGGCTGGATTAACTGCCTTGTGGGGGGGTTAACTGCCTTGTGGGGGGGTTAACTGCCATGTGGGGGGGTTAACTGCCCTGTGGGGGGTTTACTGCCTTGTGGGGGTTAACTGCCTTGCTAAAGGGAAGAATGACAGATATTTTCACCTTGTCAGCTAGGGGATACGAACTAGCAAGGAAGGAATGGGTGTTAGTGTAGTTAGCCTTCAGTCCAATGGGTGAGGAAAGGTGGCTATGGATGATGTTCCTGCAGTGTCACTCAGTGGAATGAGCTCGGGAGCAACAGTTGGGCTGCTGTATGTTCTTCAACAGCAAACGGAAAGGGTTCCTCCGGCGCCTGCCTCTCTTCCCCTCCCGTTCCCCTCTCTTCCAGGCCAAGACTTTACCTGACAACCCCTGGGTGGTCCCAGAGGCTGGCGGAGGGGTGGAGGGCAGGGGCAAGGTGGCTGGGTTTAGGGGAGGAGGGGTGGAAGGCAGAGTCATGCCGGCTGGGTTGAGGGGAGGAAGGGTGGAGGGCAGAGGCATGCCGGCTGGGTTGAGGGGAGGAAGGGTGGAGGGCAGAGGCATGGTGGCTGGGTTGAGGGGAGGAGGGGTGGAGGGCAGAGGCATGGTGGCTGGGTTGAGGGGAGGAGGGGTGGAGGGCAGAGGCATGGTGGCTGGGTTGAGGGGAGGAGGGGTGGAGGGCAGAGGCATGGTGGCTGGGTTGAGGGGAGGAGGGGTGGAGGGCAGAGGCATGGTGGCTGGGTTGAGGGGAGGAGGCAGGGCAGAGGAGGGATGTTTCCTGAGCTTCTCAACCTGCTTTTCCAGGTGTTTCTGTATGGCTGAGCCCAGGACGGCTACCTCTACCACCGCTCCATACACCTCCCACGTCATCCCCCTCTCGTCCCACCTCACCTCCTGCACCGGCTCGTCTGACCTCTCCTCTTGCTTTGTCTGCTCCTCACCCTCTTTTACGTTCACTTCAGATTTCTCTTCCCTTCTGTCCTCCTTCTCTTTTGTACTCTCCTCCCTCTCTCGTTTCTCTTTCTTCTCCTCCCCCTCTCTCTCCTCTTTCTTCTCCTCCCCCTCTCTCTCGCTGAGCTCTGCGAAGGCTGTGGGGGTGGCGGGGGCCGTTTTTGGAGTCATGGGTGCTGTGGAGACAGAACGGAACTCCACCTGCTGGCCCACCTGCAGCTCAGCGTCCTTAGTCTCCGCCCCCGTCCTCCTAGAGGATGCTGGGAAGAGGAAGGCGTCGGCACCGGCTCCCTGGGGTGGGGTCATGGGGCTGGTGGCTACAGAGTGATACTGGACCACCTCCAGACACCTAGAGGATGCTGGGAAGAGGAAGGCGTTGGGGCCGACCTCCTGGGGTGGGGTAATGGGGCTGGAGGCTTCAGAGTGGCGCTGTTCTGTCTGGTTGGTTTGGTGAGTTCCACTCCTGTCCACTAGGCTGCGTTGTTCTGTCTGGTTGGGTTGAGGAGTTCCACTCCTGTCCACTATGCTGCGCTGTTCTGTCTGGTTGGGTTGAGGAGTTCCACTCCTGTCCACTAGGCTGTGCTGTTCTGTTTGGTTGGGTTGAGGAGTTCCACTCCTGTCCACTAGGCTGCGCTGTTCTGTTTGGTTGGGTTGAGGAGTTCCACTCCTGTCCACCAGGCTGCGCTGTTCTGTCTGGTTGGGTTGAGGAGTTCCACTCCTGTCCACTAGGCTGTGCTGTTCTGTTTGGTTGGGTTGAGGAGTTCCACTCCTGTCCACCAGGCTGCACTGTTCTGTCTGGTTGGGTTGAGGAGTTCCACTCCTGTCCACTAGGCTGTGCTGTTCTGTCTGGTTGGTTTGCTCCTCACTAAAGCGGAGCTTCGATTCCTCTCCTATTTGTTCAGGGTGCTTGTTTTTAGTCAGAGATTGTGGTGATGTCATCTGCTTCGTTTCTGTTTGGATGTCTTCACCGGAAGGAGGGATAGAATCTTCCTGTCTGTTTCCGTGTGAGTGGGGGTTCATGACAGTCTCTGTGCTTTCTGGTTGAGCTACGTTGTCACTCCTCCCATCGTCCAGGCTGTTTTGGGGCACCGGAGGAAAGATCTTCACCCCCTCACTGTTGTCTACCTCCACAGACCCCCCAGGCTCAGTGGAGTGAATAAATGACATCATCTCCTCCCTTCTCTCCTCCTCCTTTCTCTCCTCCTCTTCTTCTTCCTCCTCCTCTTGTTCCACAACTCCGATGCTGCCATGCTGGGTAACCAGAATGGTAATCTCTTGATCGACAGCATCACCAGTCGCCCCATGTCGCCCTCTCCTTTCAACCTCCACTGGTTCTGGTTCATCAGCGTGGTTGTGACAGAGTCCGTCAGTCTGAGGATCTGAGAAAGCAGAGCTATCTGGAGGGATGTTGGACTGAGACTTTGTCTCTTCAGCCACCTCCTCTTTCGGAGCACTACATTTCAGTACCGGGGCTACAACAGGGTCTGACTCACATTTAGTTGTAGTTTCCCTCTCGTCCCTCCCCTCTTTCTCTCTCCTCTCCTCCGTCCTCTCCTCCCCTTCTCTCCTGCTGAGCTCTGGGAAGGCAGAGGGGATGATGGGGCTGTTGGGGTTTTTTGGAGTCATGGGTGCAGTGGCGACAGAACGGAACTCCACCTGGCGCACCACCTGCAGCTCTGCGTCCTTAGTCTCCGCCCCCGGCCTACAGGCTGCTGGGAAGTGGAAGGTGTCGGCGCCGGCCCCCTGGGGTGGGGTCATGGGGCTGGTGGCTACAGAGTGGTGCTGAACCACCTTCAGACTCCTAGAGACTGCTGGGAAGGGGAAGGCGTCGGCGCCGGCCCCCTGGGGTGGGGTCATGGGGCTGGTGGCTACAGAGTGGTGCTGAACCACCTCCAGACTCCTAGAGGCTGCTGGGAAGGGGAAGGCGTCGGCACCGGCCCCCTGGGGTGGGGTCATGGGGCTGGTGGCTACAGAGTGGTGCTGAACCACCTTCAGACTCCTAGAGGCTGCTGGGAAGGGGAAGGCGTCGGTGCCGGTCTCCTGGGGTGGGGTCATGGGGCTGGTGGCTACAGAGTGGTGCTGAACCACCTTCAGACTCCTAGAGACTGCTGGGAAGGGGAAGGCGTCGGCGCCGGCCCCCTGGGGTGGGGTCATGGGGCTGGTGGCTACAGAGTGGTGCTGAACCACCTCCAGACTAACCTGGGTCTGCATGTGCTGTCTCACTGTCTCTCTCTCCTTCTCTGTCTCTGTCTCTCTCTCCTTCTCTGTCTCAGTCGCTCTCTCCTTCTCTGTCTCTTTCTCTTTCTCTTTGTCTTTATTTATCTTTTCATCTATCCCTTTCTCTTTACCTAACTCCTTCTCTTTCTCTCTCTCTCCATCTTTCTTTCTGTCATCCTCTTTCCCTCTCTTCTCCACTTTCTCTCTCTCCTCCTCCTCCTTCTCCAGAGAGTATTCTCTGTGTGAAGCCTCCCACTCTGGGTGGTGGTTATTCAGATATTTTTGGGGTAAGTAGGAGTCCTCCTCTGTTGCATGGTCCTGTACTGAGGGGAGTATTAGAACAGTGGGCGTTTCAAACTCAGCACGCCCTGTAATCTGAGTGCTTTCCACCACAGGGTGTGAGTCCAGCTGAACAGCAACATCACCTGAGTCCACTGCTCTAATAGCTGTGACAGGTAGGATAGTTGTGTCTCCGTGCTCCAACGACTCCCCATCCACCCCTACACCAATCATAGTGTGCACGTGAGGTTTTGGCTGACAGTCTTGATTGACAGACTGGTGACTGGTATCCATACGAGGCTCCTCAGGGGCAGTGGTGATGTCAGAGTTTCCTGTGCAAACAGGTGTGATGTCAGAGGTTCCTGTGTACACAGAGGTGATATCAGAGGATTACGTGCACACATAGATGATATAGGAAATATCTACAGCAATACAGTGATGCTCTACGGATACCATTCCAGCTCTAAGCATGTGAATCAAAATACCATCTCAGCTTTAAGGCATGTGAATCAAGATAACATTTCAACTTTAAGGCATGTGAATCAAGTTCCCTTTCAGCTCTAAGCATGTGAATCAAGTTCCCTTTCAGCTCTAAGCATGTGAATCAAGTTCTCTTTCAGCTTTAAGCATGTGATTCAAGTTCCCTTTCAGCTCTAAGAATGTGATTCAAGTTCCCTTTCAGCTCTAAGCATGTGATTCAAGTTCCCTTTCAGCTCTAAGCATGTGATTCAAGTTCCCTTTCCGTCAGTCAACTTTGGTATAACATACTACGGGGAGTCGCACTCTCGCGACTTCAGTTGAAGGATCTACAATCCCTCTTGACAAGGCCGATGAAATCTGCACCTCAGGATTCATTCCTTCAATTATTCCGCTCTTCACCTTCCTGTGAACAGGAACGATTTATCGCTGCCCTCTCTATTACCCCACAATCCATGGTGTTCACACGGTTCAAGAGCCTTCCCTGTAGCTCAGTTGGTAGAGCATGGTGTTTGCAACACCAGGGTTGTGGGTTCAATTCCCACTGGGGGCCAGCACAGGGAAAAAAAAAAAAAAAAAAAAAAACAAATGTATGAAATGTATGCATTCACTACTGTAAGTTGCTCTGGATAAGAGCATCTGCTAAATGACTAAAATGTAATGTAAATGTAAGAGGTATATCAATCTCCACAGGGTGAGAGTGACATGTTGGTTCACTGTCCACAAGGGGGTTGCCCCTCCCCCATGGGTGTCTCATTGCATTGTTTCCAGTACCTATGACTGGTCGGTAGGGTAACGTCTATTTTTAATGTGTGCGGTCCAGCACTGGGTGCCAGCCAGTTACCAGAACTCATCTTACCGCCTAAACCAAGTGAGGCGCGTTGTGACAATAGTACCCCAGGTGGCATGGCCGGTCGGGTACGTCACTGATCTTCAGAGCCCGTGTACCCATAGTGGCACATAAACACGTTTTTTCAACAGTATTCACGGGTGTTAAAAATGTTGTCTCCCGTATGTGAGTTCGGTGAAAAGTGTTCTTTCTCTATGTTCAGACACACGGTTGTCAAGTGGTGGAAAAGAAGAAGAACCAATCTCTCCCAGTCCACAAGGTGGCGTCCCTCCCCTTCAGGGCGTCTCACTGTCAGCTCCGACCAATGTTGCGCAATGGGCAGTGTCACCCTGGATCGTGTGAACCGTGACGTCAGGGTACAGGCTACAATTTGATGTGTGTCCCCCCCATGCTTCTGCAGCGTCATCAAGTCGACTGTTCCCGAGGCTTCACTGCCCATTTTGAGGGAGGACATATATCCTCCCGTCTCCAGAAGCAGGCGATTCGAGTGGTTCCTATGTTGAAGATCTGGGGATGCTGGTACTGACGGTTTTCCTGGTTACGAAAAAGGACGGTACTTTGCGTCCTATTCTAGACCTACGTACCCCTCAACAAGCACCTCAGAGTCTGCTAACTCAGAACGCTCACAAAGCCGCCGGCTGTTATTAAAGCAATTAGCTGGTGGCGGCGGAGTGAAAGGCAGGGCAAGCAGAGTCACACACATCCCTGCTACTGTTCCTATATTCAGTCTCTAGGAAACCAGAAAAATAACTGTCAGACTCCATCTTAACGCATTACATTTTGGGATGTTTAAGCTAGACTCACTGCATATCATGCTTTTCTATCACCATGGAGGGTGTCCGGGTTCCCGGCTCTGCTTAGCCACATTTCAAAGTGTGTTTTCACCAGTGCCTACGCCTACTGGGGATGATGGATTCTGTGATGAAGACGTTCCCCTGGGGGCTACTGTTGATACGGACATTCAAGCGCTGCATGCTAGCTACTCACCTGGACGCATCTCGCGTACTAAGCTGGGTGCTTCAGGTGGCTCTGTCAGGCTTATGGGCCATGCTTTGGGTGTCCCTGTCAGGTCTATGGGCCACGCTTCGGGTGTCCCTGTCAGACCTATGTGCCATGTCTTAGTGGTGGGACCCTCTGCTATTGTCAGGGGGCTTCCATATGGGTGGAGTAGTATCCTGCAAGGTGATCCCGACAAGCGTATCCCCCTGAAGGTGGGGAGCGCTGTATGAAGGCCAACTCGAGGGGGGGGGGACACTGCTGTGGATTGCACTATATGTCAATTACCTGGAGTATCTGGCTCTCAGGCGCTACTCCCTGTTTTTGTTGGACCGGCTTGTGCAGGTCAGAACTGACAATATGTCAGTGGTGACATGCGTCAACAGATGGGGAGAGACTGTTTCTTTCCCTCCTAACCTTGGCTCACTCCCTATTGCTGGGGAGCAGTAAGCACATGCTTTCACTTTGGGCAACTCATATATGCCTCAACTCAGGTGCTGATCTTTTAACCAGGTGGGACTCTCTCTCTCTCAGGAGTGAAGGCTGATCTTTTATCCAGGTGGGACTCTCTCTCTCTCAGGAGTGAAGGCTGATCTTTTATCCAGGTGGGACTCTCTCTCTCTCAGGAGTGAAGGCTGATCTTTTAACCAGGTGGGACTCTCTCTCTCAGGAGTGAAGGCTGATCTTTTATCCAGGTGGGACTCTCTCTCTCAGGAGTGAAGGCTGATCTTTTATCCAGGTGGGACTCTCTCTCTCTCAGGAGTGAAGGCTGATCTTTTAACCAGGTGGGACTTTCTCTCTCTCAGGAGTGAAGGCTGATCTTTTAACCAGGTGGGACTCTCTCTCTCTCAGGAGTGAAGGCTGATCTTTTATCCAGGTGGGACTCTCTCTCTCTCAGGAGTGAAGGCTGATCTTTTATCCAGGTGGGACTCTCTCTCTCTCAGGAGTGAAGGCTGATCTTTTATCCAGGTGGGATTCTCTCTCTCTCAGGAGTGAAGGCTGATCTTTTATCCAGGTGGGACTCTCTCTCTCTCAGGAGTGAAGGCTGATCTTTTAACCAGGTGGGACGCTCTCTCAGGAGTGAAGGCTGATCTTTTATCCAGGTGGGACTCTCTCTCTCAAGAGTGGAGGCTCTCCCAGGTATGGGACATTTTTGGCCGTGCCAAAGTAAATCTTTACCCATCGCGAGAATGCTCACAGTTTTGACTGTTTTTCTCGATGAGGGACCCAAATGGCCCGTTGGGAATGGAAGCTCTCGCGCACCAGTGGCCTCAGACCCTCCTTTACATGTTTCCGCCAGGGGTACTGATTTAGCCCCCGTTAGAGGGGGTGCGCCGGGAGGGCTTGTTGTCCTAGGTGCACGGGCAGGTTTACCATTGATTCTTGTGGCTCCCCATTTGCCCAGGCAGCCTTGGTTAGCGGACCATTGGCGGGGACCATTGGAAACTCCCATTGCGCAGCAACCTATTGTCCCAGGCAGACGGGCAGGTTTGGAAAGCGAGGCCAGAGATTTGGTTCCTATGGGCCTGGCCCCTAAGAGGGCCAATCTAATGGCTAGAGGTTTACCTCCGAATGTTATGTGACCAACTTTTTGCCTGTTTTACTAATCCAGTTTACGGCAGGGCACTCTCTAAGCAGCATCCCTCCCACTGGATTGTGGAGGCTATCTCCCTGGGATATAGGAAAAAGAGGCAAGGGTTACCTAGTTGTGTACGCGCCCACTCCACCAGGGGTCTGGCAGCATCTTGGGCGTTGTTTAAAGGGTTGACTATAGGAGATATTTGTGGTGCGGAGAGTTGGGTATCACCACACACTTTCTCTAGGTTTTAATCTCTTGGATGTCACTGCTCTCAGTATAGCCCACAGGGTGCTTACTGATGGGACAGGGGAACTGCTGCATCTGGCCAAGTCAGGTCTGGGTGGTCTGCTGTACCTGGAGGGGTCTGGGTGGTCTGCCATGGGCCATTTCATTTAGTATCCATTGGGGTCGGCTTGGGGCGTGATTATGTTATCCCATAGAATGTTGGGTCGAAGTTGACTGACCAAAATGGAACGTAACATTATGACTGTAACTACTGTTCCCTACAGGAGGGTATGAGGTAAAACGACAATAACTAGTGTTCTGTGCAGGAGGGTTATGAGGTAAAACAACTATAACCAATGTTACCTGCAGGAGGGTTATGAGGTAAAATGACTATAACAACTGTTCCCTGCAGGAGGGCTATGAGGTAAAACGACAATAACTAGTGTTCCATGCAGGAGGGTATTGAGGTTAAATGACTATAACTACTGTTACCTGCAGGAGGGTGTGAGGTAAAACGACTATAACTACTGTTACCTGCAGGAGGGAATGAGGTAAAATGACTGTATTTACTGTTATCTGCCGGAGGGATTGAGGTAAAACGACTATAACTACTGTTATAGTCATTTTACCTAATTTCCCTCCTTCGGGGGACAGTAGTCATAGTCATAACGTTACGGTTCCTTGTTATAGTGATTCTGAATTTCCTTTTAATATGTAATCTGTAATATGATTACATTGGTATTTACACGTGGGAATATTTCTTGCCAAACAAGCTGCATCAAAGATACAGAGACTGAAGGTATCTGGAATTGTTTTTTTGTTCTAAATGACAAACATTAAAACACATGTACTTATTATCGTCAGATACAGCTCTTCACAATAGGCTAGAATTTGGTGAGAATACACATGCATTTTTGATAGGAATGATGTCTTTCAAATCTTTATTGTATCTTCAAAAAACAACCTAGACGTCTTTATGATTCCAATCTTAGTTGACGTCTACATTTCATAAACCTCCTACATAACGCATCATTCTTTGAGACATGCGAAGAAAAGTACTCAGATATCATAAAACCCAGAACCTTAGAGTCAATACGGATAAAAATAGCGATCAACATGCACATGAGAGGAAACATGAACATTTATCCTCGGAAAATATGACGCTGGAATCACAACACAGTGGAATCTCAGTAGCCTGCATCTAATACATACCTCAGCAGTCCAACAGTGAGAGGACTCTTCCCATGGTCCACAGTACAGGTCTCCTATAACAGCCACATCTCATCTCTGCGAATCAAGCTACCTATCTCTCCCTCTCCTGTGTGTTGTTCATAGATTCTGATTGCGGTGAGCTAGAGTTTGTGGTTCCAGAAGGATCTGTTTCTCTGTTTGGCAGGCAGACAGGCAAGAGGCAGGCAGGCAAGAGGGAGGCAGGCAGGCAAGAGGGAGGCAGGCAGGCAAGAGGCAGGCAGGAGGCAGGCAGGAGGCAGGCAGGAGGCAGGCAGGAGGCAGGCAGTAGGCAGGCAGGAGGCAGGCAGGAGGCAGGCAGGAGGCAGGCAGGAGGCAGGCAGGAGGCAGGCAGGAGGCAGGCAGGAGGCAGGCAGGAGGCAGGCAGGAGGCAGGCAGGCAGCTCTCCTTGTTATCTGCTGTGAGTGTTGGTGTGTTGTATTGAAAAGGTTCTGACAGCCAGTTTCCCTGGAAACCAGTGTTCTACGTTCTGGCGTGAAGTGAGTTTAAAGGTAACGACGAGAGAGCAGTTCTCTTCCTCATCAACAGCAAATGATAGTCATTAAACCTCTGTTCTCATAGCAACGCCATGGCTTTCGTCGTGACTGGGCTATATTACAAAGAAATACAAGAAAAGAAAGTTACATCATCTATTTATGTATGTACAGTACGTATGTATGTATGTATGTATGTATGTATGTATGTATGTATGTATGTATGTATGTATGTATGTATGTATGTATGTATGTATGCATGTACAGTACAGTACAGTACGTATGTATGAACAGTACAGTACTGTATGTATGTATGTATGTATGTATGCATGCATGTACAGTACAGTACTGTATGTATGTATGTATTTATGTATGTATGTATGTATGTATGTATGTATGTATGTATGTATGTATGTATGTATGTACAGTACAGATGTATGTACTGTATGTATGTACAGTACAGATGTATGTATGCATGCATGTATGTACAGTACAGTACTGTATGTATGTACAGTACAGATGTATGTACTGTATGTATGTACAGTACAGTACAGATGTATGTATGCATGCATGTACGTACAATACAGTACTGTATGTATGTATGTATGTATGTATGTATGTATGTATGTATGTATGTATGTATGTATGTATGTATGCATGTACAGTATGTATGTACTGTATGTCTGTGTGTGTGTGTGTGTATATATATGAATGCATGATCATGCGTGTGTGCTTGCTTGTGTGTACATGCACGCATGTGTGTGTGTGTGTGTGTGTGTGTGTGTGTGTATATAAACACTGTGAGGAAACCGTAGCCAAGGAGACCCCGTTGATGACGCTAGCCCAATAGCCAAGCAACCCTGCATCCTGTCCACCGTGTGCTATAATTCACCCACGTTCTTCAATCCCACCTTCTTGGAGAGAAATAATCACAACAGCTGGATGGACACACACACGCTAGACATACACCCACACAGGAATGCGACTACACACACACACACACACACACACACACACACACACACACACACACACACACACACACACACACACACACACAGGAACACGCCTACACACAGGAACACGCCTACACACACACACACACACACACACACACACACACACACACACACACACACACACACACACACACACACACACACACACACAGGAATGCGACTACACACACACACACACACACAGGAACACGCCTACACACACACACACACAGGAACACACACACACACACACAGGAACACGCCTACACACAGGAACACGCCTACACATACACACACACACACACACACACACACACACACACACACACACACACACACACACACACACACACACACACACACACACACAGGCATTAGGGTTGATGTATGTATGTATGTACTGTACGTATGTATGTACAGTACATATGTATTGGAAATATGCTTGGGGTCATTATCCATTTGGAAGACCCATTTGCGACCAAGATTTAACTTCCTGACTGATGTCTTGAGATGTTGCTTCAATATATCCACATAATTTTCTTTCCTCATGATGCCATTTATTTTGTGAAATGCACCAGTCCCTCCTGCAGCAAAGCACCCCCACAACATGATGCTACCACCCCCGTGCTTCACGGTTGGGATGGTGTTCTTCGGCCTGCAAGCTGCCCCCTTTTTCCTCCCAACATAATGATGGTCATTATGGCCAAACAGTTCTATTTTTGTTTCATCAGACCAGAGGACATTTCTCCAAAAAGTACAATCTTTGTCCTCATGTGCAGTTGCAAACTGTAGTCTGTCTTTTTTATGGCAGTTTTGGAGCAGTGGCTTCTTCCTTGGTGAGCGGCCTTTCAGGTTATGTCGATATGGACTTGATTTACTGTGGATAAAAATACTTTTGTACCTGTTTCCTCCAGCATCTTCACAAGGTCATTTTCTGTTGTTCTGGGATTGATTTGCACTTTTCGCGCCAAAGTACGTTCATCTCTAGGAGACAGAACGCGTCTCCTTCCTGAGCGGTATGATGGCCGCGTGGTCCCACGGTGTTTAAACTAGACGTACTATTGTTTGTACAGATGGACGTGGTACCTTCAAGCGTTTGGAAATTGCTCCCAAGGATGAACCAGACTTGTGGAGGTCTACAATTTTGTGGAGGTCTTGGCTGATTTCTTTTGATTTTCCCATGATGTCAAGCAAAGAGGTACTGAGGCCTTGAAATACATCAACAGGTACACCTCCAATTGACTGAAATGATGTCAATTAGCCTATCAGAAGCTTCTAAAGCCATGACATAGTTTTCTGGAATTTCCAGAAATGTAAACTTCTGACCCACTGGAATTGTGATACGGTGAATTATAAGTAAAATAATCTGTCTGTAAACAATTGTTGGAAAAATGACTTGTGTCATGCACAAAGTAGACGTCCTAACCGACTTGCCAAAACAATAGTTTGTTAACCTCCCTGGGCAAGGTGGGGCGTTTGCGTCCCACCTAGTCAACAGCCAGTGGAATCGCGTGGCGATTTAAAGACAAGACTCTCGTGAATCTAACCACACTGTCCGATTTCAAAAAGGCTTTACAGCGAAAGCAAAACATTAGATTATGTCAGGAGAGTACCCTGCCAAAAATAATCACACAGCCATTTTCAAAGCAAGCATATATGTCACCAAAACCACAGCTAAATGCAGCACTAACCTTTGATGATCTTCATCAGATGACACTCCTAGGACATTATGTTATACAATACATGCATGTTTTGTTCAATCAAGTTCATATTTATATCAAAAAACAGCTTTTTACATTAGCATGTGATGTTCAGAACTAGCATACCCACCGCAAACTTCCGGTGAATTTACTTAATTACTCACGATTAACGTTCACAAAATACAAAACAATTTTTTAAAGAATTATAGATACAGAACTCCTTTGTGCAATCGCGGTGTCAGATTTTAAAATAGCTTTTCGGCGAAAGCACATTTTGCAATATTCTGAGTAGATAGCCCGGCCATCACGGCTAGCTAATTTGACACCCACCAAGTTTGGCCCTCACGAAACTCAGATTTACGATAAGAAAAATTGGATTACCTTTGCTGTTCTTCGTCAGAATACACTACCAGGACTTCTATTTCAACAACAAATGTTGTTTTGGTTCGAAATAATCCATAGTTATATCCAAATACCTCCGTTTTGTTAGTGCGTTCAGGTCAGTATCCGAAGTGTGACGCGCGAGCGCATTTCGTGACAAAAAATGTAAAAATATTCCATTACCGTACTTCGAAGCATGTCAAATGCTGTTTAAAATCAATTTTTATGCAATTTTTCTCGTAAAATAGCGATAATATTCCAATTGGGCGACGTTGTATTCGTTCAAAGACTCAAAGGAAAACATGGAGTCCTCTCGTGGGCGCGGACTCCAATGTCATTGTTCCCTGCCTGACCACTCACAAAAACTCCTGCTGTTTTTCGCCCAGACTGCAGAGATGTCATTCCACTTTCTGGCGCCTTCTGAGAGCCAATGGAGAGCCTTAGAAAATGTCATGTTACAGCAGAGATGCTGTATTTTTGATAGAGATGCCACAGAAGGAGAACAAATTGTCAGACAGGGCACTTCCTGTATGGAATCTTCTCAGGTTTTGGCCTGCCATATGAGTTCTGTTATACTCACAGACACCATTCAAACAGTTTTAGAAACGTTAGAGTGTTTTCTATCCAAATCTACTAATTATATGCATATTCTCGTTTCTGGGCAAGAGTAGTAACCAGTTTAAATCGGGTACGTTTTTTATCCGGCCGTGCAAATACTGTCCCCTAGCCCCAACAGGTTTTAATAAGAAATTTGTGGAGTGGTTGAAAAACTAGTTTTAATGACTCCAACCTAAGTGTATGTAAACTTCCGACTTCAACTGTAGTTCCTGGATGGCAGGAAGCTTGGCCCCAGTGATGTACTGGGCCGTACGCACTACCCTCTGTAGCGCCTTTCGGGTCAGATGCCGAGCGGTTACCATACCATGCGGTGATGCAACCGGTCAGGATGCTTTCGATGGTGCAGCTGTAGAACTTTTTGAGGATCTGGGGACCCATGCCAAATCTTTTCAGTCTCCTGAGGGGAAAAAGGTGTTGTCGTGCCCTCTTCACAACTGTCTTGGTGTGTTAGGACCATGATAGACCTGCTCCACTATAGCCCCGTCAATGTTAATGGGGGCCTGTTCGGCCTGCCTTTTCCTGTAGTCCACGATCAGCTCCTTTGTCTTCATCACATTGAGGGAGAGGTTGTTGTCCTGGCACCACACTGCCAGGTCTCTGACCTCCTCCCTATAGGTTATCTCATCGTTGTCGGTTAGGGTGTCGTCAGCAAACTTAATGATGGTGTTGGAGTCATGCTTGCCCACGCAGTCAGGGGTGAACAAGGAGTACAGGAGGGGACTAAGCATGCACCCCTGATGGGCCCCAGTGTTGAGGATCAGCGTAGCAGATGTGTTGTTGCCTACCTACCCTTACCACCTGGGGTCAGCCCGTCAGGAAGTCCAAGATCCAGTTGCAGAGGGAGGTGTTTTGTTCCAGGGTCCTTCGCTAAGTGATGAGCTTTGTGGGCACTATGTTGTTAAACGCATTCTCACGTAGGTGTTCCTTTTGTCCAGGTGGGAAAGGGCATTGTGGAGTACGATTGAGATTGTGTCATCTGTGGATCTGTTTGGGCGGTATGAGAATTGGAGTGGGTCTAGGGTATCTGAGAGGATGCTGTTGATGTGAGCCATGACCAGCCTTTCAAAGCACTTCATGGCTACAGAAGTGAGTGCTACGGGGCGGTAATCATTTGAGCAGGTTACCTTCGCTTCCTTGGGCACAGGTTTGTCTGAGAGCTCATCTGAGGGCATAGCGGGATTTCTTCTAAGCGTCCGGATTAGTGTCCTGCTCCTTGAAAGAGGCTGCTCTAGCCTTTAGCACGATGCGGATGTTGCCTGTAATCCATGGTTTCTGGTTGGGATTTGTACGTACGTTCACTGTGGGGATGACATCATCGATGCACTTATTGATGAAGCCAGTGACTGAGGTGGTGTACTTCTCAATGCCATTGGCTGAATCCCGGAACATATTCTAGTCTGTGCTAGCAAAACAGTCCTGTAGCTTAGCATCCGTGTCATCTGACCACTTCCGTATTGAGCGAGTCACTGGTACTTCCTGCTTTAGTTTTTGCTTGTAAGCCGGAATCAGGAGGATAGAATTATGGTCAGATTTGCCAAATGGAGGGCGAGGGAGAGTTTTATATGCGTCTCTGTGTGTGGAGATGCACACAAAGCATCCAATGGATTTGGATACGGCTTTAGAGCAGATTTCTGCAGCATTAGTAAAGATGTAATCAATAGACAGTATGTGAAGGATTTAATTCCTGTGCTGTTTGTAACTACCCTGGTAGGTTGACTGACAACCTGAAGCAGGTTGCAGGCACTGGTTACAGTTTGAAGCTTTTTCTTGAGTGAGCAGCTTGATAAAAGCCAGTCAATATTTAGGTCACCCAGAAAATATACTTCTCTGTTGATATCACATACATTATCAAGCATTTCACACACGTTATCCAGATACTGACTGTTAGCACTTGGTGATCTATAGCAGCTTCCCACCAGAATGGGCTTTAGGTGAGGCAGATGAACCTGTAGACATATTACTTCAACAGTATTTAACATTAGATCGTTTCTAAGCTTTACAGGAATATACACAGCAACACCCACACAATCCTGTCTCTTCTGCAGATGTTAAAACCATGTCTTGCTACCACTGTATCATCAAAGGTATTATCTAAGTGAGTTTCAGAGATTGTCAGTATATGAATGTCATCTGTTACTAGCAAGTTATCAGTTTCATGAACCTTGTTTCCTTGGCTACATATGTTAACGTGGGCTATTTTTACCACTTTTCTTGGATGTTTGATTGTTGTGATTGTTTCACTGAGCGGTTTATCAGCAGCAGACATGACAGGGATATGTATTTATATTTGAGCCGAAAGTGCAGGGTGAGCATCACACAGTGGACAGACTTCTTACCAGGGTACACCACCTCAGTGCTAACAGCATAACTCTGGTTCATAGGCACATGATTACAGCATACAATAGCTATAGGATTAACAGAGGCATTCGAGGGGGGGTTTAGAGGGACATACATTAGGTTA